>NC_137793.1:104405674-104932714 GCF_963383645.1 Muscardinus avellanarius
CTACAACTCCAGTCCTATCTGATTTTCTTAATATTTTGAATCAGGGCCTCACTAAGTGGCTGATGCTGGCCGAGAACCTGCGATCCTCCTGTCTCAGCTTCCCAAGTACTGGGATTAAAAGCATGTGCCACCATGCCCGGCTCCAAGTGAAGGTTTCTGAGTAGGGAACATAATACTTTAAGTAACTTGTCTCCCAGGGAGGGGACAGTCAAAGTGAGTCTGAACTCTCTTCTGACTTCCCGTCTGATGTTTGCCCAGAAGCCAATCCATCTATGAGAAGAGAGAGTCCCAGCTCTGCACTCGAGTCTGATTTTACAGTTGATAGCACCCTGCATATGCTGACACCCACATCAACTGGGCCAGGGAGAAATTGCTACAGTAATCACCTATGTGCAAAATATATATACTTTACTTTTATGATGTGGTCAAAAAAGCACCAGTGTAAGAGCCCCTGGATCTAAGGCCAACTCAACCTCTGCTGACAGCTGCCTGTCTGTGGGGCTGCAGTAAATCCTCTTGCATTTTTCTGTTGGTTGGTTGGTTGGTCGGCTTTGGGGTTTTTTGTTTTTGTTTTTGTGGGAGTTTTTTTTTTGTGTGTGTGTGTGATACTGGGGATTGAACCTAGAGCATTAAACCTCTGAGCTATACCTCCAGCCCTATTTTACTTATTAATTAATTAATTAATTAATTTGTGGTACTGGGGATAGAACCCAGGGGCATTCAACCTCTGAGTGACACCCGCAGCCTTATTTTTTTATTCTTTATTTTGAAACAGGGTCTCACTGAGTTGCAAAGGGCCTCACTAAGTAGCTAAGCCTGGCTTTGAACCTGCGCAATCCTCCAGCCTCCCAGATGCTAGGATTCCAAGCGTGCGCCACCACGCCTGGCTTACTTCTTTATTTTTATTTTTTTTTATTTTTTTATTTATTCTTTTTTTTTTGGTGGTACTGGGGTTCCTGGAAGCCCTTCTACCTCCGGGCTACACTCCCAGACCTCTTTTTACATTTTTATTTGGAAACAGGGTCTCCTAAGCCAGCGCGCGCAGCTGGCTTCGAACCTGCGCGATCCTCCTGTCTCTGCCTCCCAAGCGCGGGGATTACAAGCGTGCGCCACCACGCCCGGCATTACTTCTTTATTTTGAAACAGAACCTTATTAAATTTCTGAAGGCCTAAATTGCTGAGAGTAGCCAAAATCTCGTGGTGCTTCTATCCCAGCCTCCCAAGTACAGGGATGCTAGACAAACTTCACCACGCCCAGCTCACTTCCAACCTCTTAGATTTTTATTCTTTTCTTTCTTTATTTCTTTTATTTATTTATTTATTTATTTATTTATTTATTTTTGTGGTACTAGGGGTGGAACCCAGAGGTTTTCTCCCTCTGTGTTATACTCCCAGACCTATCTTATACTTTATTTGGAAACAGGGTCTCACTAAGTTGCCGAGAGCCTCACTAAGTAGCTGAGGCTGGCTTCGAACCTGTGTGATCCTCCTGTCCCAGCCTCCCAAGCACTGGGATTACAAGCGTGCCCCACCACGCCCAGCCTATCTCTTTTTTTTTTTGCAAGTCTGGGGATGGAATCCAGGGTGTTTGACCTCCAAGCTATACCCCCGGCCCTATTTTTTATTCTTTATTTTGAGACAGGTTCTCACTAAGTTGCAGAGGGCCTCACTAAAGTAGCTGAGGCTGTCCACGAACCACGATCCTCCGGTCTCAGCCTCCTGAATGCAGGGATTACAAGCGTGTGCCACCACGCCCAGCCAATAACTTACTTTTTAAATCAAGAGATTCTAAGTAGCTGACCATGAGCAGCTCCTTTTAGTTGTAATATTCAGAGACCATTCCTATTTTTAGGATGTTTTTCCACTAGACTATAACTACTTACCCTTACCCTAAGGAACTTATCCAACATAGCGATTTTCATATATATATATATATATATATATATATATATATATATATAATTTTTGTGTGTGTGTGGTATTGGGAATGGAACCCTTCTACCTCCGGGCTACACTCCCAGACCTATTTTATATTTTATTTGGAAACAGGGTCTCTTAAGCCAGCTGAGGCTACTTCGAACCTGCACGATCCTCCTGTCTCAACCTCCCAAGCACGGAGATTACAAGCGTGCGCCACCACGCCCAGCTCATTTTCATATATTTAAAATTAGGGGTGGGTTGTTTTACTTTTTAAGCACCGGGGATTTAATCCGAGAGTGTTCTATCTCTGAGCTATACTTCTAGCCCCTGTTTTTTTTTTTGTTGTTTGTTTGTTTTTTAAACAGGGTCTAAGTTGCTGAGTCTGGACTTGACCCGTGATCCTCCTGTCTCAGGCTCCCAAGTACTGGGATTACAGGTGTGTGTCATCATGCCCGCATAATATACATAATACACATGCTACATACTATATACACACACACATATAGTATATGTTTAAATTATATAACATGAACTTTTGACACACTTATATATGGTAAATTGTTACTAAAGTCAGGCAAATGAACAACCATATCATTTCAGTTACTCTTTTTTGGTGTGTGACAACCATACAAGGTTTTTAAAATAGGAGTCAGGAGGCCAGGCATGGCGGTGCGCACCTGCAACCTTAGTACTTGGGAGGCTGAGACAGGAGGACCACAGGTTCGAGGACAGCCGCAGCACCAAAGTAACTCTCAGCAACCTAGCCAGACCCTGTTTCAAAACAAAAGATAAAAGGGGCTGGGGGTGTAACCTGGAGGTAGGATGCCCCAGGTTTAATCCTAGTAACACACACACACACACACACACACACACACACGTCAGGAATGATGGGGTAAAAGTTAATAGCGTGAAATAGCTCCCAGCCTGGGTCCATTGTGATGATCGCTTAAGTGCCACCAGGTGCAGGAAGCAACAGAAACAGGAAAACTCAGGATAATTATACAGAGAGATACTGCGGACGGAACTTAGCGCCAAGGAAAACACCCGTTACACCGCCTGCGGACCAGGCCCGCAGTAAACAGTTGCTAGGGCTCAGAACATTGTTTACACGAGCTTCTCAGGGCAGGACGGCCACCGGGGTGCCCCAGATAGGATCACACGATAGGAGACAAACGTGCCCTACAAACGCCTGTCGAGTGAGTGTCACGTGGAAAAACTACGAGAAGTAACCTTAGGCCAAAGTTAAGAGTACTCTCGACGCTCCTCGGCCTTATTTCCCATCCCCCAAATGAAGCGAGGAATGTTGGAGAAGTTCCTTTTTTTCCCTTTTGGCGCGGTGTTCCCAGCCCTAGAACCATCCCCGCCAAAGTCCGATTCATAAAAACACAATTTCCATCCATAGGACTGAGCAGACGGGGGAGCCTCCTGGTCAAAGACAGACGGACAGACGGACAGACAGACATCCGGAGGGGATGCTTTTCAACGCGAGGAGAGCCCCGGCCGGGCACGCCCAGGGGCTCGGCACGCCCGGGGGCGCCCCTGCGAGCCGTCTCCGGGGAGGCCCGCGGGGCGGGGGTGCTGCGGGCGCCCCTTACCTTCCCTCCCGGCGGAGGCCCGGGCGGCGGGCAGCAGCAGCCAGGCGCACAGGCAGCAGCGGAGCCAGAGCGCAGGCATGGCCGGGCCGGGGTCGCCCGGGGCTGGTCGGCGCGCGCGGTGCCGTCCTCCTCCGCGATCAGGTGGCTTTATCGAGCTTCTACCTGACTCAGTCCTGACAGGAAGAGAGCCTGGGTTTCAGGGCGTGACTCACCTGTGAGCGGGGAGGACCCAGCCCTCCCAGGCAGACACCAGGCCGCGCCCCCAGCCCGCGCCCCTGCTCCCCGGGCGCGCACCTGGCCCGCCGCGGGCGCCGAGCCCCGGGCCTGGCAGCGCCGCCCGCGCCCCCAGCCCTGCTCCCCGGGTGGTCCCCGGCTGGGCTCCCGGAGGGCGCCTCGGCCCGCCCCGGCCTCAAGCTGGCAGGCCGGCCTGGACTTAAAAGTGCACCGAATTCGGAAATGAAGTCAGGTAGCCCTCGGCTGCTGTGGTCGAGGGGGCACTAGGGAAGGCAGGCTCCCGACAGGATCTCCCCAGCCTCGCAGGGCGGGCCAACCTCTCTGAAACACAGCTGGCCGAACCCATACCCCAGCCCGCCCACCCTGCTAACACCTCATCCCGCACCCCATGGGCCTGCACCCAAGGGCTCTTCTCTGGCTCCTCACCTTAACCCCAGGTGAGCGACTCCTTAAGTCTCTGTTGACAGCAAAAACTCTTTGCAAAGACTAGGGATCACCTGTGCATCCATCCCCAACAACTACAGCATCGGGTTCACATCAGCGTCAGTAAGTGTGCTGTTCTGCTGAATAAGAAAGAGGATCCGGGATTCCAGGATTCCTTTATTATCCTACAGGGTATTTCTCTTGCTGTTCCCTGTGTCCCGCTGTAAAATGTTGATTGAGACCAGGTGTTTCATGCCAGTCCACCCGGCTAGGTGAAGTGGGTAATAGCCAGAGATCTGCAAACCTAGGTAGGGTCCATACTGTCCCTTCTAAGGAGGCGATGATTCAGAGATGAGTCAGAGAGGACTTCACTTCCTGCTAGAGACTTCAGAGTCCCCAGTTCACTCACACACATGTATATGTTCTCCATAGTATATATACACATGCATGCAAGCTGTCCAAAACCACTGCTTCTTCCCATCACTAAGGCTTGCAAAGGCCCCCAGTAGATGCCTGCTAACTCAGTAAGTGCATGGCTGTTCTCTGGATGCATCTATGGATAACAACAGAACCAATAAATGGCAATCTGTACATTACTGTTCATGGGTATAAGGATCTTTTCAGTGGTGTGTGTGTGTGTGTGTGTGATTGAGGACAGCATGGCTGCCTGGAGTAGCTGTGGGTGGCTTTGTAGAGAACATGGAGCAGGAATTAGATGTTCAGGCATAAGCAGGATCTGAATGCAGCACCGAGGAACAGCGGGAACAGGGCAGGAGTGCAACAGCAATGGTGTGCAAGGCCTGCAGACTGGCTGGCACCTCCCCTAGCATCTCCATAGCACACACACACACACACACACACACACACCACACACACACACACACACCACACACACACACACACACACACACACACACACACACACACAGAAATTCCAATTTCCTCATTCCAAACTTGATTCTCCTACTATGCCCAGGATTCAAACAGATAACATAAAGACTGGTCTCTTTCAAAACCTGGTAGTTAAAGCTGTTTGTAATCCCAGCATTTGGGAGGCTGAGACAGGAGGATCACGGTTTACGGCCAGCCTCAGCTACTTAGTGAGGCCCTTCACAACTCAGTGAGAACCCTGTTTCAAAATAAAGAATAAAAAATAGAGCAGTGGGCCGGGTGTGGTGGCGTACGCTTGTAATCCCTGCACTTGGGAGGCTGAGACAGGAGGATCGCACGGGTTCAAAGCCAGCCTCAGCTACTTAGTGAGGCTCTCAGCAACTTAGTGAGACCCTGTTTCCAAATAAATTATTTTTTAAAAAAAGGTCTGGGAGTATAGCCTGGAGGTAGAAGGCCTCTGGGTTTCACCCCTAGTACCACCAAAAAAAAAAAAAAAAAAGAAAAAAAACAGGGCAGGGGGTGTAGCTTAGAGGTCACATGCCCCTGGGTTCCATCCCCAGACCCGCAAAAAAAAAAAAAAAAAAAAAAAAAAAAATCTGGTTAAATGTGTTAGTTGCTGCTAACGTTTCAGCTCCCGGAGACCAGGTGTCTAGAATTTTCCCCTCGAGCTGGTGCATGGGGGAGCGAGCCCCTATCCCCGAGTCTCATGCCCCTCGCACGTCTGTCCGTCCATGGTGTGCAGTGCCCGAGAGTCCTTCAGGAGGAAGGAGCAGGGCCCTGGGAAGTGAAGTCTTGAACATACAGGTTACTTTAGCACAGACTGTTACAGCCCATCGTGCCTCAAACATCGGAACTGGTATTTTCATCTACCATCACTTCTGAATGTGATAAGAATAGTGAATATCTAAGTAATGTCTCCTATTTGAGAGTCATTATTGTAAATTCTTTATACGTGTTCCCTTTAGTCTTCAAGATAAGCCAGCGAGTGAGGCAAGGAAAGGTGAGGTAACACCTCAGAGTGGCCGGGCCAGCGGGCGTGGGGGCAGCTCAGTAATCCCAGTGCTTTGGAGGCTCAGACTGGAGGATTGCTGGGGTGTGGCTCGGAGGTAGACTGCCCCCAATTTCAATTCCCACTACGAAAAAAAAAAAAGTGGCAAAGCTAAGATTCAAAACCAGCCAATCTGGCTTCATAGTTCATAAATTTTTTCTTAGGTTAAAAAGCATCATAAAAGCTGGGCACAGTGGCACACACTTGTGATCCCAGTACTTGGGAGACTGAGACAGGTGGTTCACAGGTCCACGGCCAGCCTCAGCAACTTAGGGCCTCTGCAACTTAGTGAGACCCTGTTTCAAAATAAAAGCATAAAATAGGGCTGGGAGTGTAGCTCAGAGGCAGAGGCAGACTGCTGCTTGGGTTCCATCTCCAGTACCACACACACACACACACACACACACACACACACACACACCATCATAAAGAAAGACAAATTCACAACACTGAATAAATTGAACATATAGCCAAAGGTTATCCACAGCCATTAAAGCCTGGCCAGAATGTAGACAACTGGCACATATTCATAAAGCCAAGGAATAAAGGTCTCTGAACACTGTGTGTGTGTGTGTGTGTGTGTGTGTGTGTGTGTGTGTGGTACCGGGGATGGAACCCAGGGGCATTCTACCTCCAAGCTACACCCCCAGCCCTATTTTTTATTCTTTAATCAGGGTCTCACTGAGTTGCGAAGGGCCTCGCTAAGTAGCTGAGGCTGTCCGTGAACCAGATCCCCCAGTCTTTGCTTCCCGAGTTCTGGGATTTACAAGCGTGCGCCATCACGCCCGGTCCCAAATCACTTTTGATTTTCCCAAGATATTATCTCTGAAAAGACCTCTAGAAGCCGGGCAGGGTGACTCATGCTTGTAATCCCAGCATTTGGGAGGCTGAGACAGGGGGATCGTGGTTTGCAGACAGCCTCAGCTACTTAGTGAGGCCCTCTGCAACTCAGTGAGACCCTGTTTCCAAGTAAAAAGAATAAAAAATAGGACTGGGGGTGTAGCTCGGAGGCAGAAGAGTCTTGAGTTCCATTCCCAGTACCACACACACACACACACACACACAAAAATAAACTCTAGAGGCCAGCTGGCCCAGGACAGCAGACGGGAGCAGGCTCCTGGGCTCTAGAGCAGCCAGCAGCCTCTTCCCCATGAACAGTGCAGGATTTCAAACCTTTGTGTAAAACTCTAGTTTTCTCACCTCCTACCATTTTGCCTCGCCCTGAGCCGCTCCATGCATCTGAACAACCTGTCTGGTTCAGGCTTGAGACGGCTGCTCTGGCTCCTTCTCTGTCTTTTCAAGGCCAACATCAATCCTGTCTACCAATCTGAGAGTTCTCTCTAGTGCATCTTTCTCGGCTAAGAGCATTCTAGCAATCAATTGAAAGTCACCGAACCAAACCCTCAATTCTTCTAGGCAGGCTACTTAGTTTTCTCTGAACCTCTGTTTCTTTATCTGAAAAATGGAGGTAATAATAAAACACTTACCTAGTAGAGTTGTTGGGAAAATAAATAAGTTAATGACTTATTTAGAGCTCAGAACAGCACCAGGTATATATATATAGTTGCAAAATTAAATGCATTTGTTCATAGACCTTTGTGACTTGGCTTTATGAACGTATGTAGGCCAGGTATCTACAATCTGGCCAGGTTGTGATGGCTGTGGATAAGAAATAACCTTGATTGTGTGTTCAATTGCATGCAATATAGTTATAATAATTATTTTAATATTATTAGTATTAGTTATTATTTTGTTATAAGTATTATCAGTAAGCACCCATCAGATTTTCCTTGCTATAATTACTAACAAATACCATATAAAAAATGGGGTGTCCAAGCCAGGCATGGTGGTACACGCTTGTAATCCCAGCATGTGGGAGGCTGAGACAGGAGGATAGCGGTTGAGGACAACCTCAACTCTACTTAGTGAGACCCTTGCAACTCAGTGAGACCCTATTTCAAAATAAGGAATAAAAAATAGGGCTGGGGGTGTAGCTCAGAGGTAGACTATCCCTGGGTCTACCCCCAGTACCACAGAAAAAGATGGGGCACACATGCCTATAATCCCAGTACTTAGGCTGAGACAGGAGGATCAAAGGTTGGAGGACAGCCTCAGCAAGTAGTAAGACTCTCAACAACCTAGTGAGACACTGTTTCAAAATAAAGATAAAATAGGTCGGGGAGTGTAGATCAGGGGTAGAATACCCCTGGGTTCAATACCCAGTACCGAAAAAAAAAATTTAAATACATAATAAAAAACAAAACGGGCTGGACATGGTTGCCCATGCCTGTAATCCCAGTAACTGGGAGGTTGCAACCAGAGAATACCAGGTTTGAGGCCAGCCTCAGCTTAGCAAGACCCTGTTTCAAAGAAAAGAAAAAAAGGCTGGGGGTGTAGCTTGGCAGTAGAATGTTCCTGTGTTCAATCCCTAATACCAGTAAATCAATCAATCAATCAATCAATCAACAAAAAGAACTGGGGGCAGGGCTCAGAGGGAGAACATCCCTGGGCTCAATTTCCCAACCACCAAAGTAAATAAATAAAATAAATTACAGATACATACAGAAACAGGTGAATCTCAAAACAGACATGAAAGATCAGACACTGTGTGATTTTGTTTATATGAATTCTAGAAAAAGAAAGAAGTGCAAGGCAAAAGGCAGATCGGTGGTTGCCAGTGGGACCCAACTGCGAGGGTCAGGAGAATACTCTGAGGTGATGAAAGAAAGGCTGAAATATGATTGTGGTCAAAAAGAATCCAACTGTGTACTTAAAATGAATTGGTTTGATGGCACATGAATTATACCTCAGCAAACTGGTACCAAAAAAATAAGAGAGGAAATTTCCAAGAAATCTATTAAGTAATTAAGATGAGACTTCAAATATGCAAGGGCAAAGCCATCACTGAACTGCATTAATAACTGAATAAGTTGTAGGAAAACCACAGCTCAGAGTCTTGCCCTACGGCTCTTTGGCCTCCCCTGAGCCCTGAGCTGCCAAATTCCGCCTGGAGACAGAAATCCCACCAAGAACTGCCAGAGGGCCAGGTGAGGTGGCTGCACACCTGTAATCCCAGTTCTTGGGAGGCTAAGACAGGAGGATTGCAGGTTCGAGGACAGCCTTCAGCAAGTAGCAAGTAGTGAGACTCTCCTCGGCCTAGTGAGACCCTGTTTCAGAATAAAAATTAAAAAAAAAAAAAATAGGGCTAGGGGTGTAACTTGGAGGTAGAATGCTCTTCGGTTCAAACCCCAGTACAAAAAATAAAATAAAATTTTTTTGCAGGAGGATCCCATTTAGGAAACCTGTCTGCTTTAGCAATTTATAAATGTGAAGAGGGCCAGGCGTGGTGGCACACGCTTATAATCCCAGCACTTGGGAGGCTGAGACAGGAGGATCACACAGGTTCAAAGCCAGCCTCAGCTACTTAGTGAGGCTCTCAGCAACTTAGTGAGACCCTGTTTCCAAAGTAATTATAAAATAGGCCTGGGGGTGTAGCCCGGAGGTAGAAAGCCCCTGGGTTCCACCCCTATACTATTAAATAAATAAATAAGTAAGTAAGTAAAGAGGTGGAGCATGCCTAAATTCTGTATTTGAGAGGCAGACGGGAGGATTGCAGGTTCGAGAACAGCCTCAGCAACAAAGCAAGTCTCAGCAACACAGTGAGACCCCGTTTTAAAATTAAAAACCAAATATAAAAAAGAAAAAAAAGAGCTGGGGGTGTGGCTCGGTGGTAGAAAGGCCCTGGACTCAATTCCTAGTACCACATGCGCGCGCGCGCGCACACACACACACACACACACACACACACAGAGTGCCTTCCTGAAATGTTTACTTAGGGGCACGGATTTCAAACCCTTCTGGGGCCCTTGTTCTAGGAAGCCAGCACTTGGTTTTTGGCTCATCTTCCTCCAAAGTCCCGCATCCATCCTGAGCCAGGAAGGTGCGGGCATTCCCACGGGGTGTGGCCTGGAAGTCCCCTCCATCCATTGTTGAATTACAGTTCAGCCATCACCCGGGAGACTTTTCTTCTTCCAGTGCCCTGTAAACCATTTCACAGGCCTCTCATCCCTCACCCATGGCCTGTAGAGAATCACAGTGACGTGTTGATTTTTGCCTTCAGTTCCATCCTTACCTCAGTTAACTTGCGGGAGGAATGTCTGGCATCTCACCCTCTTTCAAACTCACTTATGATAAAAACTGAAGCACTGGCTGTTGGTCAGCCAGCAAAACCCTGAGCCCTGGGTCCCTGCCCTTTAAAAACAACAACCAAAAAATCTCCCTGCTAGTTCTAATGGGCCAGCATTTGCATTCAAATTTTAAATGCAAAATATAGCAATGGGGGGAGGAAATGTCTTAACTCCCCTTTGTCCTTAATCGTTCAAGGAAAATGTCCATACATGGACACGGCTCTGCGTTTCCTGGATGGTCTGCACTGATTCTCCGGAGCAGGCTGGACCGAGTCCAGAAAACCACGCTCTCTGAAGCTCCAAGCTTCCATATTATGCAGAAACATAGACGGTGTGCCCACAGCTAGTTCTCAGAGAGCTGGAGCGGCCAGACCAGAGCTGAAGGAACGCCCGTGCTTAGGAAGGGGAGCCGAGCCTTTTTCTGAGGCTGTGAGTATCCATCCAGCTGGGGCTGTGGGGAAAAGCTAGGCACACACAACAACCTCATTCACATCTTTTTGATGTAGCCATTAAGACGGAAACATTCAAATCCACGGCTTGTTTAACAATACAACAGAGGAGAGAATGAGGAGAAGAGGGACTCAGGCTTAGAAAACCCATAAAGCACTACTACCCCGGAGGCAAAGACAGGAGGTGGCAGGTTCAAGGCCAGCCTCAGCAACATAGCAAGACCCTGTTTCAAAAGAAAAACTAAAATAGGGCTGGGAATGTAGCTCAGAGATAGAATGGGCTTGGGTTCAATCCCCAGTAGTGCCTAAAGAGGGGAAGAAAGGAGAAAACAAATAAACAAGACAGAGAGTGAAAAGCTTTTTAGAGAGGGAGGCGTAGCAGCTTTCAGGGGAACCTCAGCGATTGTGTCCTCTTAGACTGACGTGCGGCCCATCAGCTCATGTGTACAAGGCTGATCTGTAGGCCAGACACCACCCGAGCTCCCTCGGCCTTAAACATGGACCACGGATACCCAGATTTGACTGAGAGCGCCACCGGATTCCCTGCAGTGAAGATCTGTGTGGGTCGCCGTGGTGGGGTCGGGGCTGACTCACCTTCAGCCTGACAAAGTTCAGTTGGAGAGGTCCACGCTTAGGTCAGAGACCCCATCCTTGCCTTTGGAAGGAAGGAAAGAGTCCGGGAAACAAGGCCTCTACAAGTGCATCTAAATTTAAATCGGAAACATTCCAGCTGGGCGTGGTGGCGCACGCTTGTAATCCCAGCATTTGGGAGGCTGAGACAGGAGGATCGCGGTTCGTGGACAGCCTCAGCTACTCAGTGAGGCTCTCCGCAACTTATTGAGGCCATTTTTCAAAATAAAAGAATAAAAAATCTGGCTGGGGGGGGTGGTGTAGCTCGGAGGTAGAATGCCCCTGAGTTCCATCCTCAGCACCAATAAATAAATACATAAATAAATAAATAAATAATAAATATGAAACATTTCCACCTTCTATTATTCATATCACTAAGTCCAAAAAATTCTATAGCATTAGGAGTCCAATTTAGCAAATTTTGGAGACATTTTAAATGTCTAATAATAATTCTGACAATCTCAATGCTCACAGCCAAGCTGTCGGTACCCTGCTGCGCCGGGCTCGGAGCCTGGAGCCTTCGCGGGGGTAAGGAGGAAGTTCACTGCTCCGGCGTGCTATTCTTATTCTCATTTTCAGTTTACTCAGGCTCCCTCACAAGCCATGCCAATACCTTGCTCTCGGGTTATAATGCAGCTGCAGCATAAAAACAAAGTCAGCCCCTCACTGGATAAACATGCCCTCCTTCAGTTAAAAAGAAATTGAGTCGGGTGTCCACTAAAACATGAAGTGCCCGCTCTAACTCTTAGTATGAATGCTCTAGTCCACAGCGAGCCCTCTCCTGCAGAGAAGCAGTGAACAAAGTTCGGCTTTTAGGGGCGCAGTTTTCTTTCTACGATACCTTAGGTAATTCTTCGGGGTACAGCGGCTTCAGATTCTTACACTCATCCTTTGACATCATCCAATTAGGTCTTGTGAGGTTTTGCCCTGGTCTGCTACCCTAATCCAAACCTGAGAGCGCTTTAGGAAGTAACCCAGCTTGACTTCTTGAAATAATAGGACGTTATTTTGGGCGCAGCAGAAAGGCTCAGCAGTCAAAAGAACGCAAGAATTTAGGGCCTTGATCTCTGGGTTCAACTTTTCCAGGGTTTTGGTCACACAGAAATCCCCCAACATTCCTGGGTGGTTTCTTTTGTAGGGAGCCTGACGATTGGATTTGACTGTGGTTAAAAGGTGGCGCAGTTATGGGGAGAACTATGATCATAGAACATTCTAGAGACCCTCCTTGCTAGACTAAGAATTTCTCATTGCCTCAATATCTCTACTCAGATTAAATCTTGGGAGAATGAGTGTACCAGTTCAGACCGCTTAAACCCAGATGACACATTTGCCTCAACTCTCTGGCTATTTTAGGTGAACATATTTTAGGCTTAAATTATTTGGACAATTGTTTCAATGGTATTTATTTATGTGTGGTGTAGTGCTGGGGATTGAACCCAGGGACATCTCCCTCCCCGCTGCATCCTCAGCCCTATTTTATTTTTTATTTTGACACAGGGTCTCACTAAATTGCTGAGGTCGTCCTTGAACCTACAATCCTCCCATCTTAGCTTCCTAGGTGCTGGAATTACACGCATGTGCCACCACCCCCATCCCTGACCAACTTATTTTATGAAATCAATTCTTATAGGGAATCCTTTATCTCAATAAAATATTTTTCTATGCTCCTTTCATTCTTTTCATTCACTTGTTCAATTAATATTTTTATTTTCTACTATAAGCTATGGATTGTGCTCGGTGTGTGTGTGTGTGTGTGTGTGTGTGTGTGTGTGTGTGTGCGCACACACGCGCATGTGATTACTGGGAATTGAAGCCATAAATATTCTACTTCAAGCTCCACCCTCAGCCCTTTTTATTATTTTTTTTTTTTGAAGCAGGATCTCACATTGCTGAGAATCTCACTAAGTTGCTGATGCTGGTCTCGAACCTGCTGTGATCCTTCTGTGTCAGCCTCCCAAGTACTAGAATTACAGGCACGTACCACCATGCTCAGCCTGTGCTAGAAATTTAATAAACAATACAGCCTCTCTACTTAATCTACGGGGAAGGATGATAAATGCTACAAAAATATACTTTTACTAGGCACAAAGAGAACCAAAGAAAAATATCAAGGTTCATCTGGTAAAATAAGTTGTGTGGAAGAGAAGAATGGATGGGTTCTCCCCTGTAAGAAGTTACTCACTGTTTAAGACTACATATCTGAGCTGGGCGTGGTGGCGCAGGCTTGTAATCCCAGCATTGGGGAGGCTGAGACAGGAGGATCTCAGTTCATGGTCAATTCAGTGAGACCCTCTTTCAAAATAAAGAGGTTGTAGCTCAAAGGTAGAATGCCTCTGGGGTCCATCCCCAGTAACACACACACAGACACACACACAGACACACACACAGACACACAGACACACACACACACACATACACACACACACAGACACACACACACACAGACTACATATCCAGCTGGGCATGGTGGCACACACCTGTAATCCCAGTACTTGGGAGGCTGAGACAGTGAGATCGCAGGCTCGTGGCCGGCTTTAGTAACTTAGCGAGGCCCTCAGCAATCTAGTGACACCCTCTCCAACTTAGTGAGACCCTGTTTCAAAATAAAAAACATACAATAGGCTGGGGTTGTAGCTCAGAGGTAGAATGTCCCTGGATTCAGTCCCCAGTAACACACACACACACACACACACACACACGCATACTACAAACCCAGTTAGAGATCTGTCTGTGGATGAGACTGCCTTTGATGTTGCTGGAGAGAGCCAGACATGCCATTCAGTAGGCTAGCGACCCCTTCGGCGATCCTCACCTTTCTCAGAATAAAACCCAAAGTTGTTCTGTGGCTTCTAAAGTTGTAGCGAGATGCCCTGCCCACCTCTCCAAAGCACCCTCTGCTCTTCTCCTCCATTCCAATCCAGCCACTCCTCTGCTGTTTCTCAAAGCCGGCAGCAGATGCTATCTCAAAGCTCATTCCCAGTGGAGAGTGACGGTGACTGGTGCCACCCCACCCTATTGTTCCCTAGTCTTTCCCTTTTCTTTGATTTTCTTATCACTATTCAGCCTGAGATTTATGTATTTACAACCTGTCTCTCACTGTGTAATATGGGTTTCTCAGAAGCAGGGACTTTGCATTCTAGCCAGGCACAAAACAGTGCCCGCAGCTGGTCGTGGTGGCGCACGCTTGTAATCCCCGCGCTTGGGAGGCAGAGACAGGAGGATCGCGCAGGTTCGAAGCCAGCTGTGCTGGCTTAAGAGACCCTGTTTCCAAATAAAAATATAAAAAAAAAATAGGTCTGGGAATGTATCCTGGAGGTAGAAGGGCTTCCAGGAACCCCAGTACCACACACACACACACACACACCAAAAAAAAAAAAAAAAAAAAAAGCAGTGCCTGCCTCTTAGCAAACCTTTCAGTAATAGTCTTTGGAATAAAAGAATGATGTATGGTTAATATTTATTTTGCAAAGTTGAAGTCTCTCGTTTTTTCTATATCTCAGTTTAAATGTTAACAGGATGAAGGAAATTACATTTTATCTAAATTACTCTTTAAGAATGCTAGGAGGAAGGGCTAAAGGAGTGATGTGTGTATGTTTGTCTCAACCATCTTGTAGCCCATTAAGATGTATGGTTACATGCACCAAAGAAAAAGGAAAGAAAAGAAAAGAAAAGCAAGCAAGCAAGCAAGAAAAAGAAAAGAAAGAAGGGATGCTAGGAAGACTGTTAAGCTAATTCTACACATATTTGACCTGGTTGGAGGAAAACCAATGCTACAATTCAAGTTCTCTTATTTTATTAAAATGAAAAAAAACCCATGGCTTTTAGAGAGACTAAATCAAATACAAAAAACGGCATCAGCCAAGCGTGGTGGTGCACGCCTGTAATCCCAGTAGTGGGAGGCGGAGACAGGAGGATCGCGGGTTCATGTCCAGCCTCAGCAATGTGAGCTCTTTCACAACTTAGTGAGACCCTGTTTCAAAACAAAGGATAAAATAGGGTTAGGGGTATAACTCAGAGTAGAATGCCCTTAGGTCTACCCCCAGTACAACAACAACAACAAAGAATGGAAATTAATAAGAATGGTGAAAGAAATAGTAGACCTCCAAAGGAGATGATGCCAAGGTAAAGGGCTTTCTTGTGTTTAGAGTTGAAAGATTGCAAAGGGAGAGAGAGAAGACTGAGGCGAAGTGCAAATCCTCAGTGCCCTGGGCACTCATTTTCTTGGCCTCATCACGGAGAACGTGTTGTCCAACCTGGATAATCTACTGTTTCAAAAATTACAGGTCATGAAATCAAGCCTTCTCTGTCCCTTCTCTGGAAGACCCGCACTTACCAGCATAGGCAATTAGAAAGAGCTCGAGTGTTTGGGGTATGCGTTTGTTCTGTGGTACTGGGGACTGAAGCCGGGGCCTTACACATGCCAGGCAAGTGCTCTACCTTCGAGCTGCACTCCCAGCCCTTTTCTTGTTTATTTTATTTTGAGGCAGGGTCTCACGGAGTTGCTTGGGCTGACCTCAGGCTTGCCATCCTCTTGCTCCAGCTCCCGAGTAGCTGAGATTACAGGTGTGCATGGCCACACCCAACAAGTTACAATAGTGTATATTTCCAACTTTTCACATAGGAAATTTTATGGCTGAAGGTGTTAACTCATTTCAGTGTTTGCAAACTTTGAGAGTCATAAATTTATTTTTAAATTTCCCATCAGTAATGAGTAACAGAAATCTCCACTCAAAGAACAGCAATCTCTACTCCACGTGGTTTCAACAATAAAAAAATTTTATAGGTTTCCATGAATGAAAATCCAGAGGTTAGGGGAGAAATAAGGTTAAATTATCCCATGATACGGCAATTCTGTGGAAGATCCAAGTTCCATTTTCCTCTTCCATCGCTCAGAATCCACTTTGTACAAAGCTTGGCTCCTCCTTTTGGTTGGGGACCAGTTGCCAGTGGCAACCAGGATTGTCTGCTTCCTAATTCAAGTAGGTAGGAAACATCAAACCTCACCTCCAAACATCAAACAAAACTGTTTCCCCTTCCTGAATGGGCCCATCAGACCTCAGATATCTATCTCCAAATCAGTAGCTATTGCCAGGAAAATATTTCGATCAGGTTGGTTCAAGCTCTGGTACCTTAAGTACCAGCAAGAGGGATGGGCCAGTCACTATTGGCTTAGGCCAAAGGTCAGAAAGCCACGAGTGTGGGCCACATCCTGTCCACCAGCGATTTTTGGAGAGTTGTCTTGGGTCACGTGCCTATTCCCCTATGCTTTGTTTACCTGAACAAGTGAACTCGGCCACTTCAGTACAGATCATAGATCATTATGGTCTCTGTTGTAGCAGAGATGAAACCTTAGGAATTTACCATCTGTCCCTTTGTAGAAAAAGTTTGCCCAAGCCAGGCACGATGGTGCAAACTTATAATCTCAGTACTCAGGAGGCTGAGACAGGAGGGCCACAGGTTTGAGGCCAGTCTCAGTAATTTAGCAAAGCCCTCAGCAACTTAGAAAGACTTTATTAAAAAAAAAAAAAAAAAAGGGAGCTGGGCATGATGGTGCACGCTTGTAATCCCAGCATTTGGGAGGCTGAGACAGAAGGATCCCAGTTCGCGGACAGCCTCAGCTACTTAGTGAGGCCCTTTGCAACTCAGTGAGACCTTGTTTCAAAATAAAGAATAAAAAAATTGGGCTGGGGGTGTAGCTCGGAGGTAGAATGCCTGTGGGTTCCACCCCCAGTACACAAAAAATAAATTAATTAAAAATAAAAATAAAAATGAAAAGGGATAGGAATGTAGCTCAGAGGGAGAATGCCCCTGGATTCAATTTCCAGTAGTATATTTAAAAAAACAACAAAAAAAAGCAAAAAACCCACACACGACTATTGCCTGAGCCCTGGTAGGAGATGCATTTAAACTTTGGAACTTTGAAGCAGCTACGTAACTCGAAGATGGCCGTCATAAGATCAATGTCACTCCTGAAGGGTGTTTTCTCTCCTGTTCTTTCTTAAGCAGAGCTGACAAAGAGATGGATGTACCAGTTTCAGAAGGAAGTTCTCCTATTCGTTTCCCTCTTAAGGATTGATCGGCAACAACTTCCTGTATTGATCCGGGTTCCGGCCTTAGCTGGGTGCTTTGTTTTTGTTTTGAATCATTTTCAAGTTATTTTGTGGTTCCATGGAACCAGACTATCCAAACTGCCAGATCGCCAACCCACCAAGGATCAGATGGAACTTCCCAGAATCCTGCTCCACCTCACCAGGGTGCCGCTTTGCGGTGCCGGCCGGCCTCTGGCAGAATGGCTTCTGTGTACTGTGGTGTTGTGATTTCCCAGGTGAGCAGTTTCCTGTCCAAAAGCAATCAGCCCTTTCTTTCCATAATAACTTTTCTTGTTTATTTTTATTGCAACAGGAGCAAGGCATGTGCATCGTGAAGACATTAGAACCACAGATAACCAAAGGGGGGAAAATTCTATCATATCCCACACCCCCGGGAACTTTTAAAGCAAACAGTGTGATCCGGAGGCGCAGTCTCTCCTCCCCGTGGCCTGAACTCGCTTTGACTTTTCCAGCAGGAAGTCAGGATGGAATACTTTGTCTTTTAGCCTCTATGTTTGTGAAGGCACTGAATGAGTCTATTCTCTGAGTAATCCTTTTTTTTTTTTTTAAGAATCTTTATTAAGTAGTAAACTTTCTGACTGCAAACTTTCTGACTGTTAAGGAAATTTATGAAAAAGGACATTATGAAGCCAGGTATGGTGGCACACACTTGTAATCGCAGTACTTGGGAGGCTGAGACGAGAGGATCTCAGGTTCCAGGGCAGCCTCAGCAAATTAGTGAGGCCCTCGGCAACTTAGCAAGACCCTGTTTCCAAATAAAAAATAAAATAGGGCAGGAGTATAACTCAGAGGCAGAATGCCCCTGGGTTCAATCCCAGGCCCCTACCCCAACATACACGCATGCGTGCACGCGTACACACACACACATACCAAAGAAAAGAAAAGGGCATTTTGAGAAGTTGCCTTTTCAAACAAATGGTTTCATGCCCACCTTATATAAAGCCTTACGTTCATCTCTTGCAGATAGGAAAGAGGACCTGCCTCTTCCCGTCTGCTCGGGTATATACAATTTCACCTCCTCTTATAAATTGAAGGGAGCCAACCTGTCTGAAGTTTAAGGTTGGGAAGCGCGTTCAGCTTCACAGGCGCTCATTCAGGGAACCTGTCGGTTCACCGATGCTCACCGTAGAAACCACTCAAAAGTGCCCCACGGTGGGCTGTTTCCAAGACATGGGGGGTGGGGGTGCAACACCAAGTTTAGGGCTGGAACCCACTACGGGATGCAATTCAGTGTCACTGGTTCCTGCGGGGCTGTGAGCGTAGGGTGGGGCGAAGGCTCTACGTGCTCTGCACGGGCTACTGACACCGCGGGTCCGAGTGAACTTGCCACCCATATCCCCAAGATAACTCCCGTTGAAGAGAGTATGGTCCCCAGAGTGACCGCTGAGGAGACAAGCGGGAGGGGAGTACACAGGTGCTGGGGGCCCAAAGCCCTCTGGTACCCGGGCGTGGCATAATCCTAGTATACACGGGAGGCAGAGCCAGGAGGGTTGCAGGTTCGAAGCCAGTCTTGGCAACTTAGCGAGGCCCTTAGCAACACAGCAAGACCGTTTCCAAGTAAAAATGAAATAGGGCTGGGGGTATAGCTTGGAGGTTGTGGCCCTGCGTTCAGTCCTCAGTGTCACACACACAGCTCCTTGGCTCTGTGGCTCAGAATGAGTGAATCAGAACCCAGCTCCAGGCCGGGCGTGGTAGCTCACGCTTGTCATCCCCGCGCTTGGGAGGCAGAGACAGGAGGATCGCGCAGGTTCGAAGCCAGCCGTGCGCGCTGGCTTAGGAGACCCTGTTTCCAAATATAAAATGTAAAAAGAGGTCTGGGAGTGTAGCCCGGAGGTAGAAGGGCTTCCAGGAACCCCAGTACCACCAAAAAAAAAAAAAAAAAAAAAAAAGAACCCAGCTCCACCCTACAGGCAAGGTGATCTTGGGCAGGGCCGCTGAGGGCTCAAACTTGTTTTCTCTATGGATAAAATGATATTAAGTAAAACACGCACCTACCTCATGGTGTTGGTCACTGTGAATATAAACAACAGTAAAGGGGCCAAAACAGATGGGCCTGCTGGTGCCCATCTGTGATCTCAGTAAATGGAAGTCAGAAACGAGAGGGTCGCAAGTTCAAGGACAGCCTCAGCAACTTACGTACTTATTTATTTTTTATGGGTCTGGATGGAACCCAGGGGCATTCGACCTCCAAGCTACACCCTCAGCCCTATTTTATTTTTCTTTATTTTGAAACGGGGTCTTACTGAGTTGCGGAGGGCCTCACTAAGTGGCTGAGGCTGTCCATGAACCGTGATCCTCCGGTCTCAGCCTCCCGAAAGCTGGGATTACAAGCGTGCGCCACCACGCCCGGCTATGCCTTGACAGTCTTGAGGGGTACTGGTTAGGTGCGTTGTGGAATGTCTCTCCTTTGGGACATCTGACTTTCCTGGAGTGATGGGTTTGGGAGAGTAAGACTACAATGGTCAGTGCCCTTTCTCTTCATCGAAAAAAGAATCCATACTGCTAGTAGCACAACTTATCAAGAGGTTAAGTGTGTGTGTGTGTGTGTGTGTGTGTGTGTGTGTGTGTGTGTGTTACCGAGAATTGAACCCAGGGACATTCTACCACTGAGCTACATCCACAGCCCTTTTTATCTTTTTAAATTTTGAAACATGGTCTTGTTAGGTTGCTGAGAGCCTCCGTAGGCTGCCAAGGCTGGCCACGAACCTGCGATCCTCCTGTCTCAGCCTCCCAAGTGCTGGGATTCCAGGCACACACCACCAAGCCTGACTGAGGTTAATTGTAACCCTTGATTGAAGCAGCATTCGCCAGTTTTCTCCACTGCACTGTTACTCGTCCCCTCCCCACAATCCTCTTGGAAAGGAAGTCCCTCCCGCCGCCCAAGGTCACAGGGGTGTTATCCGCCCTCTTTGAAGGTGGACTCTCTATATAAATGATCTGGAATTTTTTTTCTAGGAGAGATTTGCCTTTTTTTTCTCCAATAAATTTTCGAATCCAATCTTTGCTCGAATTAACCATTTTTTAAAAATACCACTGAAAAAAAGAGCGGAAGGAAGCCAACTTCCTCCGAAGTGATGGAATTTTGTGAAACCAAACAAGACCATGTTTCAAACCACTCCAGTATTAATATCTGGAGTGTTCCTTAAGCTGAACACTGCAGGGAGAGGGGAGGAGGAGGGGAACCTGAGAAAAACAAGATGGCTGAAAGCCTGACTCAGCTTCCAGTTGAGGGTCAGAAATAGCAGCTTCGGGAAGATTCGCAATTCCTTGCTAACCCTATATGGAAAGGTCTGAAAATGAATGGGGAATTAAAAATAGAAGGAATGGGATGGTCAGAACCAATGTGAATGAATAGCTATGAGCCGCATGCGGAAGCATCCCTTGGCAAGTTTTGACTGGTTACCTCAGCCTGCCCTGAAAACCTGCTTCCTCCCTCAGTGCTCCAGGCCGGCGGGCGCCCTTTTGGGCATGAATCCTGCCCCTCTTCAAACAGGCGCCTAGCTTGAAGCCTCTCCTAAAATACACATCTTTAGATTGATTTAGCATTGGCATGCTCTTAAAATTCACACACACGCACACACACACACACACACACACACACACACACACACGCACACGCACACGCTGCTGCTATTACTACCAGCGCCACCACCATCACCACCATTAACAAGAAAATACAATCCGTATCTTAGAACAATTTTTCCGAGCAGCTGCAAATCGACTTGAATTTCTCCTATCGTTTTAGCCCCTGTAAAAACAGTGAGGATATGTTTGGGGTGGTTCATCTGTAAGAAAACGGGAGAGGATCACTGCCGCTCCGCGCGAAGGCTTCTCCGTTGGTCGCTCCCATCAAACTGTCGCCACCGCTGCTGTCTCCATTGCATCCGTTCCGTCAGGATTTTTTTTTTTTCCCTCTAAAAGTGATTCAGAATTTGCTTCCCAAACAAGGACTTAACAGACACAGGCTAGTGTTTGCACACGTCTTCAAAGCTTCCTTCAAGGTGAAGAGACCTCTGCTGTGCCCACAGAATGCCTTCTGCCCCCCTAGGCCGGCGCAGCCCCAGTCCCAGCGTCCAGCATTCCACAGCCCTCGCTCGCCTTTGGAAGCCCCCGCGCCTGGGCCACAGCAGAGCGGAGGCCGGCGAGGCCTGCGTTCCGTCTCTCCTCCGAGGGCTGGCCTTCATTATCAGGCCGCTACAACGTGAAGAAGGGTGAGAGTAGAGAGAGAAGAGAGAGGGAGGGGGAGGAGGAGAGGGAGAAGGGAGACAGGACGGGGGAGAGGGAGAGGAAGGAGAGGGGAGGGAGAGGATGGAGAGGGGAGGGAGAGGATGGAGAGGGGAGAGCGAGAGACTTCGAATATCTCCTGTGTCACTGTGTTGAAGGTGTGCGTGTGTGGTATTGGGGATGGAATCCAGGGGCATTCTACCTCTGAGCTACACCCCGCGCTCTATTTTTTTTAATTCTTTATTTCTGAAACACGGTCTCACTGAGTTGCAAAGGGCCTCACTAAGTAGCTGAGGCTGTCCGTGAATCCATCTCCCTGCCTCAGCCTACTGACCGCTGGGATTACAAGCCTGCGCCACCACGCCCGGCTCTGGGCTCGTGTATTCTTAACCACGACTCTTGTCCTTCTGCACGGAAGTTGATTAGACAAGGGGAAGCCAACTTTTTGCTGACCTTTTATCTCATTTGGAAATTTTGGATAGTTGCCTTTTTTTCAAATGAGTTTATTAATAAAGAGCTTATGGTTTTTGAAGTCTTTTCTTTTGGATGAGCTCAATTGCTGGAAAGAATCTAACCAAATTAAGGTTTATGATTAGAAAACGAGCGGTCCCAGTTTCTGGACTCTGCCTACATAGGTACTCTTAAGAGGATTCCAAGCCAGGTGTAGGGCGCGCAACTATAATCCCAGTACATGGGAGGCTGAGGCGGGAGGATTGCAGTTTTGAGGACAGCCTCAGCAGTGTAGCAAGACTCTCAGCAACCTAGTGAGACCCCTGCTTCAAAACAAAACAAAATTTAAAAGGGCTGGGGGTGTAGCTTGGAGGCAGAATGCTCCTATGTCCATCCAACCCCCAGCACCACAAATTGAGAGGGAGGGGGAGAATATGAATTCCAATTTGCAGATTGCACATGGCAACCACAAGAGGAAATACAGTGATCTGCTGTTTGGTTAGAGTAAAGCAAATATCCCTATTTAAACCACTGGCTTTACAAAAATGACTCAAATATTACTTCACCCACCCCAGGTATGCAGGCTGGCGTTCACTGGGACCCAGATCAGCCACTGGCCTCAGAGAGCCTCCCCGTCCTGTGTCTGTGTGCAGGGTGCAAGGGCCAGGGCACCGTGAGTCACCGCGCGTCACTCGGGCGGGGGCTGCCAGCCCCCGAAGCTTTCATTTGAGCAATAAAACTGCAGGGCGCAGTGCTGAAGTGGCTTCAACAGGGCAGGACTGAAGGGGAGGGAGTGTGCCCACTTTACTAAGCCCCTAGTAAACGCGCTTCTGGAAGCTCGCATCCAGAGGGGCCAGGCAAGTACGGCACCTCTTTGTAACCTTGGTCTCAAGCCCCCCCTCATCCTGCCGGGGTCTGCAACCTATGAACTTCCACCTTCCACCCCTCTTGCTGCCACCGCCCCGTCTGTTTGGACCTCATGCTCGGCCACTTTGCGCACACAACTTACTCTGAGCCGCCGCGGGGCTCTAGGGCCACCTGGCAAGCAGGCTCCATCCCTTCTCCAGGGCTTCCCCTGTTCTAGAAAACGACTTCACATGTTCCCCTTCTCATCAGGCCTCCAGGGTGGATGCCACTCTCTGCCGTCCACCTCTTTCCCAGTAGCCCACAGGCCCTCCTGGCCTCTCCCCGCCTGGACCGCAGCTAACCCAGCAGAGGGCCCTCCCCGCCCTGGTCCAGGGCAGCCGGGGCCTCCTCCACCTTCTCTCCTGCGCCCTGGTTTTCTTCCCTCCTCTACATCTTTCCTGCCTTCCTGTAAATATTCTACCATCATTCCATCCTCAGAAACAAAGACAATTTCCCTGAGCGCATGCAGATTTTCATTTCTGCTGTTTTTCTGATCCCCTTTAGTGCAACAACAAAAAAAAAGCTGTCCAGTGGGGTGAGGCTGCGCAGGCCCGTCACCCCAGAGCTGGGGAGGCGGAGTCAGGACGATCGCAGGCTCCATCGCGGGCCGGTCTTAGCAATTCGGCAAGGCTGTCGGCAACTTAGCAAGATCCTGTTTCTAAATAAAAAAATAAAATAGGGTTAGGGGTGTAGCTCAGAGGTAGAATGTCCCTGAGCTCACTCTCCAGTGATGTGCGCGTACACACGTGCGCACACACACACACACACACACACACACACACACACACACAGTTGTCCACGGGGGCTGGCTCCAATTTCCTTCCTCCTTGTCTCTCTTGAATCTGCTACAAATCGGCTTCAAGCACCTCTGCGGCCACTGCGGGAGGCCGCTGTCTGCCCATGCCCCAGACCCCCAGGCGCTGGCCTTTGCTTTTCTGAGGCTCCCAGAGTGCCCTGTAGGGATTTACTCTCCTTGATGACACCTACAGGGCACACTGGGGCCTCAGAAAAGCCAATCCCATAAATATGGGGCGCGGTGATTATTCTGTTTCATGGGATCTGGGGTAGGGGAGAAGACTAAAGAAGGTAAGCTTAAAAGATTAGATCTTGAGCACACCTATGATCCCAGGACTTGGGAGGGTGAGACAGGAGGATTACAGGTTTGAGGACAACCTCAGCAACTTAGTGAGGCTCTCAATGATGGGGGGGACCCTGTTTCCAAATAAAATAAAAAAGAATGAAAACAGGGTTGGGGTATAGAGTAGAGGTAGAATGCCTTTGGATTTAATCCCCAGCACCACACACACACACACACACACACACACACACACACACACACACACACACTCAGATCTCTGCCTAGCATGCAGAGACCCTGGGTGGGTCTCCAGCACTGAAGAAAAGAGAGAGACAGAGACAGACAAAGAGACCGAGAAAATATAAAGAGTTCGGATCTCAGACTGATACAACACTGTTTTGGTGGTTGCTGCTGGCTAGATTTGTTTTAATAAATGTAGACTTAGCGTAGAGTCCCAGCTGAAACGAAGTCTCTGTCTTTGCCATCCACGTCCGTTCTGTTCAGGGCCGGGGGCTCAGAGCAGGCGTGGGCCTGACTGCAAGTCCAGCTCCAGCTTCTGCTCTGCAGTCAGAGAGGCACCTGGTGATGGCGTTTGATTGTAAGAAGTGGTGGCGCCGGGCGTGGTGGCGCGCGCTTGTAATCCCAGCATTCAGGAGGCTGAGACCGGAGGATCGCGGTTTGCGGACAGCCTCAGCTACTTAGTGAGGCCCTTTGCAACTCAGTGAGACCTGGTTTCAAAATAAAGAATAAAAAATAGGGCAGGGGGTGTAGCTCGGAGGTGGAATGCCTCTGGGTTCCATCCCCAGACCCGCAAAAAAAAAAAAAAAAAAAAAAAAAAGGTGGCCCACGCTTGTAATCCTGGTAATTGAGAGGCCGAGACAAGAGGATCATGGGTTCATGAACAGCTACTTGGTAAGGCCCTCCCTCTGCAACTTAGTAAGACCTTGTCTCAAAATAAAAAATAAAAAATAGGGCTGGGGGTGTAGCTCAGAGGTAGAATACCCCTGGGTTCTATTACCAGTACTGAAAAGAAAAAAAAAAAAAGATAGCACATTGCCTTATCCATCTCTGATATGACCTGGTTTAACAATAAAAGATAGTGAAAGCTGGCCAGCCAGTGAAGCAGGCCCGGGGCGCCCTTTCTTCTCAGGTCTGATTCTGCAGCCTCGGGCCAGGTAGCCAGGCTGCCACTCCCAAGCCACACCCAAAGTCGTCATTTGGTGAGCGCACCAAACAGGTTCTCCTGGCTAGACAGCGGCTGAGGTGTCTGCAGGGGAAGCACAGTCATGCACACGCCCGATGACCAACGCACTGAGACACAGGACACCAGGAAACAGGCGATGCTCCGGGCTCGGGATAAATACCGCAAGTGCACAGAGGTGGTTTCCTCTGGGAGGGACCCCGGAGCCCTTTCCCCGTACTGACGTTTGCATTTGCAATCCTATATTCTCTACTTTTGAAGAGGACCCCTGCTTTTTTGTCTGTTTTTGGTTTTGGCATAAGGGATGGAACCCAGGGACATTCTACCTCTCAGCTACACCCTCGAGCCCTTTTTATTTTGAATCAGGGTCTTGCTAGGTTGTGGAGACGCTTGCTAAGTAGCTGAGGCTGGCCTCGAACCTGCGATCCTCCCATCTTAGCCTCCCACATACTGAGATTACAGGCATGCACCATCACACCTGGCGAGGATCTCCAAATTATATAAACTTCAGGTTCCACAAAAACTTAGTGTGACCTGACCGTGTTCAGGTATGTATACTGTTTCACACACTTTATGTGCAGGCACATACGCGAGACCTAGCCCAGGCATGCTGCTTAAGCCATCCATGAACCGTGGCCACTTGGAGGGCCTGGGGGTATCGGAACCAACTTTGATGTTCTTTGACCTATTTATTGGTTTTCCTAATTTCAGATGCATCCCCCTCATAGGCCGGCATTCAAGGATTTGGCTCGTTAATTTTCTTCTCATGAAATCATTGAGAACAAAGTGACCAAATCCTGGGTAAAATAATGAGGACGCCAAGAAGCCAACTCGATCCATCCCAAGAGAATCTTTACGCGTGAGTGTGTGTGTGTGTGTGTGTGTGTGTGTGTGTGTGTGTGTGTGGTGCTGGGACTGAATCCAGGAGCAGTCTACTTCTAAGCTACATGTCTAGCCCTTTTTGGTTTTTTAGTGTGTGTGTGTGTGTGTGTGTGTGTGTGTGTGTGTGTGTGTGTGTTGCTGGGGATGGAACCCAGGGGCATTCTATCTCTGAGCTACACCCCCAGCCCTATTTTGTATTCTTTATTTAGAAATGGTGTCATTGAGTTGCAAGGGGCCTCACTGAGTAGCTGAGGCTGTCTGCGAACTGTGATCCTCCTATCTCAGCCTCCCAAATGCTGGGATTACATGTGTGTGCCACCACGCCCAGCTTTGTTTTTTATTTTTAAACAAGACCTTGCCAGGTTGCTGACATTCTCACTATGTTGCTGAGTCCGTCCTCGAATCTGCGATCCTCCTTCTCCTTCACTTAACCTTCACTTAACACAGGTTTTGAGCCCTTTTATCTTTAGGAGAAATTGTTGATAAACCTGGTGGTAGCTGGTAATCTGTTGATTTTCATCAGTTTTGGGGGGGGGGACTTAGGAAAGTTTAGGATAAATCAACTTTTCGCTGCTAATTTATTTATTTATTTTATTTTTTTATTTTTTGGTAGTAATGGGGTTCCTGGAAGCCCTTCTACCTCCGGGCTACACTCCCAGACCTATTTTATGTTTTTGAAACAGGGTCTCGTACGCCAGCGCGGCTGGCTTCGAACCTGCGCGATCCTCCTGTCTCCGCCTCCCAAGCGCGGGGATTACAAGCGTGCGCCACCACGCCCGGCTTCGCTGCTAATTTAAATGATTAATAAGGGCTGTGGGATCAGGGGGTATATACTTTTTCTGGCAAAGGCTAACCATAAGCGTGTCCATGTCAAAAGACTACCAATGGTGTGGAAACTACACTTTTGATCTCAACTTTGTAAAATCTTTATAGTTTAGGCTCTGATAATTAGGTTTCTATGATTTCCCTGCCCAAAGTGTGTAACCTGTATCCATTTGAGAGAGGGCATTAGAGAAATGTTCTTCAAAATAACTTTCTGGAATCTTCTAAAATGTCAGCAAAATACGCAGAGAGGCCAGGATCCACGTCAGACTAATGAAAACACAGGAGATGCGACTCCTGATCACAGCACACGATCTTGGGTTTTCTTTTGCTACAAAGAAAACGATTGAGACAAATGGGATTCTGGTTCTCTAGGGTGGCCCGTTTAACACATGGCCTCAAGTTTGGTAGATTATACAAATACACATTTATTAAGATTCTAAAGACTGGAAGTCTGGCTGGGGTCTCCCTGGACTCCGTCAAGGTGCCACGGGGCAGCCTTCTCTCCGCAGCCTCTCGGGAGGACCCATTCCCTGCCTTTTGCAGTTTCTAGATTGCCCACCTTTCTCGGCCGGTGCCCTCCTGCTCCATCACCAAGCCAGCAATGGCAAGTCAAGGCCTTCTCCTATGGCCTCGGACCTCCTTTACTGCCGCCTTTGTCCAGGTATTAGAACCGGTGACCCAGCATGGTGGCACACGCCTGTAATCTCCATACTTGGGAGGCTGAGACAGGAGGATGGCAGGCTCGAAGACAGCCTCAGCAATTTAACAAAACTCAGCAAATTAGACTCTATTTCAGAATAAAAAAATTTAAAAGGTTAGGGGTGTAGCTCAGAAAGAGATAGAATGCTCCTGGGTTCAATCCTCAGTGGCTCCTGTGGCTGCCCCCCCGCCAAACACACACAAAGAACCTTTGGAAAAATTAAAAAGGTGTTTGAGGATGTCGAGTGCTTGCCTAGCATGTGGGAGGCCTTTATTCAATCCCTGGTACCACATACACAATTATAAAAACCTTTGTGACTACCTTGGGTCCACCCAGATAATCTCCCTGTTTTATGGTCAGGAAATTAGTAATTTAATTACATCAGTTACTTTAATCTCCCTTTGCCAGAGAACCTAAGATGTTCACAGATGCTTGGATTAAGACTTCTTACAGGGGGTGTTATTCTGCTGACCATAAATAGTAAAAACTAAACAATGGCCATAGGTTAAATATCATATTTTTGTTAATTTCCTGATTTTAACAATGATGCTGCAATTATGTAAGAAAGTTCTCTGTCTTCAGGGAGTATACACTGGAGTATTTATGGGTTCAGGGACACTGGCTCTGTGACTTAAGACAGTCACCTCTGTGGCTTTGCCCCCCCCTCCCCCCTCAGAGAATGAAAGTGTAAACAAGAGAGAGTAGACGGAGTGAAATATTAACATCCAGGGAATCTGGAAAAACCTGATTTTTTTCACTATTCTTATCTGAAATTTCATAAAAAAAAATTTAAACTTAATCCTTCTAAGTAAATTTTCCACACCTAATAAGTACTTAACAAATTTATGCCTAGTATGAATGACATGTTTATTTCAAAAGGATATTTTTCAATTTCCTTTTGAAACTTTATTGGCAAGTTGTATAATGACGTCATTTGCAGTTGACTTCAAGTAAGTTATACATTGAGATAACTTGAGTCATTTGAACATAAATCAATTATTATAATTTTTTTTTTTTTTTTGGTGGTACTGGGGTTCCTGGAAGCCCTTCTACTTCCGGGCTACACTCCCAGACCTATTTTTATACTTTTTAAATTTGGAAACAGGGTCTCTTAAGCTAGTGCGGCTGGCTTTGAACCTGCACGATCCTCCTGTCTCTGCCTCCCAAGCGCGGGGATTACAAGCGTGCCCACCACGCCCGGCTATAAATCAATTATTTTGCATTTCATGCTCCTATTGCCCCATAACTTGGGTACTATATTGAGTAATCTTGTTTTATAAATCCTAGTCTTTTAAAATGAGGACTTAAAAAGGAAGATTTTTAAAAGTAGGCAGAAGACTAATTCTAATAGAGAGTATCATATCAATACCCACTTCTTAATTTAGACATAGGTAGAATGGTTGTGTCAGATGTGAACGCGGGGGAAGCTGGGTACAAGGTACACGGGAAGTCTCTCTTTATGGGCTTCAAATTATTAAAAAAAGTAAGTTTTAGAGAGCAGAGGAGAGAAAACTAGTCTTGAGTACACAGCAATCCCATCATTCACAAAATGCTTTGTGGCAAATGAGACTTATTCAAAAGGAGAAAAGTCTTAAAACTGATTAAAGTTATTAAAAAGCGAAAGGAATCAGAGTGAGGGGGACAACATGCTTCAGTGAAAGCTAAGCTGCAGGTGAGTTCCTCCTCGGCTCCCCATCCCTGAGCCTGAGTCCGGAAGAGGAGGGGCCAGAGCGGGAGGGGTGGGGGCGCAGGGCCTGTGGGGCCCAGGCTGCAGGAGGGCAGCCATTGGGTTCCAAGTAATAATTCTGTCTTGCTGCTTCCAAAAAAGGGAGTTGGGAAATGGGGTACTTTTGATAATATAATACTAGCTGGGTTTTTTTTTTTTTTTTTTTTTTGGTACTGGGGATTGAACTCAGGAGCATTCTACCTCTGAGCTACACCCACAGCCCTCTTTTATATTTTACTTTGAAACAGAGTCTCACCAAGTTGCTGAGGGCCTTGCTAAGTTGCTGAGGTTGGTTTTGGACCTGCGGTCCTCCTGTCTCAGCCTCCCAGGAGCTGGGATCACTGGCGCGCACCATCAAGCCTGGCTAACAGTGGTTTTAAAAGGAAAAATGGATCAGAATGATGAGAAGGAATAAAGCAACTGGGCAAGGCTGCCAGAGAAGCAACTGGCTTTGGGGTAGCTTGGAAGTAGAATCCCCCTGGGTTCAATCCCCAGTGCCAAAGAACAAAGAAACAAACAACCTCAAAAACAAACAAACAAACAACAACAAAACAAAACATGGTGCTGTCTCAACAGTGCTGGTCCTTCCCGAGTCCCTCCATGACCACACAGACACTGCACTCAAGTGAGGCACACGTGGAAGAAAATGACTGCGAAGGTGCTTCATAAAATATAGAAGCAGCTGGGCATGGTGGCACGCACCTCTCATCCCACTGCTTGGGAGGCTGAGATAGGAGAGTCACAGGTTCAAGGCCTGTCTCAGCAAATTAGTGAGACCTTATTTCCAAATAAAAAAATATAAAGGGCTAGGGTTGTAGCTTGGAGTAGAACCCCCCCACCCCGGGTTCAATCCCCAGTGCCAAAGAACAAAGAAACAAACAACCTCAAAAAGAAACAAAAAACAACAACAACAAAAGGACTTGGTGCCATCTCAACAGTGCTGGTCCTTCCTGAGTCCCTCAGGACCTTACAGGCAACAGCCCATCCGGAGCTTGTCTCTGAGTTCCAGATCATCTCTCATTGTTAAACTCATCTCTCTGCCAGGTCCAGTCCTCTCTGCCAGGCCCAGTCAAGACAGCGCAGAGAGCAGACTGTCTGAGTTGTAAAGAGAGCAGACTGTCTGAGCTTGAAGGGTAACAAGTCACGGCACCAATTCTCTGACCACGCTCGACATGTAATGACGGGAGTCCTAGCTGCACTCCTTGAGCCTGCATCTTGGATGCTGGCTCAGCAGCCCAGGAACTTGTAATCCTCTCTGGGCCAGCACATCTCCCAGAGAGTCCTGCTCAGGGCACAGCTAGTGCTTGCTCAGCACTCGCCCCACTTGGAGCCAGGTCAGGAGGGAAGGAAGGTCCGTGGGAAGAGTGGCCGGGGTCACCTAGCACAGAGGGTGAGGGAAACTAGGACAGTACATCCTAGAGGTGGGCCCTGCATGATCAGAAAATAACTGTGCTATAAAATGCTAATACTAACAAAACCAACCTACGACAAGTTTGACGGCTGCCTTTAGTTACTGCGATGGCAGAGGACCTCAACAGAATAGGCACATGGGATGGGCCCTCAACACACAGGCCTGAGGGTCAAGAAGAACTTGTTCCTAGCCATGGTGAAAAAGCGCCATACGTCAGGGGAGTCTTCAGAGGTATGGCCAGGCACAGCTCATAGAGAATCCCTATAGACTTACTTATGAGAACCATGGGATGGTTCATATCCAAGGGCCTGCTGTTCAATTTTTTATAGAAACAAACTATAATTGCCGGGCGTGGTGGCGCACGCTTGTCATCCCCGCACTTGGGAGGCAGAGACAGGAGGATCGCGCAGGTTCGAAGCCAGCGCGCTGGCTTAAGAGACCCTGTTTCCAAATTTAAAAAATATAAATATAGGTCTGGGAGTGTAGCTCGGAGGTAGAAGGGTTTCCAGGAACCCCAGTACCACCCCCCCCAAAAAAAAGAAGAAGAAAAAAATAAACTATGATGAATGGAGAGTACGGAGAGTAAGTAATAATCCTTTATGGCCTGTGTTAAAGGAAGTTTTACAAACAGGGCAAAAAATCTGATTTACTGGGATTATTTCCAAGAGTTAGATAAAAAAAGACAGGGAACTAATGTTGTGACTTAGACTATAACCACGGGAGGATACAGATGGACAGCCTTGGAGTGTTCCCGGGGAGGCTCGTGGACCCGGCTGCCCGGCAGTGTGTGTGGTGTGTGCTGTGCCATTTGGCACACTGGTTTTGCTTATCTTCCTGCAAACGAGAGCCAACCTGCGCAGAGGTGGGTGTGTTGAGTGCAGAGCGCAGCTGGAAGGAGGTAGAAGAGTACGCAACAACGGTCTTTAAACTTAGGGAAAAAGGAACAGGTTTGGAATGAGAAAGGACGATTATCTTCACACCACCTAGACTGGAGATCTCCCAGCCCCAGGATAAAACACACACAGCAGACCCTGACTCTTGGGGGAGGGAGCCAGGAGGTGGGGAAGATGGGTGACTGCCACCTAAGCGATGACCCTGAGCCTGAGGCCATGCTGGCGGGAAGTGGCCTGGGGAGGCCTGACCCCTACCAACAGAGAAGGTGGCACCTGGACCTCAGGCGCGGCTGTTCTGAGAAGAGGAAAGCTCGTTTCTGGTAGAGAAAAGGTACAGCTTTTGAAATGTTGAAGGTTCTTACATTTGAATTCCAAATCCAGGACTTTATGGCGATTCATTGAACTGTTTGATAAATATCTCTCCATTCTTAATTTGTTGTTGTTGTTAGTACTAGAGATTTAACCCAGGAGGCGTTCTACCTCCACGCTACATCCTCAGTCAAAAAAAAAAATTTTTTTTTTTTTTTTTTTTACTTTAAAACAGGGTCTAAGCCGGGCGTGGTGGCGCACGCTTGTAATCCCCGCGCTTGGGAGGCAGAGACAGGAGGATCGTGCAGGTTCGAAGCCAGCTGCGCGCGCTGACTTAGGAGACCCCGTTTCCAAATAAAAATGTAAAAATAGGTCTGGGAGTGTAGCCCCGAGGTAGAAGGGCTTCCAGGAACCCCAGTACCACCAAAACAAAAAACAAACAAAAAAAAAACGGTCTAAATTGCTGAAGCTCTCACCAAATTGCTGAGGATGGCCTTGAGGTTGCAGTCCTCCCGCCTCAGCCTCCCAAGTACAGGGATTACAGGCATGCACCACTGCACCAAGCTCTTATTTTTTTTTTCAGAGACAAAGACAGAGGTTTATATAGCAAAGTGAGGGGATACATGTTCAAGGAAGAACTTGGGCCACTTGGATAGTGAGAGAGACCCTTTGGGAGTGCAGGACGCCTTCCTTACAGGGGACTTTCATGAGGGTGGCAGGTATGTGGGGATGACCTCCAGGTCACAGAGTGATGTAGGTGCTTCTGGCTCTGACCTGCACTGTCTTATCCTCAGGCATCTCCTTAAACTATTCAGGGACAATCAACAAGGTTGAAGATTGCTCTTGAGCCGGGCGTGGTGGCACACTCTTGTAATCCCCGCGCTTGGGAGGCTGAGACAGGAGGATCGCGCAGGTTCGAAGCCAGCCTCAGCTACTTAGTGAGGCTCTCAGCAACTTAGTTGAGACCCTGTTTCCAAATAAATTGTAAAATAGGGCTGGGGTATAGCCTGGAGATACAAAGGCCCTGGGTTCCACCCCCCAGTAATCCCCCCCCCCCACACACACAGATTGCGCTCTTTAAGTAATGCCAAAGGAGATTCCTCTTCTGTGGGATCTGTTGTCTGATAAACAGACACCAAGATCATTTGATTCTGTGATTTAGAACTTCACTCCTTAGTACTGAACAGGTGCAGTCATTCTAGGAGACCCACTGCAAATGTAAGGCATTCGAGTTGATCACAGGTCTGCCGAGCCAGAAGAAGCTGAGATGACTTACGGAAAGGCTTATTTCTCAACCCCCGTCCTCAATAATATTCTCTCCATTTAAACTTGTTTAGGACCAACAGGCACAGCTGTCTGCCACGCATAATTCTGCTTCTGTTTCCTTAAGCCGTGGGCTGCAGAGATGTGATCTCGGCTCCGGCTGGGCTCTTCTTCCCCTCTGGAAGGTGCCCTATTTTACCTCACGACCTCCTGAGTGCCAGCGGGATTCTTCAGTCATCGCACTTTAAGCTTAACAGAAGATGATGAATTCAGACTTGTCGAGGGACTAGACTGTTTTAGGAGTAAACTGGGGAAGTTCTGAAACAGATTATGCTGGTAGCAGCTTTTGAGAAACTGCTGTCTTCAAACAGATGAAACAGGAGTAACTTAAAAATCCCACCTACCACTCTCACGCCATAATTATAAAGGACTTCTATCTGAACCTCAATCAGACCCTACAAATGGGGGAAGCATCCAGGTCCAGGCTAAGAACAGGGTAAGAGAGCGAGTAACTAGTGCCCTCTAAAGCTCCCTCTGAGGAAGGCCAATTAGGAGAGCTCCGGTTCCTCCTTACAGGTACCACAGCTACCCCAATTTGTAAGCTTGGGCAGGCAGCACCGAGCCCACCGCAGGGCACACAGTATGCCCAGCTCCACAGAGACTCCGCCGGCTCCACCCCTCCGCTGGCCTGGGGGCTTCCTGTGGGTGAGGTGGGGCGGTGCTCCCTTTGCCTTTTATCCTGTGGTAACTTCCAGAGTGGTCCATCAGCTGAAGAAACTGCCTTGAGCTGAAGACCCATGCATCCTGAAAGGTGGACTTTTATAGGACCTGCTAACTCAGGGAGTCCAAACTGTTTAACAACAGGTCTCAGTCATCATTAACTGAGTATTGAGACCAGATCAGAGGTGCGGGGAGCTCCAGCCGCAGCCCATGGTCTGTTGCTCTGAGTAGCTTTATTGGCACAGAGCCACACTCGTTTGCCACTGTGGTCCAGGGCTGCTTCTGTGCTATAAGAACAGAACCGAGTAGCTGTTAAAAAGAGAGTTATCTTGTAATCCCAGCATTTAGAAGGTTAAGACCAGAGGACCGTGGTTCACGGACAGCCTCAGCTACTTAGTGAGGCCCTCCATATCTTAGTGAGACCCTGTTTCAAAATAAAGAATAAAAAATAAGGCAGGGGGTGTTGCTTGGAGGTCGAATGCCCCTGGGTTCCATCCCCAGACCCGCAAAATAATAATAATAATAATAATAATAATAATAATAAAAGAAATATGATCTAGCTCTTTACAGAGAAAGCCCAACAACTTCTGGGCTACCTCAAAGTATCTCAATTTAAGACAGGTTAAAAAAAAAAAAACAACTACTGGATTGTTCTAAACAAACAGACACCAAGCCACCCAAAGACACCGCAAACAGCTTTCCACTCACTGCACCTGTAAAGACACCTTAAGTCCCCAAATACCATACTCAGGCCACACCAAATATGAAGGGTTACAAATATTCAGATTTTATTATAAATAAAATACTGTTTTTTTTAACATAAAAATGCCAAGTGTTGCATTTTATTAACCACCCCGGAGAGCATGACTGCACAGATTAAGGCAGATAGATGGATGAAGGCACGTGTACAAGGGCCACAGCTGGAGCCAAAGGGGAAGTCCCAGGAAGCGGGGACACCCAGCGGTCGGCAGCAGCCGTCCCGTCCACTTTATTACACAAACACAGGTACCCGGACCTATACCATAGCAGAATGGCCATACTGCAGGAGTGTATTAAGGGCTCACCTTGTAAAGAGTTTTCACTTTAAAAATAGAATTCTGTTTAAAAATATACCACACAGATGGAGGAGAAAAGGGAAAACCCCTCAAACAAATCAAAACAACAAAAAATCCGCCGTGGCCTGAGCCCTGCTGAGTGAACCTGACCCGCACATCCCCGGCGGCTATTCTCAGGCCTTTTCCTGCAACTGTGACCTGAATGCACGTTAGGATGCAGCCACTTAGTAAGAGCGACTGACGGGAGAACGTGGCGAGAGGGCCAGGCCTCCTGCGACAGGAGAGGCCGGAGTGGAGCCGGAGGCACCCAGCGGCACGCCACCTCGAGGTGCCGTGGCAGAGGCTGGTACACCCCGAGGGACGGAAGCGGGAAGGATGGAGGACCCAGTCCACGCCTCCCGTCTGTTGGGCAGTGCTACTCCTGACACCAGGTGCCCAGGCGCAGTGCTCTTCCTAATAAACCTGACCCGTCCAGCTCAGAGTGCCAGAAACGGGTGTGGTCGAGGCGTCCTGAGCCTGTGGCCTGGCGCTCCTGTCTGGCACGGGCGTTAGGACCGGCGTGGGGCACAGTGCAGGAGGCTGAGTTCCTTCTGGAGTCGGGTGTGGAGGGAAGCAGGCTGATACAATGCTGGACACTGCGAACGCAATCCAGACACTCCTGGATGGAAGGGGAGGAGGTTCACAGGGACGCGGTGCTGGTGAAGAGGGACAACTGAGCCAAGATGTGGACAGACAGTGCCATTCTAGAAACAGGACCGAGGGTATTTACATAAATTCCTTACTCTAAAATCATGATAAACAACAAAAATTCACACAAAAATATAAATTTGAAATAATTAATAGCACCAGTGTGTCAGATAATAGTTTCTTTCCCCCGCTACGCAAAGTACAAAGTTGCATAGTGTTAAAGGCTATATATGAATCTCAAAGGCAGGTTGGTAGGAGGAAGGGGATGTGGCAGGGAACTGTCACACAGTGGTCTCAGAAGACCACAAAGCTGAGGACCAAAGGCTGAGAAGCCCACGAGGAAAGGCAAGGTCCTTCCCTGCGCAGGGAGAGAGAGGTTTACAGCGGGGAGAGTCACAAAGTGCAGGAGGCAGATGGAGCCGCGGTTGCGTGCAGCGCTGCGTGCAGCCTCTGCCGCCAGGATCTGGCAAACAGGAATTCCAAAAGATGGAAACGTCAGAAGAAAACCGGAGCTGAGGGTCAGTGCTTCACCTCTCGCTAACAGAAGGAAGAGTGCACGCATGGGATCTGGACACCACAAGCACCGTTGGAGCTTCCTCCCTCTGCTAGAAAAGACTAGAGTAAGGAGGCTTGTTTTGTTTGTCAAGATCTTAGGGATCAACTGTTGTCTGACTGGTATTTTAGCACTAGTTCCAAGAGTAACTAAAAAGCTCTGAGAATTTGATTTTGAAAAAGACCTCAGTGGTTATCATATCCCTGTTCTGTCTGTGTACGTTCCGTTATAAGAACATCACATGGTGTCTACTGGTCTGGTGGTGAGTGCAAGCTACCCGAGCCGGTTTAAGTTATTAGCTGCACAGAGATCTGAAGAGTTTGTCTTCCTAGTCAGCTATTAGGAAAGAGAAAGTCTGCGGCCTATGGCAGCCGCGTTCCGGAGACGCGCGGAACCACCGTGTCCTGACTCAAAGCAGCTAATGTGACTGATGGAGGGCTACCGACATTCTAAACCACCAATATCTTTGGCACGGGATGTTTATTTCCTTTTGCTTAAAAAGGAGGAGAGCAGAAGACGCAGGTGCCTTTTCATTAACATGGACTGGATCTACTGGCCACCACGATGCTACCGTCAGTAGCCAGACTTTTCCTTCATAGAGACAAGAGCAGCGAGACCGAGAGGTTCTGCTGGTGCCCGCGAGCGGGGAGGGCTGCCCGCCTGCCGGGACCCAGGGCTCCACACGATGTGCTGATGCCACCGTAGGACGCCACGTCCTCACGCAGACTGGAAGGGAAAGTGTGGGTAAGGCAGCAACGTGAGTGGAAGAGACTTATTAGATGAAACCCATCGTTCCAGTCCAGGGTGTTTGCTTTGCTTTTCATATTTTATCTCTGTGACTTTTCCTGGCTCAAAGGGACAGTGTGGAGAGCAGCAGAGAAGTGGGGGTCTGAAATGTAACCTCGTGTCAAGGCACTCTGCGGCCTCGAGCGCTCCTCCAGCCGCCCCGCGCTAGGGCTTCTCGATGGACGGGGTGTTGAAGCAGCCGGACGGCAAGGTGTTCTTGATGTCCTCCAGGTTGCGGATGTCCTTCAGGATCTCCTCGATGTCCCGGTTATAGTCCATGATGGCGGCTTCCTGCTTCCGGGCCTCATTCTCCAGGTCAGACACTTTCCTATCAAGGTCACTGACCTTCATTTCATCTTTGGCTCTGTTCAGGGTGCCTTCGATCTCACTCAGCTTGTTCAGGTCTACCGTGTCCAGCTGCCCTGTAGGGTCAGAAGGGACACACTCAGTACGAACCAGACATCGCCCCACTGGCTCCTCCGCCAGCGTGATAAAGCCAGCCCAGCAGCGCCGCTAAGCGGAGGGGATCCTGGCTCACAGGTGCTGGGTACAGGCACACGCAGCACATCCAAGCCTGCTACTGACCTCAGCGCAGAAAGGGCTCACACATGCAATTAACACTGGGCCAGATGCAGAACGCCTTCTAAAAGCACAGCGTTCTCCACCTCACTCAGCACTTGTGGCTCGGAAGGTCATCTGGTAACAGTACCCTTTCAGACTTACACCTGTAGTCTGTATGTTATTTTAGTACTCTCTAAAGAACACAAAACCCTCTACAACAGCTCTCGAGCCCTCAGCTACTGGATTCCAGGGAAGAGGAGCTGGTTTGGGGGCCACTTCCTGTGTTCAGGGTTAGACATTACCAGGAGGAGCCTTCCTGTGGAAAGGATGAAATGCCGAGGTAATTTCAGCAAAGCTTCGCTTTAAACATAGCAAGAAGAAAAGGCTCTTTTAGAAGAAGCTGCCCCGTGATAAATGAAAGACGACAGCACAGGGAGCTCCGTGCATATTCCACTTGATTACGCCCCACAAGACCGTTGACTTCGGCGAGTCCCAGATGTTAAACCCAAGTCTGCATAACCCACCGGCAGCTGTGCAAGGACTCATCTGCACTGGGTTCATCCTGGTCAAGCTCTTTCTTCCACAGACACCTCTCTCTTCAAGCTTACTTTCATTTTAAATTAATCTACTTTCCATTTATTATTCTTGGCATTTGAGGCAGATAAAAAATATCCCCCCTCCCAGCAAACAAAACACACCAGAGGCTGACAAAAATAAAAGCTGACAAAATAAAATATAATGCCTTACCACAAAGGGTCCCACTAAAGTGTAACCTTAGAATGCAGCCTGATAACAAAAGCAATCTGTCCTAAAATGAAGCGTGCTCCTTACCAAAAGAGATGAAAAGATTTTGGTATGCTCATATTTCCCTGACAAATCAAAGTTCTCTTCTCTTTTGGCATAAAAGCCTTTACCTAACCCAACTGTCCATTAGTTGGCGGGAGAAGAGAATTCTGGGCAGTGAAGTCAGGATCAGTTTAAAGAACTCTCTTATTCTACCACTGAAATTCTCTTTTTAACATCTCTCAGACATTTTGCCAGTAGGATGAGCTAAAAAAAATCCATTGCTTGACTGCACCATAAATGTGGAGCATAAACTCGCACTGCCAGCTGCCAGCATGTCTTCAAAACAGAAAAAGACAGTGCGCAGACCACGGTGTTCTGTTTAGGGCAGGGTCCATGGAAGGAGCCTGTGGCTCAGTTCATATCTAAAGTTAAAGAACACTGAATATGGTAATAATTCAAATTGCTCTTAAAGGTTCTATCATGCAAGACATAACTTATTTTATAAGACAATTTTAAATAAGCAAGAGCTGAAGCAATATTAATAACCTAGTGGGTGATTCTAGGGGAATTCCTCTATTAATCTGCATCTGAGTTCACGACATGAGGTCCCAAGAAGAGTGCAGGACTCAGAGGCTGAGCAGCCGGCTCACAGCCACTTACCCAGCTGCTCCAGGAGGTGGTTGATCACGTTGAGGAGGCTGTGGACGGAGTTCTTGGCCTTTCTGGCATTGATCTCGGCTTCCTGAGCAGCCTGGGAAGCCTGCAGATGGAAAAGAGATAAACAATACAAACAGTTCTGACTGTATGTTTTTATCTTTGAATATTTTTTTCCCTGATGAGCCAACAAATCTAATTTTCAGCTGCTTTCCTCTTTTCTAACTCATAAAATCACCACCTCTCACCGCAGGTTTGATTTTTGGCTGTGTCTGCAGGCTGAGGGCAGGCAGATGCTCATCAGGTTGGATTAGAAAAATCAGTATTATCTCCTTTTCCTCACTCAAAAATATGTGGAGGCAGATTCATAATAAAACCCATCAAGCAGAAACAAGTTAAGGGTGAGTATAGAAACTAAGTTTTAGAACCAAAAACATGTCCTTTAGGACACTCTCAGGGGATCCTTAGAAACATCCTATTCTTAGAAAATTTCCATAAGCAAGTGAAGCTTTTCTGTGAACATCCCCTCAACCTCCAGCTAGCTAGCCACACACACACACACGCGCGTGCCAGCACGCACACACACACATGCATGCACGCAACTTCACACTCGTTTGTTGGAACAATACAATTTATATTTTCAAAATTAACCAAATCGGGCATGGTGGCGCATGCTTGTAATCCCCGCGCTTGGGAGACAGAGACAGGAGGATTGTGCAGGTTCGAAGCGAGACCCTGTTTCCAAATAAAAAAATATAAAATAGGTCTGGGAGTGTAGCCCAGAGGTAGAAGGGCTTCCAGGAACCCCAGTACCACCCAAAAAAAAAAAAAAAAAAATTAACCAAAGGTAAATATATTTGGGGAAATTCCATGAGACCTGAACAAACACACCGAGCATGAGTCACGGGAAACAGCAGTGGAAGAGGAAAGAGGAAGTGTCTAAATATCAGAAAACAGAGGCGCCCACCAGTAAGTCCAGTCTGGATAGAAACAAGTGGCTCCCTACTGCATAATCATTTTTCCTAGTTTTGGGCCCAAGATAAAGCAAATACTTGGGATTCAAACAACATGAACATTTTTAAAAGAAAAAGCAAGCCGAAACCCTTCGCAGATAAATGGCACATCTTCGTTCAGAGCACAGTGGTTCCGCTGCAGACACAGGCTTTCCTGCTACGGCCACCCAGAGCAACCCTACCACACACGGCAGGTAACCTCCGGTCTCCTGCCTCCTCTTCCAGGAACAATGTAACCTTCAAGCTTTTGTTAAAAAAAAGTTACAGCCTCAAAGCAATATTGGTTGAATAGTGGCCTTTTAGAATTGCTAAAAACATAAATGGGATGGTCTACATGAGGGTGTTCCTAGAGGTTAGTTACCAAAAACAATAAAAATGGCTTTTTTTTCTACCCCTTGAACTAAATTCATATTCTTTTTGGAGCTCGTGAAGAAAATATCCTTTGCTCTCTTCCAACAGGCTCTGGATACAATGTTTCTCCAACCACATTAAAAATGAAGCCCACAGATGCTCAGCAGTACGAGAAATACCTATTTTTACTAAATAGGAACTTTTTACTTGAGTCACACGATCTCACTAAGAATCAAGACAGTCCAAACAAAAAAGAAAAAGTGCAACAAGAAGAGATGTCTGCACAGGGCATTTCCTGTAGTCTCGGCTCCGCAGTCTCTTTTCCATCCCAAGGTGAAAATGGCGCCCAGCGAGGGGCCCAGTAGAGAGAGAAGAACCTCTTTAGCCTGAGCCTGTCCAAGTCACATGTGCACGTGCATCCTTACTGCGACTGCCGCAGCACTGGGAAGGAATATTCACTACTTTCACTGTGACCCCATTAAAACCTTCCCAAAGCAGAATACAGCCAGGACAGAAATATGGACCCTGGCTCTTCGTTCTTCCCTGAGCTATGTATTTACAAGTGGACTTTGCTGCACACAGGGTATCATCACAGAAGGTGAGAAATTAAACTGCATGTGGGGTTGGCAGGCTGCGGCGGAGTGGCAGTGAATGCTGGAAGAACTGAAAAGGGAGTTAACGTGACACTGCATTCCCTTCTATTCCATTTTGATTTTATATCATTTATGAACTACCCACTCAAAAACAGAAGTGTGGAGCCGGGCGTGGTGGCACACGCTTGTAATCCCCGCGCTTGGGAGGCAGAGACAGGAGGATCGCACAGGTTCGAAGCCAGCCTCACTGGCTTAAGAGACCCTGTTTCCAGATAAAAATATAAAATAGGTCTGGTAGTGTAGCCCGGAGGTAGAAGGGTTTCCAGGAAACCCAGTACCACCAAAAAACAAAACAAAACAAAAAAAACCAAATGTGTGTATTTTTAAATGTCCTAAGCCCTCAATGTGTAAAATGATGTTTTGTTTTTAGCTAAGAGTAACTTTGGGACAGGACAGTTGCGCAAAAGAAATTACTCAGCAGAAGACCCAAATTCTTTGTCTTCCATGTAAGCTGCCAACCCCACTCCTGCCCAGAAGCTGCAATGGGAAAAGAAGCGCAGGAAAGAGACTCTTCTCCGCGTTAGGCTTAAACACTCCACTTTCTGCCCAGGCGGCGCCTCGTACCATCCCCGCCATCATGGTGTCCTGGTCGGCGGCGTCCTGCTTCCTCTTCAGCTCCTCCTCCGCCTCCTGCAGCTGCCTCAGCATGCCGCTCACCTCGCTGTCCAGGCCCGTGACCTCAGCAAAGGTTCTTTCAGCATCTGCCTTGGTGGTGGTAGCATTCTAGGCAGAAAACAAGCAAATGGCTATTTTTTTTCTTTTTTGAGGCACTGGGGCTTGAACTCAGGGGCACTCTCCCTCCGAGCCACAACCCCTGCCCTAGTTCTTACTCTTTATTTTGAAGCAGGATCTTACAAAGATGTAGGGGCCTCATTAACAAATTGCTAATTTAAAAAAATTTTCCTTTTTCTAACGTATGGTACCATTCTTTTTTGTCAAATGACTCAAAATATAATCCAGAAAGAACAGCACAGTGATTCATACTATTTTATGACTTACATCATCATTTATCTGTGCTCCAAATAAGTAATTTAGAAAACATGACTACCTAGCATAATATTTTATAAATAACTTTCATTTGTATTTTCTTCTTGAATCTGAAATTTCCTGTTCTATTACTGCCGTTTCTTTTTTTTCTTTTTTCTTTTTTTGCTGGTAGTGAGGTTCCTGGAAACCCTTCTACTTCCAGGCTACACTCCCAGACCTATTTTATATTTTTATTTGGAAACAGGATCTCTTAAGCCAGCGTGGCTGGCTTCGAACCTGCGCGATCCTCCTGTCTCCGCCTCCCAAGTGCGGGGATTACAAGCATGTGCCACCATGCCCAGCGTTATTACTGCCATTTCTAATTGAGGCCACACAGCTAGCAAACAAAATAAATGATAAATATTAGTGTAAACTTTCCACCACATTTAATTGATTCCTTTTGATAATTTTAAATTCACAGCTAGCCTGGTTCTTCTTAGCAGTTCATCATAATGTACCAAAAGGCTACAACCTTGAAATATAAATATTTTATAAAATATTATTACTAAAAAAGCCAATTGCTCTAAAGAAACTAAGAAATTTTCGTGAGTCTCAAAAAATTAGGTTTAGAATCAGCTCCAAACTCTCCTTTAAATAAAACAAACAGGTTGGCCTTTGAATAGGAAAAATCCAGCATAAAGAAATTATTCCTTGAGTATAAAGAATCCCAGCAGTAGCTGCTAAACAAAGTCTAGATAGGAGGGACCAAGTTAGGGCCATATGCTTGGAAGATTGAGAGTTGTGCTTGAGAGTTGTGTTGATACAGGTTCTGTATAAGATTGGAAAGAAAATATCACCTGTCCACGTCCAAGAAACATGGTTTTAGGAAGCATCTGCCGGGTTCTGTGAGAAGGGCTCTGCATCCCTCTGGCCACCCTCCACACAACTCAGACCCTGCACTGATTTACAGAAGACATCTAAACGAGCCCCTCTGACTGAGTCCTCCTCCTCAATCATGTGGCTACCTGCTCTAATTTCTAGATTAAAGCAACAGAAACAGAGATGATTCAAGACAGTTCTACTGGAACTGAGGGAAAACTCTCTGTAGAGACTCAAGGGGTCCAGAAGGTGAGTAGGGAGCCGTGCAGGGACTGTCCTGGAGAGGACGGTGCACACCTTTTGGACCGCGCTGGCGATCCTCTCTGCCTCGTGGGCCTTGTTCTTGGCCTCGGTGGCATCCGCTGCAGCGTTGCCCAGCGCCAGCTGAGCCTCCCTGGTCTTCTCGTTGGCTTCTGCAATGGTCTGGTTGATGGCGGGAATCCTCTTGAGCGCCTCCTCCGCAGCTGTCTTGTTATCATTCACACGTTTATCAAAATCTAAACAGAGTTCAAGGAAAGCTCAACTCCCAATAAACAAAAAGGCATCTTTCAGGGAACTGCAACTGGATTTTGTTTCACGAGCAACAAAGGTCAGGGAAATAAATGAAAAATGGTTTGAGTCGAAATCTTAGAGACACACATCTCTACATGGAAGATTTCCCAGGAAGAGTCCTATGAATGTACAGCTATTTCTGAAAAGGGAATCTGTACTTGAAAACTTGTGTTGATAGAGGTTTCTAGACCACCATTACTATCAGCCCAACCAGTACCGAAGGCAGCAATTTACCTAGTGTTTACTGTCAGGTACTGGGTGAAGAGCCTGGTGTTCCTGTGATACAGACGCTGCATCATAAATATGAAACTGACGACTAAAGAGGTTAATCTGTGAGCAGGAATTCACATGTAGGCCTGCTGACACAAAGCCCACACTTTCAACTATTATCCTATAAATCTTCCTTATTTATTACAGAACCTACGATTATTTTATCAGAGGCGAATGTATAGTTACACAATAAATTTGGCATATTTTTCTATCTAGGGTGAAAAATAAATAGAATTAGAGGTCATTGGCAGAGAAAATTAAAGACAACAATCTCTATTTACCAACATAAGTTAGCTAATAGGCAGATCTTGGTTACATAAGTTATCCTAATGTAAAAAATATATATTTTTAAGTTTTCATATTGAAGTATCCAGGGGTAAAATGACACGGCCATTGGGTTTTTTCTTGGCAATATTTTGGCATAAAAAGTAGGAGACTAAAGATGAACTAAGTGTGGTTAAAATTCATGGTAACTGTTGAATCTAAGTAATAGGTATATGGATTTATTATACTATTATCTTCCATTTTGTATATGTTCAGAGAGTATCATACTGAAAAAAAAAGAAGGAAAAGTAAGAGGAGGAGGAGGAAGAGGAGGAGGAGGAGGAGGAAATGAAAGGACACGGCCCAGGGGAGGAGCAAACAACGCGCCGTTAGGACTTCTACCTCTCAGGTTGCTGAGAATGTCGTTGGCTTCTTGTAAGGTGTCTCGCCCCTTTTTAGCAGCTTCTTCAGCGAGCGCCTTGGCAGCGTCAGCCCGGGCCAGGAGCTGGTCAGCCGTCTGCAAACGCGCAGCAGATCAGAGGCCAGACCGTACAAAGCCCACCCTCCCGCTCCCAATGGACGAGGTGCCAGAGCCGCCTCCCTGAGCGGAGGGCTCCTCTGAGCATGGAGGCTCTGCCTCTGCGGCCGTGGCAACAGAAGCTCTGCTGACATCTGGATTGCTTAACACGCTGCCTAAGAAGTGAAGTGACCTGCACAGCAACCGACCTGCTGCTCCGTTTTCCCGTTCTCCAGAAGGTTCTTCACTTCAAGTTCCTTCGCTCGCATGTCTTCTCTGAGGTCTTCATAATCCTTTAACTTCTGGTCAATCAGACGTTCCAGATCTGCTGCCTGGTTCTTTATTCTATTTGCTTCACTCTGTAAAAAGCAAGGAAGGTCGTTACACTTTAAAAGAAAACAAACACAGGGATGGAAAGGTAGCTGGAGAACTCTTAACACCTCACGCTCGTGTAATAGCTTTGTGGGGCTTTCTTTTTTACATCAAGATAGAGTTGACACACGGTGATGCGCTCGGCCTTTACAGTTTGGCAAGTTTCAACAGAGACATTTACCTGTATAGCAACGTCAGTCAAGACACAGAGGTGAAAATGACCCCACGGCGGCCCCGGCCCCTCCAGTCCCACGGCACCCTCCTCCCGCAGCTGCACGGTCCCGTTACCCTCACACATTCTTCTGCCTACTTTCAAATTTCACGTACGATTCAGACCATACAGACACGTCTGCAGAGACCTAAACTTTTATGATACCATGTCAACACTTCAGGCGCAGAAAGTGAAGCTTAGTAACCTTTAAGGTTAAGTAACAAACATGTTTATACAGCGCTTCCTACGAGGAAGCACAGTTGGAGTACAGGTATGAAATAAAGTGTTACCAGTTCCCAAATACCTTACCTGACCCAGAGCATCCTGCTTCCCTTTAAACCACTCTCTGTTACTGCTCCCAGGTCTCCGCTAGGACAGTGCCTGGGAGTCAGGGTCTGGGCGTGCTGTGCTTTAAGTGACTCAAATACACTGGAAATGTGGATTTATAATACGTAGTCTTTGTTATTTAATGTTCATATTTGTAAGACTCGGGACCTCAGTAGTTCTATAAGCACACTTCAAACAGAACTCAGCTCTGCTGGGGAGTCACTGGGGGCCTGGGGAAGAGGGACGGGGCCCTCGGGATGGCCCTTAGTGTCCAGAGGGGACAGCGGTGACAGCGGAGCCTGTGCGCACCTCCAGAGCCTCTGAGTCCACCGGCGTCAGCTGGGCCACGCTGGCATAGATCTCCACGGCTTTGTCCCCGGCCCGTGTGGCCTCCTCGTGTACTCGGGCAGCCTGCTTCTCCAGGTCCTGTGACATGTTCTTTGCTTGTTCATATCTAAGGAACAATTTAAACAGCTTCCATACCTGACCTCATGTGAGGGGTCACAGTCAAAATGCACTCACTAAAAACACTGTGCAGAATTTCAAGCCGTGTGTATAAAGTGTTTATGAACACAAGCAAATCCTGGGCTTCGACTTGATCTCACTCACAAGAGCTCTCATTGTGGATATAAATGTTCCAAAATCTGAAAAGATGGAAAACCCAAAACACTTCTGTTCCCGAGCATTTCGGATATGGGATTCCCAACTTGTTCTTTCTTGCTTCAGACCCTTTAAAGATCGGTAGCTCAAGAATATCTTCTCCCCTCTTTTCATGGGTGCAGAATTTTAAGTATCATGGCTAGTCTTGTGACCAATCCCTGCAGCTACAGTAACTGGATCCAACACATTCTCTGTGACTCCATATCCCCTACTCTCACTGCTCTGCCATTTCAAAAGCCTAGTTAACAAGAGATCTTACTGCCTGTTACACTGGTGCCCGAGGGCCGTGGCCATGCGCAGTGCACTCACTTCCTGTTAAGCGCCTCGATCTCCAGCGCTGTTTGATTTTCTCCTGCTAGCGTCCTCAAGAGCAGATCATACGCCTCAGTCGACGTGTCGTTGGCTGTCTTTGCCACTCGTACGATGTCATCAGCATCTTGCTTATGGCTACACACGTAAGAGAAAAAATGAACCATGAGACACGCCATCTGAGAAGGAAAAGTAAAATTCAGTAATGCTTACTTTATTACATACACACATATAATCTGTGAGCTAAGATATGTATTGGAAAATCCCATTCATTGGAGTTTTCCCAATCATTTAAATAGAGCTAAGTTTACAAACAGCATTCTATAAACTGAGAAAAAGAGCACTTTCCAAGAAAATTAATAGAATAGCTATGCATGGTGGCTACATATCTGTAATCTCATTACTTGGGAGGCTGAGACAGGAGAATCAAAGGTTCAAGACCAGCCATAGCAAGTTGAGATAGATACTCTCATCAACCTAGCGAGACCCTGTTTCAAAATAAAAATAAAAGCTGGGAGTGGTGGTGCACGCTTGTAATCCCCGCGCTTGGGAGGCTGAGACAGGAGGATCGCGCAGGTTCGAAGCCAGCCTCAGCTACTTAGTGAAGCTCTCAGCAACTTAGTGAGACCCCGTTTCCAAATAAAAAAAATATAAAATAGGTCTGGGAGTATAGCCGGGAGGTAGAAGGCCTCTGGGTTCCACCCCCAGTACCACCAAAAAATAAAAAAATAATAAAATAAAATAAAAATAGGGCTGTAGGGTGTAGCCCAGATAGAATGCCCCTGGGTTCAATCCTCAGAATTAAAAAAAAAAAAAAGAAAGAAAGAAAAGAAAAAAATTAGAATAAAATGTTTTATTTTTATTTAGTGGCAAATGTTTATATTTATTCAAACTATTTAAATATAGTTATTTAATAATAATTTACACATACAACTATATATTCTTTTTTTTTTTTTTTTTTTGGTGGTGGTACTGGGGTTCCTGGAAACCCTTCTACCTCCGGGCTACACTCACAGACCTATTTTTATTTTTTTTTTATTTGGAAACAGGGTCTCAGCAAGGCTGGCTTCGAATCAGTGCAATCCTCCTTTCTCTGCCTCCCAAGTGCGGGGATTACAAGCGTGGGCCACCACGCCCGGCTTAAAAACTCTTTTTAACTTAATGCTTTCTACAATTCAAAGCCTTCTGAATAAATTGCCTTAATTTAAAAAATCAGGAATGAAAACGATCAGTTTCCTTTGGCTTATTTTATTTGTTTGCTTATTTATTTTTGTGTGTGGTTACTGGGGATGGAACTCAGGAGCATTCTACTTCCAAGCTACACCCCTGGCCCTATTTTTTTAGTCTTTATTTTGAAACAGGGTCTCACTAAGTTATGGAAAGCCACACTAAGTAACTGAGGCTGGCTGAGAACTGCGATCCTTCTGTCTCAGCCTTCCCAAGTACTGGGAATACAAGCGTGCGCCACCACGCCCGGCTCCTTTGGCTTATTTTAAAATGTGCTATGGGTCAGTAAATATTTTCTACTGAAATTAAAAAATTAAACATTTCTGTTGAAACACTAACATAAAAAATTTTAAATAACAAATGCTACTGAGCTTAGAAATCTATTAACTTTAGGCTTTGAAGTTAATATCTAAAAATGGTATAATTTTCCTTGAGATATGGAAATGTAATTTTTCTCCAAACCAACATATTCTAAGATTTAAAGTGAATGTTCTAATTTTAGAGTAGAAGAAAGAAGGCAGTGCATGTCGCTGACAACGCTGGGTAAGGGATGCGGGCGCTGCGGCGGAAGTGACTGGAGGATGGGGTGGGACACAGGCCCCGAAGGGCTGTGCCTGCACCCCTGGGTGGGGCCAGGGGTTACCGGTCAGCGAGCTTCCGGGCCTCTTCTGCCAGGAGAGTCATGTTGTTTGGGTCCCCCGTAGACTCTGGCTGGGTGATTGACTAATGAGGAAATAAAGCATTTGTTTTCAAAGGGTTGATTTCTTTAAATTTCATAAAGCAAGTACCAAAACTAAATTTTTATTAGTGTTGGAATACAAAAAGGATGTTGCTTCACATTTTCAGAATTCTTTACTTAAAATCAGCACTTCTGATGGCAAATTATTTCTATTTTCAGTAAAGGAGAAAGGAGGGTTAAATGGCCAAGTACCACTGAAGAAACAAACTGAGAGGAAGACCGTGGTGTCCGGCTGGCATTGCTATACGGCCGCCATGGGCAACAGGCTTCTTGCTCTGTAGGGCGCTGCGGCAGAGCTGACCGGCTCTCCACAGCCACCAAGACCCGAGGCCTCCGGGTCACTCACCACATTGGCAGCGGCGACTCTGGCTCTTTCCAGTTCTCTGGAGGCGATTTCAATCAAGCGCTCTGTGCTTTCCACGCGGCCACGAGCCTGTTCAGCCAGGTTCCCTGTCTCTTCAATTGTGTTCTGAATGTTCTGTAAACGGCTAATTTGGCTGTAAAGAGTGTTATTCACTCTCTGAAGGCGATCCATCAAGTTGTGGTCTGTATCTGGAATGGCATTGCAGAACAAAGCCCGTCAATTATCTGAAGGCGCATGACACCTTGCATGCAGTCCAGGCCCCGTGCCTCTTGACTCTCCTGGGCCTGGTCGCACCTGCCCTGCTGACTCCTCACACCAATGCTCCCATTGTGCCTGTCTGTCTCCCTTGGATACCCCCCCCTTCCTCCTCGGCATTACATCCTGTCTTACACGGTGGCTGATGCTCCCTTCCTCCCATGTGCTGCCTAGTAAGTTATTTAAGTTCTTATTTTAATGCCGGGCGTGGCGGCGCACGCTTGTAATCCCCGCGCTTGGGAGGCGGAGACAGGAGGATCGCGCAGGTTCGAAGCCAGCCACGCTGGCTTAGGAGACCCTGTTTCCAAAAATAAAAAGTATAAAATAGGTCTGGGAGTGTAGCCCAGAGGTAGGAGGGCTTCCAGGAACCCCAGTACCACCAATAAAATAAAATAAAATAAAAAATAAGTTCATGTTTTAGAAGTGTTTTCAAAATCTTAAGTCAATCTGCCTGTCATTAGTCTCATCAGATAATACACAAAGGATGGCTCTAACTGCAAAGAACCTTAGAAGCTTCAAATTCCCTACTCCCCCGTGTTCATGAACATCCTAGGAAAATGCACTTTTCCCCCCCTTTTTTCTGCAGTACTGGGGATGGAAGCCAAGGCATTCTATCTCCAAGCTACACACCAGGTCCTATTTTTTATTCTTTATTTTCAAACAGGGTCTCACTGAGTTGCAGAGGGCCTCACTAAGTAGCTGAGGCTGCTCGCGAACCACGATCCTCCTGTCTCAGCCTCCTGAATGCTGGAATTACAAGCGTGCGCCACCACACCTGGCTGAAAATGCACACCTTTAACAACTTTTTAAACTTACAGACACCTTGTAATGGAACACTTTAAATTTGAATCTTGAATTGTATCTGATATGTTGGAAATTTACAATCTTAAAGCATTAATTTGATAGGTTATTCTGTGTTTGGCTTGTGTGAGCTACACCCCCAGCTCTATTTTATTTTTTAATTTTGAAACAGGGTCTTGCTACGTTGCGAAGGGCCCCCTAAGTTACTGAGGTTGGCCATGAACCTGGGATCCACCTGTCTCAGCCTCCCAAGTATTGGGATTATAAGCATGCGCTACCACGCCCAGCTAAACTGGTAAGTTGTTTTTTGAAATACTGTTTAAAATAACGTAATTTGCCAGGCATAGTGGTGCATGCTTGTAATCCCAGCATTTGGGAAGGCTGAGATAGGAAGATCGTGGGTTCGCAGACAGCTTCAGCTACTTAGTGAGGCCCTCTGCAATAAAGAATAAAAAATTGGTCTGGGGGTGTAGCTCGGAGGTAGAATGCCCCTGGGTTCCATCCCCAGCACCACACACACAAAAATAATAACATCATTCACTTTCCACATGTAATTTTAAAAGTGTGATTCGGAAAGCACACACAGCCGCCCACAGCGCAGCGCGCACCTTTGACGTCCTGGGCCTCGCGGAGGAGGTCCATCACCTCCTTCTCGGCCTCCTTCAGCCTCTCCTCGAAGGCTCGATCTGGCACCACCTCAGTCCCAGCTCCGAGGCTTGCTACGAGCCTCTCCAACTCCTGCAGCTTCACGCGGTGCTCAGCCACCTAAGCACATGAGGAAGAGGGCAAACTCAACCACGCCACCTCCAGGAGTCTCGGGGTGCTCATGTAGGCAGGCGTGTACACTCTGGCCTCTCTACTTCCACATGGACAAATGGTGGTTTTTATTATTTCTCTGGCTTTAAAGGAAACCTGTTAGGACCATTCCTTTGGACATCAGCTCTGCTGAAAGCTCTTCAGGTCTGGCCTTTCCCTTGAATGGTAGACTGCCTTCTTGACTTCCCCACTTGGCTCTCTGATAGATATTTCAAATTTAACATCCCAAATCATGCTTCTTGAATCTGTTCTCTCTGGGTCACCTCAGTATATAATATCTCGAGTTCCCTTAAGAAAAACGCCAAGGCCCATCACTGATCCTTCTCTTCCCTATCCTGCCCCAAGCACACACCCTTCTCCAATCTCCTCGAGGCTCCCCTCTGCCCCACTCCTAACGTCACTTCACTTAGCAGCCGGAGACTTCTCTTAAATACTAACTGGATTTCCCAGCTCACAAGAGTCTCTTTGGTGCATTCTCACTGGGGTAAGATCTACACTCCTGCTGTGGTCAGGGTGGTCCTAGGAACCCGTCCCACCACGCTCTCCAGCCTCGTCAGAAACCACTACTCTCCCCATTCAGCGGGCTTCAGCCGCCCTGGCCTCGGGCCCCCAGGCTCCAAGCCCCTTCTGCTAGAGCACCCCATGACTTCCTTGTTTATTCGATTTTTTATTGGCCTTCCACCTGCAGCATCGGCCTTTGGGAGTGGCTCTATCTGGCTCACATGTTTTCCTCTGGGGGCTTAGTGCATAATAGGTTTCCATTCAGTGTGTGCTGGATGGATGGATGGATGGACGGACGGACAGACAAATGCACTGCTTCAGCTGACCTTATCCTTTACCAGCCGGTAACAAGCTGGACACTCCTGGCAGCCAGGCCAAGACCGATTGTAGAAATAGTTCTCTTCACATTGGTCACAGCGGCTTCCCACGAAGCCTTCTCTGCATTCACAGCGGCCATCTTCTTTGCACTGGAGTGAGAGGGACCCCTCGGGGTGACAGTCACACGCTGCAGAACAAGGGAACATGCACTCAATGAGAAAACGAAGGAGGAAGGGCGCAATTCTCTTAACTCAGACTGTTCATCGCAAGCTGACTTAGCTATTGTCGTAAGTAGACTTTCAAAATTAAGGCCAACTTAAGAGAATTTAAGTGGTTAAGTCCACTTAGTAGAGAAAACTGCCCTTTTTAAAGTAAAAATATGCCTTAAAGTGCATGTTACTTAATTATATAAGTTATCAATTAATAAGTGTACTTTTCATGAAATTTAAGAATCCACTTCTCCCTTCATCTCTCCGCTGCTTATTCCTTCTCTATAGAATGAGAAACCAAAATGCTAGCGTCTCTTACATTATTTTACACTTTGTTCTCTGAACTGAGTCAATGACTTATGCTACATTCCACAGGAGAAATGAAGGAATTCAGAAAGCAAAAACACCAAGTTGTTCCAGGCAAGTGTTTACGCCAAGGAGAAGCAGATGTTTATACGTCACCGTACCAAAAGGGCCCCGAGGGTGGAAAGCAACCCAACCAGCAAGTCAACAACACACTGTGAACAGACTCCTTCACTGTCTCATTATCTGCACTAACAATGTAATCGATAAAAAAGGTTTCATTAAGCAGGGAGCAAGCTCAGTAATCAAAGAGATTTTTCTTTGGAAAAATAAAAGACTGCAGAGAGAATCAAAAACACAATGAAAAGAGAAATTAAATAAATAAGGTGGCTGCAAAGCAATCAAAGCAGCCCCGAATCTCCAGAGTTCTAGAAGAGGACAAGAGTCAGGGAGCAAAGTGTCTGTGATGGCTCAGAGGCACCGCCCCCGCGGGCCCGGCTGCCACGGGACGGGGCTCAGGGCTGCACGCCATCGCACGCCTTACGTTTGCAGCCTTCTGGTCCAAATCCAAAGTGGTTGGGCTCACAGCGCTCGCAGCGCTGGCCGGCGACGCCGGGCTGGCACTCACACTGGCCGGTGCGGATGTCACACTGTCCACTGGTAGAGCCCAGAGCGTGGCAGTCACAGCTGGAAATGAACACAGGACGTCGTTCCTCAGGTAAGACAAGCAGACGGGAAACAAGACTTTGTGTTTGCCTAGTTTTTACCCCTAGCATAGTACCGATGTAATCTCTACCAAAAAACAGGATGTTAAAGGTCATTGAGACAGAGTGGCCAAGGGGTTTAAGGCGCGTGAGGATCGATCAATTGTTTAATGCTATCGGGAATCTCTTTTCCTGCCCTGACTGCTGCCGGTGGTTCTCAGTGTATCTGCACTGAGCAGAGACTGAAAACAGGGATTCCCGCTGCAGCCCTGAGCGTCTGAAGCCAGGTGGCACAGCAAGAACTGGGGGTTTGTATCTTTTAAATGCTGCATGGTGATTCTGACACAGCTTGGTCTGTTTGCCCCTCATGGTGCCTTCTTGTACTAGGCACCCAAATAATTCCTGAAGGAAACCAAGCCACTTTTAAATAGAACTCATAAATATTCACTTCTCTCAGTAGAAAGGCGGAGATGGCTTCGACCCCAGGCCTCACCTCTCACAACCCTTCCCACTCTGCAGGTTGTAGAAGCCAGGGTCGCAAGCGCCGCAGTCCCGGCCGGACACGTGCGGCAGGCACTCACACTGCCCGGTCACGGAGTTGCAGCTGCTCTGCTGTCCCACGGTCCCGTAGGGATTGCAACTGCAGGCTGAGGCAGGAGGACAGAGACAGCAAAAGCCGTGTGAGTCGTCTGAGAAATTCTACAGCACGAAGCTCCCAAACAGTCGTCAGGCTCGCGTCATACGACACGGCAGCCACGGTCCCATGTGGACATGAGCACCCAAGACTCGGCTGCTAGTCTGAATGGAGATGTGCTATAAACGTGGAACACATACAGGCTGTAAAGGCTTGGTGTGAGAAAAAGAACATACATCTCATTGCTTATGTTTTTATTGATCCATTACTGAAACGATAATTTGGTTGTTATTAGGTTAAATTAAAATGTAAAAATAATTTGTTTCTTTTTATTACTAGACAACCTTAAATCAGACAAGTTGTTCACACTGTATTTTTACTGGATGGCGCTGTTAGACCAACCCCTCTGAGCATGCAAAGACACGGAACGGGTTTGGGAGTAAAGGAGCGCACGGCGACAGCGGCCGCGCAGCCGGTACCTTTGCATTTGTCTGCAGGGTTGGGGGCCAGCGGGTTCCCAAAAAAGCCATCTCTGCAGCGGTCGCAGTAGAAGCCGGCCGTGTTGTAGATGCACTTGAGGCACTCCCCCGTCAGGCGATTGCAGTTCCCCACGGCGTTGGAGTCAATGTTGTCGTTGCACTGGCACAGGCGGCAGAGCCGCACGGGGCCGCTGCTGCCCAGGGGGTCCCCGAAGTAGCCGTCGTCACAGAGCTCACACCTCTTACCTGGGGCGAGATGGTCCATGTTAAGAGAGTTAGGTCGTGGACACTGCTGTCTGGGTGACCACGGGGCAAAGGGTCTAAACCACCAGATACGGTGGGGAACGGGGGCCTGGGCTGCAGCCCTGGCACGGGGCCAGCCAGCAGAGCACATCTCCATGACAAAGACGGCCCCGGGTTTGCCTACCTCACTTCCAATGTTCTGGCAATTAAGTCATGTACTGAAAGTGCTTGGTAAGGAGGCAGGCCCAAAGTTTACTAACTTCTCCAGTCTCAAGGGATGGCACGTTCACATGTTTGTTTTGGCCAATGCTATAAAGAGATGAAGGGCCACTCCGGGCACCTTAAGTTTCCCAGGCAACAGGGTGAGCCCGATCCTTCTGTAACATTCAGAAGGCACTCACTACTCCTTGCGGGGCAGTGTCAACTCGTACGGCGATTTCTAGGACCACCTTTGCTATTGCAGTCACCGCCACCTGGTCTCCTGGAGCTGAGGGCACAGAGAGGCAGGAGCCCGCCCACAGCCAAGGAGCTGGCTGGGAAGAGGCAGAGCGGAACCAGGGCCCTCCCCTCGGGCCTCAGCTCATTCCTCATCCTTTCCTGTCTGCTGTTCCACCACCAATAGCTCACGCATTCGGAGTTCAAAGACTCTTTATATCTCTGTAGTCAAGAGGGCCTCTAATTTCTAGAAAATTAGAGGCTTGTTCACTTTTTCATTCAACAAGTATTTATTGAGCATCCGCTATATACCAGTGCTGTTCGAGGCTGTCAGGATGATAAGGACAAGGTGCCACAGTCGCTGCTCTCCTGAAGCTTCTGCTGCAGCTGGGGAGATCCACACGCAGACACACACATAAACAAGACGCTTCAGGACACGTCACCAGAGCCACAACACAGCGGCAGTGGCTTCAGACTGGGATAGAGAAAGCCTCTGCAGGGAGACGCTGGCACGGCAATGGAAAGACTGGCAAGAAACCTGGCACCATAACATCCAAGGAAATGTCCCAGGAAACAAGGCGCTCTGGGAGGCAGTAAGAGCCAACCCTGGGGCCACAGATGACGGAGAAATCGGGATTTCAGTATCAAGCGCCATGAGAAGCTACAGGAGATTTTTTAAATGATGTGGTCTGATCTGCCTTCTAAAAGGATTACTCCGCCCTCCACGTGGAGCTGTAGCTTAGGGGAGCGGGTGAAGCAGAGGCCCAGGAGAAAGTCCAGAGAGAAGGTGAGGGAGAGGAGGCTGCGGGGCAAGCGGGCAGCGGCAGCCAAGTGGCGAGGGGCCGTTAGACTCGAGACAGGACCCACAAGACTTGCTGACTGGTCGTTTCTGGGAAGTTAAAGAGAGGAGACTTGAGCACAGGCCCTAGGACTTTGCTGGAACAGCGAGGTGGATGGTACTATGTTTACTGAGATGAAGAAGATTACGAAAGGAACAGAGATGGGATTGGAGAAAAAGAAAGGAAATCAAGAGATTTAGTTGGATTTGCTTAAATTTGAGATTCCTTTAGCTAAATGAATCATGATCACAGCAGAAAATGGTTGGCACATTTGAATTAGCACGACTTGAGGGAGGTTTAATAAAGGTGCTATTTTGAAGTCTGGCAGAGTGTTGGAAACCACGAGGACAGCGGGCACCTGGGCCAGGCTCCAGCCTCCCCTCCAGGCATGGGTAGAGGGGGCAGCTACCAGGGCCTAAAGTTAGAAATAGCTGTTTGGAGAAGGCCTCCTGCCAGGAGCTGAGAACTTTGATTTGGGGTCACCGACTCAGAGGACCCCACAGAGAGGGGGCTTGGATAGACACTCTGTCCTCAGTCTCCTCCTCCTTCTCCTCCTCCTCCACTGTCTGTCTGAACTCCAGGGGCCAGACGGCTCAAGGGATAGACTGCACGTGGCGCACGCAGAAGGCCTCCAGCCCAGCACCTGGGCAGGGCAGCAGGTGCTAAAGAGGGCAGGTGAAGTTGGAGACACAGGTTTGTAGTCACAGGCACTGAGAGGCTTCTGTAGCCTGAAGAGAAGATATGATCACCTAAAGAGAGACTACAAATTGAGCCAACATGAAAGCCCCAGTTAGGAAACCAAGGAGATCAAAGGATAGAGAGAGAGGAGAGGAGAGGGGAGGAGAGGGGAGGAGAGGAGAGGAGAGGGAGAGGGAACTCGAGTCCCCAGAAGGCGAGGTGTTTGGAGCACAGGGAATGGGCGGCAGTGCCTAGCATTGCTAAGAAACTGAATGCTGGACTTGACAAGCTACAGGGGTGGCTGAACAGAGGCTGTGGGCAGTGGGGCGGGGAGGACAGGATGCCAGAGAGGACGAGGCTTCCTGAGGCTTCACCGCCAGCCTCGCATCCAGGTCACATCCTGACCAGCGTCCACGCAGCACTACTCTAGAGACACTTCATTAGATAGTCACGAGTCCAGATAGGACCCACATTGCAAAAGTCTTGAAACTTGTTTTAAGTAAAATTTAAAGTAAAATTATACAGAAAAGCTAAAACAGAGATAACCAGTAGCCTGTGGAAAACTCACTCTAAAATACCCTTTGGCAACCACAACTAGCCGACCTTTCTGTTTCAGTCTAGGATCTAGGTTCGAACCCTTCCTGAAGTACTCAGGTAAGCAATTTACTTCTTTGGGCTTGGTTTTCCTCATCTTCCCTCCCCTCGCCGGGAGAGGTGTCCTCCTTTTTCTCCTTCGCAATCTTGTGAACGCTCTTTTTCTGAACTAACCATGCTGTATTCAAGTACGCTGTGCTTCCCCTGGAATTTAGCCTCCGAGGAGTCGGATTTGCTTAAACTTGAGATTCCTTTAGCTAAATGAATCATGACCAAAGCAGGAAATCTTTATTCATCTTTATTCATCTTTGTATTCCCAAAGATATATATTAAGGTCGTTGGAAGAAAGGATTCTTGCTGTTTCTCTCCCTCTGACAACCATGTTAAAGATGAGGTGACATGTAGAAACACAAGGTGCCTGGTGACCCCGTCTTCTAACCAGGAGCATCTTACCTCCTTTCTGCCAAGTCCACTCATTTACCTGGCAACTCTCTGCACGTATTCAACCAACGCCTGTGCTTCCCACTGATGCGGTGCTGGCGTTGCAGAAGTGAATGAAAGCCAAGCCCTTGCTCTGAGGGTGCTTAAGTGGAGGTGGAAGAGTAGAAGGGGCAATAAACAAGTGAACAAACCTAAGAATGCCAAGTGGTTCAAGTGCGCTATGAGGAAAACTGAAGCCAGACACGGGATAAAGAGCAAAGGCGTCTTTAAAATGGGTCGATGCGGTTTCTCCTACAGAACCTGCCTCCTAATGGACGTCCTCCATGCCTCCTGGGTCAGATGATGGTGAACACAGAGCAGTCCAGGCCCCAGTCTTACATGAGACATGCGGCTAGGACATTCCCAAGGTCTCCTGTACTATCCTCCATCTTCCCAGGAAGTGTCAGTCTCAATTCACCAACTGCACGATTTACCACAGCTATGAGACTGTCACCTCGAAGGTGGCCTGTTTAGGCTTTTGCTGCAGTCAACCCTAAGAAACAACAGCATGGGCAAAGGAATGGCCACCAGAGAGATATCCCAAGTGGGCGTGAACGCGCCCGAGGAGGGACCTCACTCAGCAAGGCAGTGGGCGCGGAGGAAAGCTCCGGTCCTCTTCCCAGCCACGAGGAGGTGGCCCAGAGAGGGAGGCAGTACAAGACAGCGGGCAGCACGTTCCAAAGGAGAAGAGCAGGCCAGAGAGGTATCCTTGGGCATTAAAAGAAGCCCAGGAGGGCTGGGGCAGGCTCAAAGGTAGACAGTGAGGACCGAGGCTGGAGAAACTTGTCTGTGCGGGACTGGTGGGCCACTTCTTTAAAAGAAAAGCTCAAAACACAATGCCTATATGTACTGAAACACCGCACAGTACCCCATTAATATATACAATTTTATGTTTTCATGTGTTAGTGAAAACAAATTTGATTTATCAAAAAGGGGAGGAAAGCACTTGTACTCCTAGCACTTGGGAGGCTGAGACAGGAGGAGCGCAGGTTTGAGGCCAGCCGTAGCAACTTAATGAGACTCTCAGCAACTTAAGACTATATCAAAATGAAAAATAAAAAGGGCTGGGGATGTAGCTCAGAATTAGAATGTCTCTGGATTCAACCCCAGTACAAAATACAAGGGGCTGAGGAACATTAAAATTTGACACAAATTTCGACTCCTCACTTGCTCAACGACCTCAAGCGGTGGCAGAGCCTGGGGCGCCTGGTGCCTGGGGCGGGGTCGGTGGCAGAAGGCAGGCCCCGTGCTGTGACACTGCCAACACTACGACAGCAGTCTCTTCTCCACAAGAAGCTGGTAAGGGGTACGAGGCTGTATGTACTGCAGCCCTGGCCAGACCCGCCATCGTGGCGCGGGCACGTGGATGGGGGAGGGTGACGGTCTGCAGTCAGCCCGTCTGCTTGGTGGGCCGGCACAGTTAGCTGTGTGAGTAGTCTGGAAAGTTCTAGTTTTACGTTCTTTCAAAAGTGAATAAAACACACCGAATGGGAACAGAGGCCTATCCAAAACTACAAAAAATTATTTTCTTTTCCAACTAAATGTGATAAAGTCTAACATACGAAAGCACTATTTAGAGAGAGTTTTTAAATCACTTCCTGGTAGCGGGGTGTGGTGGCATATGCCTGTAATCCCAGGATTTGGGAGGCAGAGACAAGTCGACTGCAGGTTTGAAGCTAGCCTTAGTAACTTAGCAAGGCTCTCAGCAACACAGCGAGAACCTTATTTCCAAATAAAAATAATCAGGCTAAGATTTTAACTTGGAGGTAGAATTCCTCTGGGTTCAATCCCCAGAAAATCAATCAATCAATCAATCAATCAATCAATCACTTCTGCATGTCAAGAACCCTAGGACAGCCTATAGGTTAAAACCCAGTTTTGAGTTCTCATCCGATGGGAGAGCATATACTGCAGTAATTGTCCGCTCTGGCTCCAGACTGCCTGGGGTGCGATCCTAGCTGACCCACGAGCAGCCTCACAGCCTTGACACAGAACTCGGTGTCTCCATGCTTCAGTGTCCTTGGCACCTTCTGTCACATGGCAACGCCAGCAGAATGGAGCACCACACAGCACTGTGAGAGGGGAGAGGCAGCCCGCTGTGAACTGCTTACAGTTCACCTGCCCACAGAAACTAAATGCAAGTTGGTTACTGGCAGTCATCTGATATGCATTGCATGAATCCACAATTAACCTGCCTCTACAAAACCTTTTCCTACCACAATCACTGAACTAAACACACACACACACACACACACACACACACACACACACACACACACAGGAAGAGCACTCACCGGTGGTGCCAGTGGGACAGCTGGTGCACACCACCTCCTTGGTCTTGGGCACAACAGCACAACTCGAGCCTCCAGGACACGGGCAAGGCTGGCAATCAGCGGCGGTGCCCAAGGTGGGGTCCCCATAGTACCCATCGCTACACCGCTCACAGTTGGGGCCGGCTGTGTTGTCTCTGCAGTCGCAGACCCCTTCAGAGAGGGCGACAGGCGGTACAAGTCGGTAAGACGATGGGCACTTAGCACCTGCTGCTGAGATGTCAAGCCAGCAGCGGCAGTCATCTCCTCACCTGTCTCGGGGTCGCAGGTCTCGCTGTGCCCGTTGCAGGTACAAAGCACACATGGGCTGTAGGGCCCGAGACTCGGAGTCTCTCTTCTGTAACCCGGGAGGCACTGCTCACAAAACTGCCCTCCGTAGCCCATCGGACAGGTACAGGCCTCGACCCAAGTGGCAGGGACCCCGGGCCCAGGACGAGCGCTTGCCAGGGTGACGTCATCCAGGTACCCAGCACCTATACATGGTATGGGGAGGAGAATCACTGGCGGGCCTTCCCTTTGCCATAAAATGTCAGTTACTCTAAACAACGGCTAGCCCAAAATCCCAGAGTAAAGTGGCCACAGGCTTAATGTGTCCACTGGAGAAGATAATTAGGAAATAGCACCTTAGACAATCATGTGGTACTGCGTGCTAGATAGCTGGAGTCATGGTATAGCAAACACATTTTTAAGTACACACCCAGATGTATTATATTTTACAGCTCTTAATCTCCAATGTGAAAAATGAAAAGCAGTGTGTGATCCTTTGGGGCTAGAGGAGATCTGAGCAGGAGCACGGACGGAAAGAACAGGGAAAGTTTGTGAAGCAGTAGATTTGATACAAACGCCAAAAAAAAAAAAAAAAAAAAAAAAAAAGAAAGGAGGGAAGGCACCTGCCAACCTAGGTTCTATTTGTTGCCCTACAAACAGCAAAAACAAGTAAATAAGGTCTAAGACTCAGGACTATTCCTTCCAGTATGCAATTATTTCAAAGCCCTATGCCTTAGTATGTCAGAATAATGTCCCATTTCCATAAGAAATAAAAATAAGATGGGCGTAGTGGGGCATGCCTGTAATCCCAGCACTTGAGAGGCTGAGACAGGAGGATCACTGGTTTGAGGCCAGCCTCAGCAATGCAGTGAGACTCTCAGCAACCTAGCAAGACCCTGCTCAAGAAAAAAATAAAAGGGCTGGGTGTGCCTTGGATATAGAGTGCCCTTGGGTTTAATCCTCAGTATAGGAAAGAAGGGAAGGAAAGAAAGGATGGAGAGAAGGCAGGGAGGGAGGGAAGGTGGGAGGGAGGGAGGGAGCGATCTCACACTGACTGAGACCAATGGCCCATCAAGTCCAGCATCGTCCCTGAGAGCGGCAGCAACGCCCCTTGGGAGAAGTGGGCCTTGGTAACATCATCTTCCCCTTTAATTTTCATTCCTCAGTAGCCTTTTGCGTCCTTATGTTTAAAGTTCACTTTACCCCAGGTTATGAAAGATCGTTTGCTGTTTAGGTAATCCACTTGGAAATCGACCACCTGAGGCTGAAGGGTTTCTCTTCTATTACTGCCTTGAACTTAACCTTTAATATGTTTACGTTGTCATACCCACTTAGATCTTGAGATATCCCTCCGCTGGCTAATGTGCTTCCAACTCTAAACATTCTTAGGTCTCCCTACCCTAAAAATATTTTCTTCAATCTTGTTCCTACTCCTAAATTATAGTCCATCTCTTTTCCTTCCCTTACAGCCAAATTTGCTAAAAGTTTACTTCTTCACTTTCAAATCATTTTCCGAAGCACCGTGATCTGAGTTCAGTTTCAACACTTCTGAACAAAAACAACATGCCCTCACCAATGATTCTTCATCACCTAACCAAACCCTAATCATGCTATCTTCCCGATCCTACTAATTGCTTTGACGGGCGTGGTGGCGCACGCTTGTCATCCCCGCGCTTGGGAGGCTGAGACAGGAGGATAGCACGGGTTCAGAGCCAGCCTCAGCTACTGAGTGAGGCTCTCAGCAACTTAGTGAGACCCTGTTTCCAAATAAAATATAAAAAAATAGGTCTGGGAGTATAGCCCAGAGGTAGAAAGCCTCTGGGTTCCACACCCAGTACCACCAAAAAATAAAAATAAATAAATAAATAAATAAATAAAATTATTTTTTCCCCTTGGGTCTCATGCCATGGACCTTAATTAAATGTGTTTACAGGATTCCATCATCTTCTCTTTTCTTTTTTCATTTATTTTTTTCCTTGTGGTAACTGGGACTGATCCAGGGGCATTCTACCTCCAAGCTATATCCCCAGCCCCATTTTTTATTCTTTATTTTGAAACAGGGTCTCACTAAGTTGCAAAGGGCCTCACTAAGTAGCTGAGGCTGATGGTGAACCTGCCATCCTCCTGTCTCAGCCTCCCAAGTACTGGGATTAGAAATCTGCATCATCATACCCTGCTTTTTATATATTTTATTATTTTTTCCAAAATTAAAAATCACTGCCCATATGTCGATAATCTTCTAAATCTGCCATTCTACTCTTCCTAGGGCTCAGATCCACACTTCTCACCAATCACAAGGCAGGTTCGCCTGGGTGCCTGTGCCGGCTTCTCCAGACTCCTCCTCCCAAACAGCCTCACCTCACTAGACAAGAGACCTCTTTAAAATCCTTTTACTAGGGGTGGACTCTGGGGCCTTCTACCTGTGGGCTATATCCTCAGCCCTATCTTATTTTTTATTTGGAAAAAGGGTCTCGCTAAGTTGCTCAGAAGAACCTCATTAAGCCGGGTGTGGTGGCGCACACTTGTAATCCCCAAGCTTTGGAGGGAGAGACAGGAGGATCGAGCAGGTTCGAAGCCAGCCTTGCTTAAGAGACCCTATTTCCAAATAAAAATATAAATAGGTGTCTGGAAGCCGGGCGTGGTGGCGCACGCTTGTAATCCCCGCGCTTGGGAGGCTGAAACAGGAGGATCGCGCAGGTTCGAAGCTAGCCCCGCGCGCTGGCTTAGGAGACCCTGTTTCCAAATAAAAAATGTAAAAATAGGTCTGGGAGTGTAGCCCAGAGGTAGAAGGGCTTCCAGGAACCCCAGTACCACCAAAAAAAAAAAAAAAAAAAAAAAAAATAGGTGTCTGGGAGTGTAGCCTGAAGGTAGAAGGGTTTCTAGGAATCCCAGTACCACCAAAAAAAAAAAAAAGAAGAATCTCATTAAGTTGCTGAGACTAACTTTGAACCTGTGATCCTCCTGTCTCAGTCACCCTAGTACTGGGATGACAGGCGTGTGCCACCATACTGACTAAAAACCACCTTTTTAAAGAAAAAATAATTTAAAATCTTTATCTATCTAAAATTATGCAAATGTTTACCAAATAATTTTCATAATTTAGCCACTAGTTCAAAGGACTAGATAACTACACACACCACAGCAAATAAAAAGAAACGAAGATTAAGCAACATGAGTCAGTAGAATTATTAGGTTTTTTAGAAAAATCTATTTGTAGACAAGGTAATCTGCACTGGCTTATTCATTTGAAAAGAATACTATTTACTAATTTTAGCAAATTTCCTCCAGGTCCATGAAGGTAGTTTAAAAATGCTTTACTTTCCTATATAAGTTCATAATTTAATGTGGTAGTTTATACCTGTTCTTTAGGACTCGTTGAGAGTACTAGAAGAGAGGATGGTTTACATTATCCTGGATCCTTTACTGACCATCTTAACTCTCCTCAACTGCATTGTAACTTACTTCTCTCACTGTAAGTCCCGCGGATCTTAATAGAGGTCAAGTTGTTTAGGAGCTTCTGAAATTCAAAAGGGGAAAGAGCAGGCCTCCAGGGGTAATCAGTTGCTTCATGGAGCCTAGGAGAGAGAGAGCCACCTTAGAGCCGGTGCGGGAAGCAGTCTTCTTCATTTATGCCTCCAGCAGCACAAGGCTCTGATAGTTTAACCAATGGTAAAGTGTGAAAGACACTGGGAAGGGAAAGATAAACAAGGGAAGCTCCCTCTGACAAAGACACCTTGAGCTTTTTCTTTTATCAAAACACCTCGAGGCCAGATAAGCCAAGGAAACCACTTTCACAGAGCAGGTCAAGTCTGTTTTTACCGCTGCGGTCTCACCTGAAGGTATACTTCACAGTGGTCTCACTAGGATAGGAATTGCCCTGAGCGATCAACGGCACAGACACTCTCAAGCCAGCTCCCTCGAGCACAACGTCTTCTGCAGAGAGGCGCGTGTCTCGTCTGTCCACTCGGAAGGAGAAGGAAAGGTTCTGACCATAACTCAACACCTGGTTGCCCAAGAACTTGGCTGGAATGCAGACACATGGGGGCACACTGTGAGAGGGAGCTCAGGGGCAGCACCAGCCAGCCGCACTTCTGCAGCCTACTCACCGGGGGCCACGAAGTACCGAGGAAAGTAGCTCTCTGAGGTCACGGCGATGTCTCCCCTCTCAGAAGACCACTCCAGGGAAGCCTCAGAGCCGTCCCTCTGCTCCACGCGCCAGCCCTCCTCATCTGCAGACAGAGTGCGCAGCTGTGAGCACTGCTACACGACAAACACCTCCGCATCCCACACAGTGTGGAAGAAGTCATCAATACAAGTTTCTAAATAAATGAGCCGGGCGTGGTGGCGCACGCTTGTAATCCCCGCGCTTGGGAGGCAGAGACAGGAGGATCGCGCAGGTTCGAAGCCAGCCACATGCTGGTTTAGGAGACCCTGTTTCCAAATAAAAATGTAAAATAGGTCTGGGAGTGTAGCCCGGAGGTAAAAGGGCTTCCAGGAACCCCAGTACCACCACCACCACCAAAAAAAAAAAAAAAAAACCTTAAAGGGCTAGACGTAGTGGCACATGCCTGTAATTCCCTACTCAGAAGGCAGGAGGATCAAGCCTAGACAACTTAGTGAAACCTTCATGTCTCAAAATAAAAAGTGTAGGGATGTAGCTTAGCGGAAAAGGGCCTCTGGGTTCAATTCCCAGTACTACAAAACAAAACACCCTAAAGATACACAGATTCCCAAATGCATATGTAGGCTCAGAGTTCCAAGGGTAGGAGGATGAAAGCTAGTTACCGATCTGGAAGGTAGAAGATATGGAGTAAGCACTGTAGCCGGCCGCATTTGTACACACAGAAGAATGTCCGAAGCAGAAACAGGGCGTGCAGCCCCTGGGGTTAGACAACTCCAGGTTAAAAAATCCAGGTTTACATCTGAAAAAGATGAAGACACAGGCAGTCTTTCTTCTTCTTGCTTGAAATAAGATAACATTCACAATACAGCTAGAGAAAGAATGAGCTACCTCTCACAGTTGAAGCCCTCCACGTTGTCTTTGCACACGCATCTTCCCGTCTCCACGTTACACTCATCTGTGCTGCCAGACGGGCTACAGGAGCATGGCCTAGGTAACGGAGAGCGGGATAATACAATGAGAAGGGAGAAAAGAAACCACTCGTGAAGCCAATTTACATGATAATAAGTTTTATATATGATACACATATAGGAAAATGAACCCCTAATGCCATTGTTTTTCTGGTGGTACTGGGGATTGAACCCAGGGGCATTCTATCTTCAAGCTACACTCCTAGCCTCTTTTTTAAAATTTTTTGCTTTGAAACAGGGTCTCACTAAGTAGCTGAGGTTGTTCACAAACCTGCAATCCTCCTGTCTCAGCCTCCCAACTACTACAGGCATGTGCCGCCACACCCAATAAGCCACTTTTATACTTGGATTTAGCTTCAGTCAAGAATATTCATCACATTTAGATATTTAAACTTTGCCTAATTCTCTGTACAAACCCCCTGGCGGCTCATCATTACAGCTAGTCTTAAACTTTCTGAGTTACTGTGGGGGAAAATGTTCATGTTACTAGAAACAAGCCACAAGACCTGTGGGCTGACTAAGGAGTCTGTTCCCTTCCTCTGGTTTTGAAAACATTTACCTGCATCCTGCTTCAGTGAGGGAGTGGAACCCAGGCTGGCAGCGGTCACACTTGTCACCCATCACTCCTGGCTTACAGCTGCATCTGCCATAACTATCACACTGTGTGCTGAGAGAGCCTAGAGTTTAATGAGTTCAACGTCAACCACAAATCCAGACAGATGCGGAGGTAAGATCAGTGTGTCAAAAGAAAGGTGACTGGTAACTGAAGGCAATGCCTGACAACCAACACGCGATCTCTGGATGATCACAGAGAGAAAAAGGACTAAAGTTTACATCAGAACTCTCTCCGAATCAGCCCCGGTAAGCTGTGACATTTTAACTTGCCATACACCCTAAGACAAATCTGCCCATCCGTGTTGAGCAACATTCACAAATCACTCTGCACACAGCGATCTGCCTGCTCTCAAGACCAGTGGCTTCTCTGGGGCCAGCAAAAGCTGCGTAAGGACGTCTCGAGCTTAAGTACACACAGGTCTAAACAACAAAAAGTACCACAGACTGAGAGCGCCGTGCGTCTCTAGACACAAACCAACAGCAGAAAAGAGCTCAGCCCTCCAAGGAGATCAGACTAAACAAAATCATTAACAAGGAAGATCCTTTTCCAGGCAAAGTTCAAATGGTCTCTGGGCCCTATTGCCAATTATTTACTCAGGCCACCCCACACTTTTATACACACCAGGAAAGCATCTGGGAGCTCTGCTTGGTTTAGGAGAGTGGAGGCAAGGGGCAGGGGCAGATTATGAATCATGACATGCTACGGCACCGTGCAGGAGGTATTCTTTTCAGGGCCCAGGGGACTCCTATTTCATCTCTCAACCCAACACTCCAGGGGCTCCTTCCACTTACCGACAGGACTGCAGTGGCATGGAGAGCAGGCTTCATTGTTCCCAAGGCGGAAGAAGTCCTCCCGGCACCTCTCACAGTTGGCGCCATCTGTGTTATCCCGGCAGTTGGTGCAGTGGCCGCCATGGCCAGTGGAACGGTACAGCTCAGGGTCAAAGTAGCACTCCTGAGATCGACCATTGCAGTTACAAGCTGTCGGCCAAAACACACCAGTGATGTCAGAGCCATGTTCTGACTCCAAGAAGAGCATTTTAAAAGACTCCAAGAAACTCAAGCCACACTTTCCCATCTCAGTGATAGACAGATGTTAGATAGGTCTGTAAATGGACACAGAATTAAAGGGAATCCAGGTCCTTCAGAGACGTCCACATACTGGGGAGCCCCAATTCCAACTGGGTCTTTGTTAAGTTCAATCATATTTCAAAACCAAATATATGTAATCATAGAAAGGCCTTGTTGCATTTATATTGAAGTGATTTTCTCAGAATTATTGGTTCTGCTCAAAGTATAGAGTATCTTGTGTGTTAAGTAAGTTTTATTTGGCTTCAGATAGAACAGGACATTGTTAGCTATCTTTAAAGAATATTTGAATATTATGTATTTTCTTTTTTTCTCCTTTCCTTATAATCAGTTCTTTTATAGACTGTAATTTAAATTTTTTTTTTTTAGAAACTTCCATCACTGGCATCAAACATTAGAGTTCTGTGTAGTTTTACAGTTCCCTTTCCTTTCTTTATTAGCTAGTTCTCTTCCATCAAGCTACCCCCAACTAAGAGGTCTGGTGCTCTGAGGATACGAAACAAAATAATTCCTACGTCCACACTGTTCCAACCCAGAGATAAGGAAGCGCTGTGGCTCCCTATGAATAGCTAGTAAGAAGGAAGGCAGCTGTGATTTTCTCTTCCCCGTTCACAGCACCCCAACAGCACTGCAGTAATGTCACAATATCTATAAACATCCTCTCTGAAGCACCAGTGCTGAAGAGACCAAGCAGCAGAGCACGTAACTTAGCTCCTCATCAAAGTCCACAGGAGCCAGACCATTTGTCTGTGGAAAGCTGGCAATGTTTTGTTTTTCTTATAATTTCCTGAAGACTAACAACAAAACACCATTAGGAGGACTATTTCTCAAACCCATATGCCTGTTTAGATGCCACATCTTAGGACGGTTGTTTTTTGCCCGTCTTTATCATACAGCTTCCAACACTGGATATTTCAATTCAATAAAGGAATTTAAAAAGCTCCTTAGAAATGCTAGAGGAAGCTGTAAATTTCATCTGGTGGCTCTGTGATTTGTTGAGAGAAAAGGGAAAATGAATAAGCAAATCTTCTCTAGGCAGGTCAATGAACAGTCATGAGTCAGATTTACTCCCTTCCCAGAGTGTCTGCCAACAATCCCTGCAAGTTCAGAGTGTTTTCTCTCTTATTCCCCAAAGAGAATGATTAAGAATATTGGTAAGAACAAAAAAACATTACAGCTGCTTTAAAAGTTTGTTATTGCTAAGTCCTTGACAAATCACAATTCCATGTTTCCTCTCCTGACCTTTCTTTATCTATTCAGAATAAGCCGAGATAAGCAATGTGTTAATGTTTTCATTTTGCCCCTCTCCTAGGACTATCGTCCTGCTCTTCCTCCCAAAGCCACCCAGCTCTCCACACAGGAACTGGAAAATTCCCCTCATTGTACTCTAGTGGGATAAAAGAGAAATAATTTCAAGAGATAATCAAGTGAAAGGCAGCCTTAGCCACGTGTATTGTAAATGACACATGACGAGTTGGCTGCTTGAGTCACGACCACCAATGGGAAGAGTGCCGCTGGCCTTCCGCATCGTGGGCTGTGCGCTCACAGAGCCCACCCACTGGCCACTGAAATAGCTGCAAAAGCCGGGCGTGGTGGCGCACGCTTGTAATCCCCGCGCTTGGGAGGCTGAGACAGGAGGATCGCACGGGTTCGAAGCCAGCCTCGGCTACTTACTGAGGCTCTCAGCAACTTAGTGAGACCCTGTTTCCAAATAAAATATTAAAAAAAAAGGTCTGGAGTATAGCCTGGAGGTAGAAAGCCTCTGGGTTCCACCCCCAGTACCACACACACACACACACACACACACACACACACACACCCAAAATAGCTGGAAAAAAAGCTGTTTGTACTAAACATGTCCAGATTTTTTGGTCGTTATTTCCTAAACAGTACAGTATAAAATTACTCTCGTAGCTTCTCCACTGTAATGGATGCTATGACTGAAACCATAAAGAAGGTTTGTGTGGGTTACATGTAAATGCTGGTGCCGCTTTATACAAAGTACTTGAGCCTTTGCAGATTCTGGGAACCAAGGAGGGTCTTGGAACTAATCTCTCATGGAACTGAGAGACGGCTCTATTTTAAAGAGCAACAACAACAAAACACTACAGACACAATATTTTAGAGGGGCCCACTGGCCAGTATTTGAATCTAAGTCAACTCCCAAACTGTGGCCATGCTGATCCCGAGGTAGAGAACGCCCGGCGGCGGCTTCTCCTCGGCCAGCCGCCCTGCCTACGACACACGTGTCCCTCGCTGCCCAGCGCAGAGGACAGGCGGGCACCGTGTCTGCGCTGGAGCCGCCCGGCACTCACGCAGGCACTCGCTGGCACTTTCGGCAGTCGCCCTCCTCCACGGTCGGTCGTTGAAGAAAGGGAGGCACTTCTCACAGTCGACCCCGCCCGTGTTGTGCTTGCAATTGCATACAAGCTTGTCGAATTCGTTCTTCACACACTCGCTGGCGTGCCCGTTGCACTTACACCTGGGGAAAGAAGAGGCACACCTGAGCATGGAGCTGCTGTGAGGCCCCAGATGTGATGCTGAAAAACTGCAGACAGAACTAGAGACAACCTCAAAATGTTCGTTTCACCACTCGAAAGGTAGACCGAAGAACTGAGCAAGAGGCCAAGTGGAGAAAAAGTCATTTTATTTAACAGTGTCAACCAAATGCAAGAGGGAAATCCCCGGGGCTCTGGGGCTAGCTGAGGAGTGGACCAGGAGCAGCAGAGCCCGTGGTTAAGGACGCGCGGCGGGAGCCGGGCGCCTGGGGCTGAGCCCTCCCTGTGCTAACAGTGGAGCCAAGCCTCTGCTTGAAACCGGCAGTGTAACGGCGGCTGCGAGGGTCAAGAAGTCGCTTCACCTGTGCGCTCAGGACGGCAAGGGCACATGAGTCAGCACATACAGGCAGGCATCTGCCATAGCGGTTTTAATGTATTTCTGTGTGAAGGTGGTAAGACATTCAAGTATACACCTCACTCTCCGTATGGCTGGAGGCAACACAAAGCGTTCCCTCAGGCTGGCTGGGCAGGAATCCCTAAGGGCTCCCTAGATGTAGGCGTGATTATGGACCAAGGTAACTCGGGGTGTGGCATTACAGTTCACACCAGTTTCAGAGTTTCAGCCACCATTTAAAAATGCACGTCAACACTTTGGAATCATCTACAGTGTGCCAAGATGAGCTCCAAATTGACATCTCTGGCTTTTATCCTCCTCCCAAACTCTATTCTTGACTATGGCATAAGCTCAGATGTCACCCATGACCTTTATGCCTACAACTACACTCACCATCCTCCTTCCCCTAAAAATGGGCCCATCTTCATTTGTTCTGTTAACTATACCACTCTTCTGGACCACTAAACCTTAAAATCCTCTTACACTAAAAATGTGATAAGTATTCCTTCACAAGAAAATGCATGTGAACCCGGCATGGTGGTGCTTACTTGTAATCCCAGCCATTTGGGAGGCTGAGACAGGAGGATCGCAGTTCGAGAACAGCCTCGGCTACTTAGTGAGGCCCTTTGCAACTAAGTGAGACCCTGTTTCAAACAAATAAATAAAAAATAGGGCTCAGGGTGTTGCTCAGAGGTAGAATGCCCCTGGGTTCCAGCCCCAGTACCACAAAAAAGAAAAAAAAAAAAAAGAAAAGAAAAAAGAAAAAAGAAAAATTATCTGTATGTTCCTTTCTATCCCACTGCCACCAGCCTACCACCAGGTATGTGTTGTCTAATACCTAGATAACAGAAATATTAATTCTTTCACTTGTACTACATTTTCACTTTGCTTGTACAATAATCTTCCTAACCCACTATTTACAGATCACAGCCCTACTCCAAAAAATGTGCCTGATTTCTTATTGGTTATAGTGTCCATCAACTTTTACTAAGCAGCAACACTGGAAACACAACACATAATTTAATAAAAGGGAGAAAGTAACAAGATTCTTAGCCTGCTGTCTAAGGCTTCTTTCCACAAAACTACCTTCCGTGTTATGCTCCTGCAGACTTATATAAAAGTTGTTTCACCAGGTGTGGTGGCATGTGCCCGGAGGCTGAGACAGGAGGATCCCAGACAGCCTCAGCTACTTAGTGAGGCCCTCTGCAACTCAATGAGACCCTATTTCAAAATAAGGAATAAAAAAATAGGGCTGAGGATGTAGCTCAGAGGTAGAACGCCCCTGAATTCCATCCCCAGTACTGAAAAAAACAAAAAAACAAAAAACTGTTCCTTACATCAAGCAGGTCTGGACTTCTTCAAGACCAGCCTTAGATGCCACCCACTTCTCTGGCTCGACAGTTCTGGGCGTTCTTGGCATATGGTACCTTCTCTACTGCTGCTTGATCTTTAAAAAAAAATAAAACAAAATGCGACTATACTAGTGTGGGCTGAGCATCTCTTTACCCCAAACGCTTGTGATTAGTAATGTTTTAGACTTTTTCAGATTTTGAAATATTTATATATACATAATGAGATATCTTGGGAATGGGGCCCAAGTCTAAACATGAAATTCATTTATGTTAATATAAACTTCATATACAAAGCCTGAAGCTAAATTTATATAATGGTGTTAGTGTGCCTGCATCTTGACTGTTACCCATCACCTGAGATCAGGCACAGAATTATCCACTTGTGGCATCATATCAGCACTCCAAAGTTTTATATTTGGAACGATGTCAGCTTTCTGGATGAGGGATATCAACCTTTGTTTACACTTTCCCATACGTGTCTATGGCCTGCCCCTCATTTTAAGCTCCCACGGTCAGGCCTTCTTGGCAGGTCAGTCTTATCCTTCCTCCGTAGCTTTTCTTCCACTTCTTGGATCTTTCTGCATCTGTCTTGGAGCTCTGAACTCAAGTGATCAATGTGCCTTCAGTAAGGCTGCTGATTCACAAGGTTTTGGAAAACCTAACTGCTTTGCTTACAGAAAAATGAGAAGATCTGATGAGAAAATACTGTGGCCGCTGCCCTTCTTTCCAGACATGCTGTCCCTGTGTCCAGCCACTGCCGCTGTCAGGAAAGCCTAGCAATGGCACAGGTACAACTGTGCACACGCTGCTGCTCTCACCCACGCACCGCTCTACAGGCAGATTTTATAGTTTACCCACCTGCCACCCACAGCAAAATCAGAGATGGCGTAGTAGTAGGACTTGAGAACTTTGGGGTCGTTAAACACTTCATCTCCAAAAGTGTTCAGGCGGTTGAGAGTCACTCTGATGTCAGTGGCAGTTACCCATTCCTAAAGAAAGCAAAAACAGAAATGGAAAGGGGGCGGAGAGACACAGCGGAGACAAAACTTTCTCAACAGTTCCTATATGGTCTAACTTGTGTCCTCTGCTAGCGCTGCAGCTCTTCAGAGACTGAAAGACTCCTTTCATTTTCTATTATTTTTCTCCTTGATTTTCCTCTCTTTTGACATTGTAACTTTGCCAATCAAGTCTAGAAAAGCAAGAATACTACTAGTTTCTTCACACGGCCACTAAGGAGCATAAATGAAACACACATTTTAAAAGCAAGACACAGGCTCGGCGGTTAGCTGTGGTAGAGCTTTCCTAGCATGTACAAGGCCCTAGGTTCAAATCCCAGCACTGCAAAAATGAAAGAGTCTAGCATATATGAGCTGCTCAACACGCACGTCCTTTCCCTCCATCCCATATCTATATCCCCAGTGCAGTAAGATACCTGCTCAGAGCTCACAGAATACCACACTCATTCCAGATATGCTGGTCACTGCCTCCCCCTACCCATTTGTACCATCTGCCCCTCCTCCCGGGCCCAACCCCCACTGGCAGATCAGAAGGAGCTACCCGAGCACAAAGTAAGTTACTGCACTGGCCTGACCGATCCTGTAGCCCATCTGTCTTGACTGTTCTCACAATATCGCCTTTTCTGTAAGGTCTTCCCTGGCCACCTATCTAAAACTGCCATCCCGCCAGGCGTGGTGGCGCACACGTGTAATCCCCGCGCTTGGGAGGCAGAGACAGGAGGATTGCACAGGTTCGAAGCTAGCCGTGCTGGCTAAAGAGACCCTGTTTCGAAATAAAAATATAGAAGATGGCGACCGAGAAAAGCGGGGCTTAAGAGCCCTGCTAACAACCAATTTCCATTACCACAAAACCAGCGCCTTTCATAGCCAGAAAACACCATCACCAGAAAAACAAAAAAACCACCAGGCTCCAGAGAGAAAGCTGACTGAGAACAGAGCTCAGGGCCACAGAGGAGACACACGCGCCCGAGGACGCGGCAGCAGCGCCATACTGCCGGCGGCAGCGGCGAACTCATCGGACGGCTACAGCAAGCCGAGGTGAGCCGCTGCGGAACAGCCAGGCGGGATCTTTCGGCGCAGAGAGCATTTAAAGCTCCCAGTGGCTGAGCTCAGCACACGCTGCAGGGATTCAGAGTGGAAATAAAAACCAGAGAAGAAAAAATACGCCAGCCTCATGGCCGAGGGCGTGGCCGCGGCGCCATATTGCCACCGGCGGCGGCAGCAGCAGTGAATTCGCCGAATCCAGCACAGCTACATCTGCGTACTCAAGAACAGTGAGTCAAATTGTGGGCCACAGAGGAGAAATCCCAGTACTGTACCTCACTGAGGTACTCACTGTACCCAGTGAGGGAGTGGTGGTGGCAGAGATACCACACCATAGGAGAACGTGCAACCTGGCACCCCCCATAGTTTAAAGCAGCCTCTATTGACTCCCTGGGTCAGAGACTCTGTGATAAAACCCAGTAAAGGAGTAGTGAGGTCTGAGATACTACTGACTCGAGATCCAGAACACCTTAAGTGAAGTTATAGTGACCCAAGGGAAGAACCCAGAGAAGGCACAAACATCCGAAATCATGGGAAAGAGGAATAATACTGGAGCAATGAATGCCGCCCACAACCCCACAACATCAGAACCTGATAAAACAGAAAATCAGAGATTTCTAGAAGATCAAATCAGGAAAATAACTGTAGAAATAATAGAGGTGCTTCGAAAAGAACTCAGAGAGAGCCAAAAAGAGATAAAGGATGCAATTAATGAAGTAAAGGCCTCAATTCAAAGCACAAACAACCGATTAGACCACATGGAGAACAGAATCTCGCTCTTAGAAGATGAGCAATCCAAAAATGAACGCATGGTTTCTAATCTCGGAAAAAATATCCGACAGCAGGAATCTGACATTGAAGAAATATGGGCCCATCTTAAGAGAGCTAACCTAAGAATAATTGGAATAGAGGAGGGAAAAGAAAGTGATACCAAAGGGATCAACAATCTCTTCAAGGAAGTAATAGCAGAAAATTTTCCAAACGTAAAGCAAGAGGTTGATACACAGGTCCAGGAAACTTATAGAACTCCCTTTAGACAGGATCGGAGAAGAGGATCCCCACGCCACATAATTGTCAAAATGACCAATGTGGAAGCCAAGCAGAGAATCTTAAAGGCAACAAAAACAAAGGGCCAAGTGACATTCAGAGGCAAACCAATTAGAATCACTCCAGACTTCCCAAACCAAGTCATGAGAGCCAGAAGGGCTTGGAGTAACATATTCCAAACTCTGAAAGAAAACAACTTCCAGCCAAAAATTTCCTATCCAGCAAAACTTTCTATCAAATTAGATGGAGAAATAAGAAGCTTCCATGAAAAACAGAAACTGAAGGAATTTATGTCTTCAAAACCAGCGCTAGAGAAAATACTCAAAGAGATTAACTACAAAGAAGAAATAGGTAACACTCACCAGAACCAGAGAAACAAGATTTTCCATCCAACAGACAACTAAGATTGGTTATCTGTGGAGATTCATTATTTATGTTAGTCTTTTACCTATCTCTAAATTGTATTGTTTGCCTTTATTGTTGTTAATTTTTAGGATTTCTAGTTAGAATATTAATATACCTTCAGATATAGCATTTGGAAATATTTTATCCAATTCTATTAGTAACTTTTAACTCTGTTTACATTGTCTTTGGATATACAATATTTTTTTTTATTTTTTAGGGAGTTTGTATATTCTTCTGTTTCCTGTGCCATTGAAATCATATCCAAGAAATCACTGCCAATTTCAATGTTGTGAGGTTTTATGACCCAGATTTTCTCCTAAAAGTTTATAGTCTTAAGATTTATATTTAGGTCTTTTATCTATTTTGAGTTAATACTTGTATATGGGATTAGGTAAGGGTCCAATTTTATTCTTTTCCATGTAATTATTATTTTTCAACAATATTTAGTTAAAAGATTATTATTTCCACCACCAAATGTTCGTGGAAACCTTGTCAAAAATAACTTGACAATATAGGGAAGAATTTAGCTCTAGGCTTGTATTTAACTCCAATGGTTTATATATCTGCCTTTAGAACAGTACTACACTGTTTCAATTATTGTAGCTTTATATGGTTTGAAATCAGAAAATATATATCTGCTAGCTTTGTTCTTTTTCAAGATCGTTTTGGGTATCTAGAATTCATATTCCATATTAGGATAGATTTTTTTCTGAAAAATGAATATATAAATATATGATAGTTTCACCAAAAAAACAGAAAAAAATATTCTCTGGTAAGAAAGAAAGCAAAAAGAAATATTGAAATGTTATCTTTAAATCATCAAAAGCTTGGCATCAGACAAATGAAACTGTTATGTGAGATTATCATTTTTAATTTTGGATAAATTGCTATAATACTAGATGTCAACCACTAAGCCAAGCATGGGAAGGAGGAATGGGGAGGGAATGGGGTGGGGATCGGGTGGGGGCTGACTGGGCGATGTGTGCATGTATGTCTACAAAAGTTTGTATCCCACTATGATGTATGAATACAGTGCACCAATAAAATAAAAAAAATAAATTTAAAAAAAAAAAAAAAAAAAAAAAAGAAATAAAAATATAAAAAATAGGTCTGGGAGTATAGCCCAGAAGTAGAAGGGCTTCCAGGAACCCCAGTGCCACCAAAATAAATAAATTAATTAATTAAATTAAATAAAGAAATAAAGAAATAAAACGACCATCCCTCCCCAACTCCCATTCCTGCTTTGTTCATCTATTCTGTTTCCACACATACCCTGCCCCCCCACCTCAGTGTCAGACACCAGGAGGCAGGACACCGTGTCTGTGCGGTTCACCGCAGTTTTGCTAGTGTTTAGCACGCAGCAGTTGTGCAAGTATTTGCTGAATGAATGAAGCAAGGAAGAAACAACGTCTGACCATGCTGGTAGCAAGAGCCAAGGATGAAGGCCACACGGTTTCCTGGGTTTATGAGACCCAAGCCCTTATAAATAATGCCTTTTCACTGAACTAATTTCATTAGCTGCTGCCACGTGTGCTAAACTGTTACAGTGAGGCCGGGCGTGGTGGGCACGCTTGTCATCCCCGCGCTTGGGAGGCAGAGACAGGAGGATCGCGCGGATTCGAAGCCAGCTGCGTGCGCTGGCTTAGGAGACCCTGTTTCCAAATAAAAATGTAAAAATAGTCTGGGAGTGTAGCCCGGAGGTAGAAGGGCTTCCGGGAACCCCAGTACCACCCAAAAAAAAGAAACTGTTAGAGTGATCATTTCCATGACCCAGTGTGCCAGGGCCACAACCGTGCGGGCCTCTTCACCTGAGTCTGTGTGTGGCTGGCTAGGCGGAGGGGACATGGCAAATGCGGTACAGGAAGAAGCTGGATAAGGACTTGTCTCTGGTAATACTTCTTCCATCTCATGGAAAAGCCTGGTCTAGGCTCCTAAGGATGGAAGACCAAGGGAGAGAGACCCAGCCCTCGGCCGGCCTGCGGGGTGAGCAAGCCCAGGTGAACACGGAATCGTGAAAAAGGACAAGCCGAGGTTGTTTAAAAGCATTAAGATACCACTTCTCCTCTAGGTCCTAGGCCTTCCCCAGGCACAGCACGTCAGGATCCTGTCAGAGGGTAACGAGCCAGTGCAGGGGGCAGGCGTCCGTGCTCTCAGAAGGCTGCGTGGGAGCCCGGGGCACAGCCCGATTAAGAACCACCACCATAAAATACGCCAAATACCTGGCACAGAGAGCAACACAGGGCGCCCATAAGAGCTAATCCCCACGAGGCTTCAAGTATAATTAGGAAGGAGAAGAGATGATCTCACTGCCTCCGTTCCCATTCACGCCACAGCCAGAGGAATCTGTTAGTCTGTAACATAAATAGCTAAACATATCTCTGTTGATTGCTTAATTTATCTTCTGCAGCCTGCATCATTATCACAGCTCTCCTTGAACAAAGCCTTTCAAAGGATGACATTAAGCCAGTTGTTTTTCATAATGAGCATCTTTAAAAGAACAGACTCTGGAACTCAAGAGTTTGAATCTCAGTCAGTCCTGCTCCTTAAAACTGGTGAGAATGATATACGCCATCTTTTCTACCATTTAGGGCAAGTTCCGTCCTTTCTGGGCCTTTGAATCTTCATGTATAAAATGGTGATAATAAAGTGCCTTACAGAATTATGAGAATTAAAAGGGTTAACACATCTAAAGAGCTTAGAACAGCACTTGCCACACTGCAGCACAAGTAAGCGTACAATAAATGCTGCTCTAAACAATGCATGCTTAGGAATACTAAAATACTGAAACCAAGGCAGGTCCTCCAGCTGGGAGGGAGACAGCAGCCTGAGGGAGAGGAGGCCTGCCTCTGCTCACTGCTGGACCAGCTAAAGGGCCATCAGCTCGCCCTCCTTGGCAGTGAGCTGAGAACCAGAGCGCTTCACCCAGAGGCACGTAATTAGAGCCACTGCACAATTAAATGACGGGATTAAATTAGACACCAGTAGCACTTCTACTACAGATAGTCTCATTAGTTTCTGTGCACATTAAGAGCAGCAGGGGAAGCTGCTCGGGCAGGCTGTCGGGCGCACGGTGAGCAAAGGCACCAGCCAAACCCAGCCACAACCGTCTGCGCTTTCCCACTAACGCTACCATGGCCTCTCCAGGACAGGGAACCGCAACCGTGTGCTTTAGAACCAAGCCTGGCCAGTGCTCGCCAGCGCCACCTCTCTGAGGTGCTCGGTCTTCTGCTTTTTCATTCATCCAAACCAGCTATCCTTTCTGCCATTTATGTTAACGTGCCTTATCTCAATCCCAAGAAACGTTTTCTGAAAGGTCTTTGCAAACATCTTCACTGCCCCCATAACCTGTTTCTCAAGTACCTTCACATTCACCATCTCCTAGCAACCTACAGAGAGACACAGGAAGAAAGGGGGCTGGACCCATACGGAAACATATTCTCATTTTTTGGCACTGTCCAAAACTACACAACCAAATTAAAAAAAAAAAAGTCCTTGAACATAAAATAAATTCCAGAAAGAAGGAATAAGACACAAACATTTTCAGAAAGATTTCCAATTTAGAAATCCTAACAACTTTTCAAAAACTGTACACAGCATTTGCAAGCCCATACCCAGACTTTCTTGTCTCAGTCAGTGAACACAGGCTGACACCATTAGATGCTAACTTTACCCACGTGGCAATCATGTCTCCAACTCTGTGTTAATGTGCTGAGAAAGGCACAGGCTCTCTAGTCTCCCCATAATTAGCCCAATCGTATGAAAAGCTCACAGAAATACAGGCAATATAGAAAATTCCATATCAGGGTGTATAAGGAATACACAAGTAGAATTAATGAAAAGCTGAAATTTTTAATTCTTTCTACTGTTAGGTAAAGGCTTCTATCGCGGTGCTTAAACACGATACCATGGTTTCTTTTTTTTTTTTTTTTTTTTTTTGGTGGTACTGGGTTCCTGGAAGCCCTTCTACCTCCGGGCTACACTCCCAGACCTATTTTTTACATTTTTATTTGGAAACAGGGTCTCCTAAGCCAGCGTGCGGCTGGCTTCGAACCTGCGCGATCCAAGCACGGGGATTACAAGCGTGCGCCACCACGCCCGGCTATACCATGGGTTCTTACATGACACCTTGGCATTAACACCCGCTGGTTCAGTGATGAAGAATTCTCACAATGATTGGCAGCAGCACCAGACAAATGCAATCAAAAATCCCCTTGTGTGATAATGAAGGAAGGTGTAGTCTTAAACATGGTGCATCAACTGTTCCTCCTTGCTAATTCTAAAAAATACTTTTTATTTTGTCAAATCAAAGAGGTAAGAAAGGATGCAAGATAACTGGGTAGATTAGGCTAAATCTGTCCTCTTCCAAAGGACAGAAACAAAGTGTTTCCACCTCAAGTACAAAGAATCATTCAACTTTTTAAAAACTTGTAAAGTTTACAGGCCAGGATATATATATATATATATATATATATATATATATATATATATATATATACACACACACACACACACATACATACACATACACACACATACATATATATATACATATATACACATATACACATATATACATATATACATATATATATAATTTTGGGGTTTTTTTTTTGTGGGTCTGAAGATGGAACCCAGAGGCATTTGACCTCCGAGCTATACCCTCTGCCCTAATTTTTTTTTTTCTCTTTATTTTGAAACAGGATCTCACTAAGTTGTGGAGGGCCTCACTAATTAGCTGAGGCTGTCTGTGAACTGTGATCCTCTGGTCTCAGCCTCCCAAATGCTGGATTACAAGCATGCGCCACCACGCCCGGCTCAGGATATGTTTACAAGTGCATGAGAACCTAAGAACAAACCAGGCAGCAGGAAGAGAATGACTTTCCTTCACTTATTATCGGTGCATAGGAGAGAAGAATAAAACCCAGCTGTCTGTCTTGTGGTAGAGTCTCCTCCAAACCCCACAAAAGCAGTGAAACCGCAGCCCTTGGGTAACCTTCCTGCACCCAGTGCATGGCAGAACAGAGGAGCTCCCTCCACCCAGTGAGCGCCTACCTGCAGCACAGGGCTATTGTCAAAGTTGTAGGCACTGGGCCTTCCTTCCAGGGTGGAGAAGGCCACATTGCCCCCAGTGAGGGGAGAGATGTCACTGAATTCATCAGTACACAGGGCCTGCTGCTCGTCCCCGCCTGTCCTGATGAAGCCGCGGCTGGCCTTGGCGTAAGTGTTCTCGCAGGAGCCGCTGTAGTACTGGTAGGGAGTCCAGGGCCCGTCCTCTCGAGTGCGCTTGTAGATGGCGAAGCTCTCTGGGCGGCTAGTGTGGAACTTGAGACGCACATAAGTGATGTCAAAAGCTTTTCCTGTGGGACAAGCACAACAATGTTCACAGGTCCTATGGTCAAGGAACCCCTTCTCTTCCTAGTTGGTGTGGAGCCTGACAAGGAGCTATAGATCACCCTGCGCACAGTAGATTATGAAGACCCCAGAACACACACACATGTTGGGTTCGACGGGTTTCTCTAAAACTAGAAACAGTGCACATTTTTCCACAAAAAGGAAAAATTATAGTTGGGTTTGTATGGTGGCTCATCAAATATATTGCTGAAATTTTGTTTGCAATAAGAACTGGTAATACAATTATAGTATTAACATGGGTTTTTTTTCCCCCCAAAATAAAATTGAATAAAATCGCTTATTCTTAATGCTGGTGCTCAGCAAAAGCTTAATTAAAAGATAAAAAGTATTTCAATTTCTAAATGGGTCTTTTGGGCACTTTCAAGACTTTTAAAAGCTCATTCTTTATTAACCATAATGTTACTCTTGATGCAGGAAGAATATCACCAGTAATATTCTCTATCTACCAAGTTAACAATCAGGCTTTGGGTGAGAAGCAGCACAGTGCTTGGGAGATGGAGCAGGGAGAATAGGAAAGAAGAAAAGAAAAGAAATTCTCCTTCAGTAGCTCAACAAAGAGATGGACAAGGAGAAGAGGAAAGGAGGTTTAAAGAGACTGTATTTGAATGTGTTCCAAAGAGAACACACGAGAAGGGAGCTCTGAGAGGGGAGGGCAGGTAAAGGGAGTCCATGGGCTGCCACCCCCTGGAAGCAGAGCGGCGGGCCAGGCAGCACCCTGACAGCAGGAGCGAGGTCTGCTGTCAAGATAACATGCGACTGTCTTAACAACCGTTCATTCATACACTGGGTCTTTCTACTCGGTCAGTATCGCTACTCTATTTACTTGTTGCAGTAAGGAGCACTTCGGTGAGTGAGTATTAGCTGGGTACAACCACATGCTCAGCCCTGAGAACAGGTACACTGGAGGAAGGGAGGTGTTAGACATAGGGCTCTTTGCCCTGAAGCCTACATTCTTCCTCTCCCTGGGAAGAACTGGCACATTCTTTAACCAGTTTTATCTACAGTAGAGCCATATCTGACAATAGCTCGACTGGTCCATATACATGAAGCACACTGGCACACATCCTGTCTTGAATGTAAAGCGATGGGGTATGAAAGACAGAACATGAGACTGGGCACTGTGAAGCCTGCACAGTTAATAGCTATCTGATTTCTGCTTCTCCTTTTGCTCTTCTGTAAAAATGAAGATGATAATCCCGGCCCTACCTACATCCAAGAGTTGCTGGAAGGTCAAACTACGATCCTGCATATACCTGGCCAATTGTAAAATTGTATACAAGTAAAAGATAGTATAATAGGGTTATGAAAAAAACCTTAGACTAGGATCTGGGATATGGTCACAAATCAAAGTTGACTATGTCAGGGCCCATTTGAGTAAAAACTGCCAAAGGATATTATACAAATACAGATTTTCCACCTAGGATTCAATGCAACGCTGCCTGGACACAGGTCACACAAACACAGTTTACACACCTCTTGTTGAAAGAGTATATGATTGACCTGTGTCTATAGTGTTCAAAATATCAGGATGTCATCTCTGAATGAAAGTGAGGTCACAGTATATTATCTATGGCACTGCAGAGACTCATTGCTGAAGATATTCTGGGAGGGTAAAACAATTTAATTTTACTCAGGAGTAGATGGCTGGGGTGTTCAAAGGCTTACTCATTAGTCTGTGACTTACAGATTGCCTAACTTTTCTCCTCTCTTTCTCTCTGCCTTTCTGACATCTCATTGTTCTTTAGCAACCTGACCTGCAGCAAACTGGGCCAAAGGAGAGAAGGTAAAATGGACCGGGGATCCTGTGTTTCAGATCAGTATCTGCGCCACAAAGCCACATTCTGAAATAAATGAGCCTATGTGGCCACTCGGGGCAACCACAGCCACAAAGCCACAGCTGGCAGACATCCAGAAAGCAGTTTGCTAGCACTGAACTCTGAGCAGCCGGCCTGCGGGTGCTGGCCTGAGCCTCCGTTCCAGAGCTGCCTTTCTCATCCTCACCTCTTCCCACAGCTGCAAGAGGAAAAGGGGCCTGTGATAACCTGCAGGGAGGCTGAAACACTTCCTCACAAGTCGGCCACTGCACTGCCCTAGAAGTGCGGCCATCCATGGTGGGCACAGGTAAGCACAATTCCTCGTGGCGAGTCTATGACGGGGAGGAAGGTCATCAAACGCAGACTTGTGAGGCTAAACAATGTTTCCTGGAGGAGGTGGCATCTACACCCAAGACCTAAGAATTCTTAGAATTAGCTAAGTGAGCGGGTCCAGACAGATGAAACACCATGTAAAAAGCCCAGAGACAAGAGAAGCATCCTGGGAGAGTGAGAGCTGCATATACACCTGCCACAGGGAGCACAGGACTGAAGAGATGAGTGAAAAGACAGCGTGGTTTAAAAAGGAGAGATGGTGGTGGTCTGCGAGAGATGAAAGACGCTGCGCTACACACAGGGGCAGTGAGCTGGAGCATCTGCAGGGAGGGGCAGGCGGCGAGGGCGGGGCCGGTGGAGCTGGCAGAGGGGCCTCTCTACTTGTCTATCTCATTCCATGAGACAGGTGGAAAGATTAAGTGATGTTCATTCTCTGGTTTTAAACAACCAAACGGAGAGCAGTACCACTAAAATGGAGGATGCGAGTAGGGCATGGTGGCGCAGGCCTGGGAGGCTGAGACCAGAGGATCGGCAGTTCAAGCACAGCCTCGGCTACTTAGTGAGGCCCTTTACTAGATCTGAAGTGCCTCAGGTCATCTAGACAGGAGGGCGTCCAGCAGGGAGTCGATGTGGGTGGCCTGAAGGCACAAGGGACATCTGAGTTCCATACGTGGATATGGGGCTCATCGGCAGGCAGATGGACACAGGTCTGACTGCGGTGGAGGCCAATGCGGCAAGTGTGCGCGTGAGAGGAGAGCTGGCTTTCGTGACCACCCCGAGGGGCGGCCACCTGTGAAGCACAGACAAAGAGGAGATGACCAGCAGACCCCACAGGCCCAACAGGAGGAGACGCCAGGGGAGGACGGGTGTGCACAGCAGGGCCACGCAAAGGCGGCCCAGTCGGCTAAGGCCAGCAAAAAGTGTCCACTGGCTCTGACCAGAGCGGTCACTCTGCACTTACAGCAGTTCCGGGGGCAGGGAGCAGAGGCCCCGGAGTCAAGGAAGACCAGCAGAGGGACTCAAGAGGCATCACCAGCCTGCCAGGACACTGGGCACTGGGGCAGCAAGGGAGATGACCTGGCGGGGAGTATGGGTCAAGGCAGGGTTTTTCTTCTCCCTTGTTAGGTTGGGAGGTGAGAGCCAAGTGTGTACTTACTGAGTCGGGAAAGAGGAAGAGGCTGAGGCTATGGGCTGGGAAATGGGAACAGGATTTGTGGCCGGTTGGGGGAATGGCTCTACACTTGAGAAAATCTGTCTCTTTATCTTCGGTCTGATGCAACTGCAAGCCAGTAGGCAGGCTTTACGGGGCAGAAGCTGGAAGTCCTGACAGCTGCTTCTTTCTGGTAGTGAACATCAAGGGGACCTGCGCTGCGGGCTGGGGCAAAGCCACGGGGAACATCTGGGGAGTGCAGAAACCTCGTAACAGACTGGCACAGACGATGCCTAGAGAAAAGGAGGCCTGCTGGGCAGAGCAGACCGCTGAGAAGAGGGCGGGAGGCAGAGGGCTGGCTGTCCACAGGGAGTGCCCCCAGCAGCAGGTGCAGCAGGACAAAGGGTCTAAAGCTACTTCAAGGTATTTAAAATGAAGGGATTAAGGCAGGAGTTATCTGAAACTACCTGGAACTATAATAACTGAGAGACAGGAAACTAAGGAGCGTGTTCTGAGCCTGTCAAATAGCCCTCAATGAGCACACGCGTGCGCTTTCCCGTGCTCCCTCCCCTCCCCCCCATTTCATACGTCCTTCTCATTTCACAGTTGACCAAGTGAGATCAGTTAACTGAAAGATGAACAGAAACAAGGTCCAGGCCTTCTGATTTCCAGTCCAGTGACCCTGTCAGATCATCGTTACACTTTGGGAGAGATCAAAAGTAGCCAGTGTGACTTAAAGGTGGAGGGGCCAGGCCAAAGGATGAAGGAAGTCAGTGAGCACCATGCTGGATGTGTTCCAGCAGCTGTACAAGCAGAACAAGTCCGTTCCTCGCCTCACGTTTATGCTCACGAGGACTGACCCTGGAGGCACACACCCTCCAAGAAACGTTTAGCTTCCCAATGTTCTCCGGCCTCTCCCCCTCCCCCTGCCACATTCCTTCCATAAACAAACAGAGAGAAAAAAGATTCAAGTGCAGATGTTTAGAATGAAGCACACAAAATCAACAAATACTTTCTGCTCTGAATCCTGCCGTTCATGCTGGCTGAGGCAAGGAGAAGGAGCGGGGCTGTCTGAACAATGAGAATCGAGCCTTTCTTCAAGCAGGGCCAAGGAATTCTGTTCAGGCCGCCTACGTGGTGAAGTATTTCTAATCTCTGAGTAGGGGAGAAACTCTTCCTGCAGGACTGATGGCGGGATATGAATGCTTCTGTTGTGTGCAGCTCCCCCCATGAGGATCTTGCGAAACAGCCTCCTTTATAGTTTAGTAATAAATTACAATGGCCATACAGAATTTTACAAAATTTCAAAATGCTCTCCCAAGGCTCAAAACTGGAAGAAAACTAGCTCATTCTAAAGTATCAAGTTAGGAGTCACTGGTTGGCTGCTGTTCTTCCATGCTTGTGCTCTAGAAAGCAGAGGACGACTATCCTCCTTATAGCCAGACTTGGGAAAATAAGACTTTAATAAATATGTAACAAAGTCAATTAGAGATGGTGTGTGTTTAGGCTACAAAATAGGATTCTCCAAACAGTTAACACAAACAGTGGACACAGAACGCAGCCATTTGAAAACGTTTCTGACTTTGTTAGCATAACTGCTGGCCCGAGACGAGAGTTCCCAGGACAGCAAGTCCAGCTGCATACCAGCTGTCATTGTTCCACCTCGCGGGGACTCACAGAGAGAGCCTAGCCAGCGAAGATGACCCGGAGCCAAGCCAAAGCCGAATCCGGGATCCTCCAGCAGACGTGCCGGGGTCGGCAGGCAGCAGGAGGCACACTCCAGCACATCAGACCGAGAGACTGGGAGCAGTGGGCCTGCCGATGCCCGCACGCAGTCTTCACCACCCGCCGAGGGGCTCGCTCCCACTGCCCAAAAGCTTCTTAAAACAGACGGCTTAGCCGGGCGTGGTGGTGCACATGGATGATCCCAGCATTCGGGAGGCTGAGACAGGAGGATTGTGGTGAGGCCCTTTGCAACTCAGTGAGACCCTGTTTCAAAATAAAGATTAAAATATAGGACCAGGGATGTAGAATGCCCCTGACCCTAGTACTGGGAAAAAAAAAAAAAAAAAGACCAAAAAAAGACAGCTTTAAAAAAATGTATCCTGGCTGGATCGCTGGATCCACACACTTGGAATCCAGTGCTCGGGAAACTGAGACAGGAGAATCGTAGGTTTGCTGCCAGCCTCAGCTACTTAGTGATGCCCTCTGCAACACAGTGAGAACCTGCTTTAAAATAAAGAAGAAGCCGGGCGTGGTGGCGCACGCTTGTAATCCCCGCGCTTGGGAGGTGGAGACAGGAGGATCACGCAGGTTTGAAGCTAGTCGTGCTGGTTTAAGAGACCCTGTTTCCAAATAAAAAAGTATAAAAATAGATCTGGGAGTGTAGCCCGGAGGTAGAAGTGTTTTCAGGAGCCCCAGTACAACGAAAGAAAGAAAGAAAGAAAGAAAGAAAGAAAGAAAGAAAGAAAGAAAGAAAGAAAGAAAGAAAGAAAGAAAGGAAGAAAGGAAGGTAGGTAGATAGGGCTAAGGTTGTAGCTTGGAGGTAAGTGTCCCTGGGTTCCATTCCCAGTACCGCAGAAAAGGAAGGAAGGAAGGAAGGGAGGGAGGGAGGGAGGGAGGGAGGGAGGGAGAGAGAGAGAGAGAGAGAGAGAGAGAGAGAGAGAGAGAGAGAGAGAGAGAGAGAAATGCATTCTGTCCTTTCCCTTAAATTTCAGTGTTCTTGTTCATGGCTCCTCCCCTGTCAAAAGCTAAATGCCAACAGTCCAAGCAGCAGTCCCTGGGAAGACACTTAAATCAGCACAAGTTACAAATAAGGCAAATCACCTCTACAGCTTTGTAGAAAATAATAATGTTAACTAAGTTTATTACAACCAATGCAATGAATCTTGAGACTTGAGGAAATGCCCCGCCCCAGGGAGGGACAGAGGCAACAGCCATGCCTTCAGGACCATGCAGCAAGTCTTCCTAGCACTCCATTACTACCGACGGCAGGAAGACATGCCGACACGCCAGAGATGCAGTGTGGGGTCTCCATTCCATGCATAAAACAATGAAATGTCACAAACGCAGGGAGATGAAGGAGACGGACAGGCAACCAACCACCTTACAAGTTTTTTTTAAGCTAACAAAATTCTATATACCAAGACTATTTATAAAAATAGTGGCATGACAACTACGCAGCTAAGAGAAAACCCAGTTTTGAAAGAAACTGAATGGTTTTGGAGAAGATAAACCAATAACCTCTTAGGAAAACTAGATTTTTCCATAAACCACCAACTTTCAAATTTTAAGTCAAAGAACACACTTCTACACTCTCCCTACCGCTTGCTGCCATCACCGAGGGGCACCATGAAATCTTCTGCGTGCACTGACCAAATGCGATATCCAAAATTCCATGTACCGTCCAACAAACCAAAGGACACAAACTGATTAGAATTAATGTGGAGCTAAATATGAACTCGTAAGGCAGCCATTATGTGAACAGAAGAGACCTTTCACTGAACACTAGAATGTCAAACATGTCTGGAGAGCAGTTTTTAAGAAGGTGCAAATTTGCAGGGTACAGTGATACCGGCCTGTGATTCTAGCACTTAGGAAGCTGAGACAGGAGGATCATGGGTTCAAGGCTAGCATATTGCACTTAATAAGACACTGTTTCAAAATAAAAACAATAAAAATATAATAGGTCTGGGGGGTGTAACTCAGAAGTAGAATGCTCCTGAGTATAATTCCAGTATTAAAAAAGGTACATATTACTGTTAGAAGATATAGGCATTTTCCACGATCAAAACATAAAGTCATCCTAATCTGTAAATTTTTGCCATTTTATGTGGTATTTTTTACCAAAAGAGTTAAGATTCCCAGTGAAATTCCAAGCCAGGAACTGAGGAATACGCCTTCTTAACCCAAACCTCATGCTTACAGGCCTCAACAGCAGCCCGGATCCAGGCCAGTAGGTCACAACATGCCTGAAACCCTGGAGCTGAGAGGCACTCCCACTCTTCTGAGTGAGGCAAGGAAAGTCCGCTCGCTCCTCTGAACGGGTTCAAGCTACCGGCACGGAGGACACGAGGGAGCTCGTGGAGTCGCTTAAAGAAGGCAAGTAAGTTAATGCAACACCACGGAAACAAATAAAAAGCAGTGACATGTGAGCTATGTAAATACAACCTGAATCGAAAAATGTGTCGTCACTAAGCTATAAAGACACGCCACACGCTCGCGGGACGCTACTTCTTGTTTTGTGACACTCATATACTACCAAGAATTGGCTATCGTCTGGCTTCCCTCCAGACAGAAGGGTGTAGGTGGGTAAAAGATGTCAAGAAAACTATAACCTGATAGGGAAAAGGGATTCTAACTCGAATCATAACGGTATAACAAAGTACAAACAATGCCCTCCCCCACACCAAGTCATAGAAAGTTGACTGATAATATATTTTAGTTATACAACTATCCGCTAAGTGAATTTACCTACAAGTCCACTGTGTCAATCTGGAATACTCCAATTTTTCATTTTGCTAGAATGCCTCTTACTTTCCAGTTTCCTTAATTCCTAATAAACGTGGTTCCTATTTCCTGTAAATCCACGTACTATTTGTGTCTGTCTTCAAAACAAGAAATAACTACAAATGCCACACGAACTATCATAAATATTCCAATGTCTTTCTCGGTTTTCACAGTTGCTTATTAATTTCTTACCACAGCCAGTCACTGGGGCCAAGGTTAACAGCCCAGACAGGTCTTGATAAATGCCCAGTTTCAAATTCTTCCATTCATTCAACAAATATTTACTGAGCACTACTATGCCAACCACTCATTTTTCTAGGCACTGGGGCCACAGCAGAGAGTAAAGGAGATAAGGTCCCGACGGGAGCGGGGTTGCCTGCCTTGAGGGATGGATAAAAGAAACAGACATTCAGGTGCCTGATGCCGGTGAAGAGGGGCTGGGCTTTCAGTATGAGGGCGTGCTGTTCAACAGCTATCAGAGATGGCCTCACCCACATGCACAGGTGACGTGCGAGCAGAGACGGGCAGTGGCGCAGGGGACATCCGGGGGAGGAGCACTCCAGGAATGACAAGCTCGGAGGGGAGAGAAGGCAGCCTGGAGAGTGGGTGAGGCGAGGTGTTAGGGGACACGTGGAGAAGCTGAGGGAAGGAAGAGCTGCACATCGTGCAGGGTCCTGTAGGCTGTTAAAAGACAGATTTTATTCCGAAGGAGAAGAAAGCCCACTGGAGAACTTGTATGAGGGAGCATCATGTCTGACTGATATTTTAAAAGGATCCCTCTCGGCTGCCGTATTGCAAAATATAATAGAGGGGATGATAGAGTGAAGAAAACTGGTTGCAATTATCCAGGCAAGAGATCATGGTGGCCTGGCCCGGGTAGAGGAGGTGAGCAGTGACCACATTCTATGTATATTTTGAGAGCTGCTCAGTTTTCCTCATGAACTGGATACGGGGTGTAAGTTTCGGCCTGAGCAATTGCAAAGGCAAAGCTCCCACTTTCACAGGTACAGGAACGGAGCGCGAGGAAAGGAGGAGTTCAAACTGGGCGCGGTAAGTGTGAAGCATCTGGGCGGGAATGTCCAGTCAGCAATCCAGACAGACAACTCGGGAGAGTTCAGAGAGTACTAGAAGCTGTCAGCACAGTCAGTATTCAAAGCCACGGACTGGGTGAAAGCCATTACAAATAGACACAGATAGACAGAAGCAGGCCATCTGGCCCTGGACGCACCAGCTCCTGGAGACAGGGAAGAGGGGTGCAGCCACGCTGCTCAATGGAAAGTCACGGAAGTAGGAAGAGCGCGGGCAGAGCAGGATTCCAGTAGCCCTTTCATTTATCATTTTGTAGCACCAGGGATGGAACCCAGGGGCCTTCTATCTCTGAGCTATACCCCAAGCCCTACTTTTATTTTTTATTTGGAAACACGGTCTCGCTAGGTTGATGAGTCTCACTACTTGCTGAGGCTGTCCTGGAACCTGCGAGCCTCCTGTCTCAGCCTGCCAACAACTGGGATTACAAGCGTGCGCCACCACACTTGACTTCTCAGGAAGAGAATAATCAGCGGAGTCAAATTTTCCTGAAAGGTCGGCCGGGTGTGGTGGCGCACGCTTAAAGTCCCCACGCGCGCTGGCTTCGGAGTCCCTGTCTCCAAATAAAAAATATACAATAGGTCTGGGAGTGTAGCCTGGAGGTAGAAGGGCTTCCAGGAACCCAGTACCACCAAAAAAAACACACAAAAAAAAAACTAAAACAAAAACACAAATATTCCTGAAAGGTCAAAAAAGACAAAAACCAAGCAGTGACCACTGAGTTAATCAACCTGAAAGCCACTGTTATCTGGACAGGTGGCTTGGCAGAAAGATTGGCTCAAAGCCACCGAGAATGTCCGGAGAGGTGGGGTGGGGTAAGAACAAGAGACACGTCATTAGGACAATGTCCAAGTGACTTTGCGATGGAACACGGGGCGGTAGCTGGAGAAGACCGCATGTGCTGTGCTGATGGGGATGCCTCAAAGCAGCAGCTGGACTTACAGGGGAAAGTGAGGCTCGCTCTGGCGTCGGGCTGGCTGGATCTGGATCAGAGTGAGTACCAGAGACCCTCTCAGGTCTAAGGTGAAGCTCTTTGGAAAAACTTTCTCACAGATTTCCCTCTGGAGAGAAGGAATGATAGAAATTTCCAGGGTCATTTTAAGTATCCAAATTAGACAGAGTCATGTGGTTCCCAGAGTTCCAAATCCACAGGAGCTCGGGAAGGCACCTTCGCGGCAGAGCCACCCCGGGTCCAGGCCCTCCTGCCCTCCACAGTTCTCGTGATCTGGCCCCTGATCAGGCACCAGCTTGGCTGTAAGAGTTGCCTAGAAAACTTTTAGAAAATTGTTGATCCTCATCTCCAGAAGTTCCATTTGGTAAGTTCTAAGTGAGATCACAAATCTGTATTTTTTTTAAACACCATAGGTAATTTAAAGTACAATTACCTTGGGAGGCTAAGACAGAAGGATCACAGGTTTTCAGCCAGCCTCAGCTACTTAGTGAGGCCCCCCAAAACTTAGTGAGACTCTGTTTCACAGTAAAGAATAAAAATAGGGTTAGGTGTATAGCTCAGAGGTAGAATGCCCATGGGTTCAATCCCCAGTACTGAATAAATAAATAAGCAAATAAATAAATAAAAGCACAATTACACTTGAGAAATACTTCCCTACTGTAAACTCCTCCCCATCCTGTTCTCACCCTTCAAAGACTTAGGTAGAAGGATTCTGACCTGAGTGCAGCACTGCAGAATGCACAAGGTTCTCCTGGCAATTTACATGCTGGCAGTGAACTACTTCGATAGCAGTCTACCCTCTTCTTTCTGGGGGGGATACTAGGGATTGAACCCATGGGCTTCACATGTTAAACAAGTGGTCTACCACTGAGATACAAACCCAGCCCTTTTTAAAATGCTGAGACGGGGTCTCGCTAAGTTGCCCAGGCCAGGCTTGAACTTGTGATCCTCCTGCCTCAGCCTCCTGAACAGCTGTGCCACTGTACCAGGCTACTGATTTTCTGCTTTATGACACATATGGATGTTAAATTCAAAAGGGGACACACACTCCATATCCAAGGGAGGGTGGGGTAACTGGGCTGGCTGAACGCAAACTCCGCAATACTTTTATTTGTACCAATTTCCTCTTTCAGGCAACTTGTATCCTCAAGGCCCTATCTTCAGGCAGGTAAAACTACACATCTGATTTTTAGAACACTACTAAAGTAGTGGTGTCCTTTACATGCAGATGTTAATTAAGATCCCTGGTACACTAAATTCCCCATGCCTCTGGCTCCTCTTCTCTACCCCGATTACCAACATATAACAAAATAGCGATTCTCGGTGGTAAGGAACATGTCTGGAAGCAAAGAGTTAACTTCTGCTTCAGTAGACTAGACAAGATAAGAAACTCTTTCTCCTTTGTCTAGCAGCCTAGACTTATTTAATCCCAGTCTGTGTCACGGGATGCTGGCATTTTCAGGGAGGGTGCTACATTCTGTTGGTTACCGACTAGTGAAGAAATATGTGCTTTTCAGAGAAGAAACTTAAGATATTTTTAAGAGAATAGAATATATATTGAGATTTAAGGGCAACACATCTAATGCCCATTTTGGTAAGAGAAAAGAGGAGGAGGGAGAAGAGAAGGAAAAAGTGGGGGTGCAGAGAGAAAGCAGCGAGAATGAGACTGAAGACGCTCTTAAAGATCCGCGTGATATCCTGGACTTGAGGCTATCTCACAGGACTCACACCTAACCTGCAGGGTGTGCTTCCTTTTGTGTGTGAGCACTGCTCACTGATCCCACCACCTAAGTTTGTGAATAAAGCTTCACTAAACAAAGCCACACTTGCTTGCACACCCTCTGGCTGTTTCCTGCAAAGGGGCAGAGCCCAGTAATTGTGGGAGGCGGTGCAGGGCCAACAAACCCTAAAATGCTCACCGTGCGGCCCTCTCCAGAAAAACTTGGCCGATCCCTGACCTAGGAAATCAACGAGCATAGGAACAAAGAATTTTGCTCTCTCTCTTTTCTATCTTCCATCTGCATAGCATACCGTTTTAAAATCTGGTACAAGCCGGGTGTGGTGGCGCACACTTGTAATCCCAGTACTTGGGAGGCTGCAACAGGAGGATCGCAGGTTCACGGCCAGCCTCAGCTACTTAGTAAGGAGGCCCTCCGCACTTAGTAAGACCCTGTTTTAAAATAAAGAATAAAAACAGAACTAGAGATGTAGCTTAGAGGTAGAGTACCCCTGGGTCCAACCTCTACTGCCAAAGTATTAGTAAATAAATAAATAAATAAATTTGAATTTTTCTTCCACTGTCATACAGTACACACAGGAAAAAAAGCAGAAGTATATTCTGAAACTTTACAAAATTAATGACAACTCAAATACATTTGATACTTAGGATTACTTTTATTTTTTAGAAAAAACTCTTCTTTTCTGGCAAATAACTAGGCAAAAAGATTGGCAGTTAAAAGAAAAAGGGATGGAGATTTGGAACATTTCAAAAATCAAATCTGTAATAATATCCTTTAGCTCTTACACAGTTCACGAAAATGAATCAGTCAAGCAGAAAGGCAAGGAAAACAATACTGTTGGAAAGAATGGCACCAATTTTCCAAGGAAGCCCCCTCCCAGACCCGCCCTAAACCCTCGCAGTGAAAGGAGGGATACATGAATCAAGTCAAAGAGCAAGCGTAGCTGGGCAGCAGGAGAAATGACATGTTGAAAACTGCAAGTAAAATGGAAAATACTAACAGATCCCATCCAGCGCCCCAAGATGAGAGCCTCCCGCCCTTGTCCTCTGGTAGGAATTCAGTCCTTCACACAAGGGCTCCTTGTCCTTCTGCTCTTCTGAGCGGATGGACAATTTACATCATGAAAATACCCTGCCAGCTGGCACTCTCTCACAAGCGACTGATTGTGAGCAGATGCCTTCAGAAGGTAAGTATAAAGGAAGACACCCCCTCTTCGTTTTTCATTCACCCATCCTCTGCTGAGGAATGGAAACACACACCACACACACTCCTCCAGGAGCCAGAGTCTGCTCTTAACATCCCTGTGCCTCTCCTGGGTTCTGCTCAGACTTGCTGTTGCATTCCTGATTAAGGTATGCCCCTCATCAGACATCTAAAATGTATGCAATCTCCCCAGATTACAGGTAAATAATCTTACTCTCTTATTTGCAAGCATCTGGGTTTTTTCTTAATGGCCTAGACTTAAAATTGAGTGATTCCTAGTGTGGCCTCAATTAAGAACATTCAATGATCTGCTATAACAAAGAAACAAGACTTGCACCTATAAGTCAACTGAAATTACTGGTGTGCCGTTCATTCATTCATTCATTCAGTGGCTGAACCACTTATTTAGTGGATTGAGCCCAGGGGCATTCTACCTTTGAGTTACACCTCTAGCCTGATTTTATTTTTATTTTGAAACCAGGTCTAGCTAGGTTGATGAGAGTCTCACTACTGGCTGGTGCTGTTCTTGAACCTGAGATCTCCCGAGTACTAGGATTATAGGCATGGGCCACCAGCTGGGCTGCTGTGTTTATTGTTACAAAATAAGTAGTTGTTTTAAAATTCTTTCTTTCTAATTAAATCAGTTGCCTTCCCATGCACATATATTAGCATTCCAGAAACTATTTTAAATTTCCCTCCAATTGGAAAATAGTAAAGAATTTGGTAAATAAATATTAAATATTCCTTTCTAGAGAGAGCTTTTTGTGATCACTCCCAAAATTGTTTTATAACTTATTTATGCCAAATTCAGTGAGGGCATGTTGAGGGTAATGAGAAGGTTACCTGATAAATTCTTACACAACATATTTTAGGTAGATCCCCAGTACTTAAAGAATGCGAGCCCTTTTTATCTGCTTTCCCCTTTACATTGAGAGCAAACATTCAGCCGCGATAGCAGAAGAAACGCTCCTCAAATCCATCCTTTGTGATATTTCAAACAGACAGCTCTGAGTTCTCCCGTGGGAGTCCTTGCAGCCCCCTGGGACTTGTTCTACCTTTCTTTCTATTTACATTCTGGAGAACAGCCAAAGTCCTCTCTAGCTCTCTTTGATCGGATGCCAGAGACTTGGTATCCAAAAATCACCTAGAAGAAATTCCCTCAGGAGCCCCCTAACTAAAGGGGAGTTAGGATGACAAAGAAATATCTACAAATAGCCCGGTATGATACCACCGCTTAGCTAGAGTCCTTGCGGGTTACCTGATCCATGCTAACGCCTCACAGCCATTCCTGCAAGGCATCTAGTCTGAGCAGTAGTTGTGCTCCATTTCCTACCTGCACACCATAACTTAAACTCTCCCGAGTTCCGCCATTATTACCCACGCCATTCCTCACCTCCAAGCCCTTCTCTAGCCGCACCCCTTCCCCTCCCTCTGCATCTTTCCAGGGTTGGCGCAAGTACCATTGTCTCCAAGACACTTTCAGATTATGTTATCATTTCACTTTTATGAACACAACATTTATTATCCAAACCATATAATCCACAACTTGAGTACTTGCTCCTTTGTGTAAGTTTCTGTGCCTCAACCAATGTTTAACTTACCCCAAAGCAAGAAATCTATCTATATTTAATATCTTCTACAGTACCATTTTTTCAAGCTCTTCTGACCATCACACATACTTTTTTAAAAAGCACTTTAGAGTAAGATCTTGAACACACACAAACATACATAGCTGAAACTCAAGGTTGATAAAACAAAATAATGCTTTTTAGAATTAAATCCAATAGTCATTCTCTTTTCTATTTCAACTGTTAGAAGAAGCCAGCTGTGGATCACTAAAATGATTCTGTGACAGTAGGGAATTGTAACAATTTAAAATACTACCACACAGCTTCTAGGGCAATGTCTGGCTCAAACCAGGTACTTAACACATATCCATTCATGGCAGACTGACTCATCTACCACATACAGGTTAGAATCCTACAACAAAGGTTTTTGGATATCACGAAAAAGCTTGACAATGACCCTTTGAGAACTTCTTCCAGTGATTTTAAAAAACAGGATGACAGGGCATGGTGGTGCACGCTTCTATTCCAGTACTTTAGAGGCTGAGAGGGGAGGATCACGGGTCCTCAGCCAGCCTCAGCAACTCAGTGAGGCCCTTTGCAACTTAGTGAGGCTCTGTTTCAAAATAAAGAATTAAATAAGCCAGCGTGGTGGCACCCTTGTAATCCCCACTCTTGGGAGGCGGAGACAGGAGGATCGCACAGGTTCGAAGCCAGCCTCTCTGGCTTAAGAGACCCTGTTTCCAAAGAAAAATATAAAAAATGGGTGTCTGGGAGTATAGCCCAGAGATAGAAGGGTTTCCAGGAACCCCAGTACCACCAAAAAAATAAATAAATAAAAATAAATAAATTTTAAAAAAGAATTAAATAGGGCTGGGGGTGTAACTTGGAGGTAGAATGCCCATGGGCTCAATCCCCAGTACCACAAACACACACACACACACACACACACACACACACACACACACACACACAGGACACTATAAAAAAAAGGCTTTTGTATATGAGAGCCTTTAACAACATCTCATTCATGAACATGGCGTGCCTTAGGAAGCCTCAAGTTTCCAACCCTACATAATAATCTTCCCAAATAAGTTGTTTTTAGCAGCTCTGGTTCCCAGATCTCCTTCAGCCATAAGCAAGTGATAAGCCTGTAGTGTAGCAGCAAGGGTTTCCTCACTGTGAGGTAGATGGTTTGGTGCCTAGTGCTTGGGTTGAGATTTCTATTCAAGAAAAAACATCTGGACATTCATGGGAAACTCAGTTCCCCAAGTCTCCTGTTCTCAGCACTTTTTCCACTGGATCAGCAATACCTGTTATTTTTGCATGTGTTTGTATTTGCATTTTATATGTCACTCACACACACGCACACACACACACACGCACACACACACACACACACAAGCACACACACAAACTATAAGCTTTTGAGGTCCAAGACTCTTTCTTATCTTGTCTTCTGCTATACTTTTGCTTTGAAATACGGTTTGTTGTTATTGCCTTTTATGAGACTGACCTCTAAAATAAGCAAAGATAGAGTGAACCTGGATGAGTCTGGTTTGTTGTCAGGGGTTCATTCAATAAATAATTTGTTCATTTTTTGTTTTGTTTTGGGGTACTGAGGATTGAACCCGGGAGCATTCTACCTCCAAGGTACACCCCCAGCCCTATTTTTTATTCTTTATTTTGAAACAAGGTCTCACTAAGTTTCAGAGGGCCTAACTAAGTAGCTGCGGCTGGCTGTGACCCTGAGGATCCTCCTGTCTCTGCCTCCCAAGTACTGGGATTACAGGTGTGCCACCATACCCGGCTTGATTTATTCATTTGATTTTCTGTGTGCCAGGCAGCAGGTCCAGCACTGAGGATACAGGGAGGAAGCACCAGTGGGTCTCTGTCTTAAAGGAATTCCAACTGACAGGCGAAGGAAGACACAAAAAATAAAAATACCAAGTGGGGTCAGGCTTGGTGGCCCACGCTTATAATACCAGCATTTGGGAGTCTGAGACAGGAGGACTGTGGTTCACAGACAGCCTCAACTACTTAGTGAGACCCTCTGTAAGTAACTTAGTGAGACCCTATTTCAAAATAAAGAATAAAAAATAGAGCTAGGGGTGTTGCTCGAAGGTAGAATGCCCCTGGGTTCCATCCCTAGTAACACACACACACACACACACACACACACACACACACACACACCAAAAAAAAAAAAAAACAAGTGGGAGCCGGGCGTGGTGGCGCACGCTTGTAATCCCCGCGCTTGGGAGGCGGAGACAGGAGGATCGCGCAGGTTCGGAGCCAGCCTCGCTGGCTTAAGAGACCTGTTTCCACATAAAAAGTAAAAAAAAATAGGTCTGGGAGTGTGGCCCGTGGGAGTGTATCCCGGAGGTAGAAGGGCTTCCAGGAACCCCAGTACCACCACCAAAAAAAAAAAAAAAAAAAAAAAAAACCCAAGTGGGAGAACTCTACCACTCTGCCAGGGAGTAAAGAATAGCACACATCTAATTTCTCATGTGTAAAACAGTTTTAAGAAGATGAGTTTTGATGACTACATCTAGTTCCAAAACACTTGATCTTTGATCTACACCTCACTGCCAGGGACACTTCTGAGAATCTTCTTCATCAGACTTCTGCGCTGTTTTCTTTACCATTCTTAAGAAGGGCTAAAATGCCACAGGGACGGATCTGACAAGGTGAGAAACATCTAAGGCAGCAGGTTTTCAAGAGTTCGGCGGCCACGGCTTCGGTAGTCTTCTGAAGCTCCGCAGCGCCGTGCCGGCGTCCTCCGCCGTCGACTGCCGTGTGCCCAGACTCAAGGAGCTTGTGTGGAGTCTTTGCAGAGGACACCAGAAGGCAACACTCACAAGTTCAACATTTTTTTAGGCTGAGCACAGGGATCTCAAGCAGTTGTTCTGTGTTTGGATGAGAAAAGAGTAACTCCTGGTTTCTACATCCACAAAAGATCAACCTCCAGGCTCGAAACAAACATCTCCATCCAAACTTAGCCACAAGGGCAAGGGACAGGTGCTGCCGTAGAGGACGCTCTCCCAGAGCAGACACGGATGGATTCCCGCTCTTGCTACCACTGCTTGAGCACAGACGTGTCTGGATGCCTTTGAAAATCTGCCCAATCTACACAACTGTGGGGCTGAACTGAACTCCCACCACCACTGGGCTCATGCATTCCTCCAGTCTGCAACAAAGACCCCATTGACTTGGGCGTGTAGGTGATTAGAATTGCAGTGCGGCCACGGGGCGCAATGCTGCTCAGGGATCCCACCCTGAGAGTCAAGGGAGCACTCTCCAAGTGTGCCTCCTGCTGCCTTCCTTCCACGGAAGGAGACTTTAAAGGCCACCTTTAAACTAGTTGTGCAATTTAGCATAAAACAGGCCTGCTTATATATACATATATGTGTGAGTGTGTATATACATATATATATATATATATTTTTTTTTTTTTTTTTTTTTTTTTGGGCTGGTATTGAAAGTGGAACCCAGAGGCTTCCTACCTCCAGGCTATACTCCCAGACCTATTTTATATTTTATTTGGAAACAGAGTCTCACTAAAGTTGCTGAGGGCCTCACTAAGTAGCCGAGGCTGGCTTTGAACCCATGCGATCCTCCTGTCAGCCTCCCAAGCGCGGGGATCACAAGCGTGCACCGCCATGCCCGGCTCTGCTTATATATTTTAAACAGATATAAGCATTCTGTTTATTTGCCTGCTTATATTCAGGGCTGCACCCAGTCCTTCGGGCTCCCCTAAAAGGCCAGACTAAGCGGACACACACGTATGCTAAGGGTTCAATAAAACATTTTATTTTTGTTTTGAAACAGGGTTTCACTAAGTTGCGGAAGGCCTCAACCACAGGCTGGAACCTGTGGTCCTCCTGTCTCCGCCTCCCAAGTACTGGGACTCACGTGCCACCACGCATGGCTCAAAATATTTTTTTAAAAAAGTTTCCATTCCAGTGAAATCACCAGTCAGGGTGGGATTGCTAAATTCTGCCCAGTGGAATGACCAGTCTTATCCAGAGTGGAATATGCTAAAACCCAGGAAGGACACAAACAGATGGAGCCCGAAGGATGATTTCATAAACTTAAAAAGCAGCTGTCGTCAAATTTTAGATTTCTTCTTTTGAGTTAGTGATAAAGTACAAGCTGGGGGGTGGTTCTTTTGTTTGGGTTTGGAGTTCCTCTGGTACTGGGGTTGAACTCAAGGACAGTCTACCTCTGAACTGCAGCCTCAACCATTTATTTATTTATTTTAATTTAGAAACAGGGTCTTGCTAAGTTGCTGAGGATAACCATAAATTGTAGAGTCTGGCCTCAAACCTGCAGTCCTCCATTCACAGCCTCCCAAGTACTGGAATTACAGGTGCACATACCATGCCTGGCCAAGTGGGTGGTTTTGACACTACAGACCAGTATCATATGCACTCTACTGCATTTCCTTTTACTGCTTCTCCTGCTGTTTTAGTATATGAACTTTAAGAACATTTACATCAAGTAAATGCCTGGCATTGTCAGTCCTAATGTCAGAATTTAAAAAGGAAGCATTGTAAGGAAGCCACAGAGAAATTATATGCATATATGTACAAATAAGGACAGAGACTAGTACTAGACACCACGTGCACAGGGACAGGATAAAAGAAGTTCTCCCCTAAATCATCCGTTCATAAAAAGGAGAACGACTTTGTCTTCCAGTTCTTACAAAGTCACCGCGTTTTAGACCACATGTCCAACGGGGAGATCAGACTAGTGTGAAGTGACCTCTCAAATCATACACATTTGGGAAGTTTATACAGCAGATATAGTTTAAAGGATTTGGGGATGTACGTATGCATGTACGTATGTATGTACGTATGTATATATCTGCGTATGTATGTATGTATATATGTACGTATGTATGTATGTACGTACGTACGTATGTATGTATGCGTGTATGTACTGCGGTACTGGGAATGGAACCCAGGGGCATTGTACCTCAGAGCTACAACCCCAGCCCTATAATTCATTTATATAATTACTTCTAGGGGATATGGCTTTAAAATTAAAAGTGCTGCAAACTGTAAATAATAAACCTATTTTTATAGCGTGTGTGTGTGTGTGTGTGTGTGTGTGTGTGTGTGTGTGTGTGGTACTGGGGATGGAACACAGGGGCATTATACCTTCATGCTACATTCCCAGCCCTGTTTTATTCCTTATTTTGAAACAGGGTCTCACTGAGTTTGGAGGGCCTCACAAGTGCTGAGGCTGGCCGTGAACCCGCAATCCTCCTGTCTCAGGCTCCAACTACTGAGATTCCAAGTGTGGACCACCACACCCACTAATAAGCCTTTCGAAGAATACTTTAGAAGGCAGGAAGGTAAGTGTTTAGACTGTGAAGATCCCACCTATTAACTAGTAGGGACCCCATGTGGAAACAGCCAGCAGGTAACGGAGGACGCCCATCCACAGCTCCAGTCTCAGGAGACGCTGGCAAGGGGGGGCTGGCCCCTCGCTCGGGCATGGCTTCCACGGCCACACGGGAGCAGGACGCCTGGCCTGAGCTACTTCTACCTTTTCCCATTTTCTTTCCACTTTACAAAATCGGTTTTAAACGCAGATGAGTCATCATCACTAACATAATGAAAGAGTATCTGAAGGACAGTACAGAACCCACTCATGAAAGTAACACGCACACAAACCCCCCAAAAAATCAACTTTTTTCCCTCTTTATCTACCTTGCACCAATTCAAAGAGCTATTGCAATTTCTTCCTCCAAGCCCTCCCACCTGCACAAGTCACCATAAAGATGAAACTGTTGAAAGGCCAGGCTGGTTCACAGGCAGCAGGGACACGAGCACCGGCCCGCCTTTGGCTGTTCTCAAGCCAGAGAGTCCTCTCTGCTGTATCACGAGCAGCAAGGCGATGGCGGCGCCCACACCCAGCCCACGCTGGTGGAACCTCACGGGAAGCCAGCCTGTGTCCGCGCTACCGTTTTCACTTCAAGTCCTAGCACAGGGATACGGTTTGCCATGGCTGACACTAAAACTAACCAACCCCCAAACAGTACCAACTCCAGAGGCCCAGACACCTACCTAAGGTGACAGATAATGAAAATGAAAATGAAAGGGTTTAGTGCTATAACAACATTACCGTGGCTCCGTTTCTAAGAATGATTGTAAAATGTTGGGGCGTGCCCTTCAGTTCTCCTGGTAGGTCCCCCTTCCCACGCTGTTTCCCCATTTAGTATTAAAAGCTCTAACACTGGGCCGAGGGTATAGCTCAGTGGCAGAAAATGTATTTAGCATATGTAAGCCCCTGGATTCAATCCTTAGTGCGTGAAAACACACACACACACACACACACACACACACACACACACACAACACACTAAAACTATATTAGTTAAAATTTAACTAGCTACTGCATCCAGAAAAGTGAACAGGAAGAAACCAATCTCTCATTCCCAGAAGGCCTGACTCATCCCACAGACCACCAATGGACATCTAAGATCCAAGGGTACGGACCTGGGGGACGAGGGACAGGCGGCCTTGGCTTCCACGGGGAGGTCCAGGGCCCAGTGGTGGGGGTGACAAGAGGGGGGGCCTCCAGGTACACACCCTCAAGCCCAGTCTACCCTGCCCCTCAGTATCTACACTCCAAGATCTGCCCATCATTTAGATCTCTGGACTGGATCGTCCACAATGGTGGAAAGAGCCTAGAAACCCTATCTTGATATCTTATCTATCATTGTTGAAAGAAATAGCAAGTGAAAATTCTTAGAAACTTAAAAAAATATTTTTACAGTACAATCATTACTTAATAAGATGCCCCATCATTATGAACCGACTACAGTAAGAAAAACATTTATCATCTTATTTGGTAGAACTCTGTGGAATCCACTATAAAAACTGGTAACACTGATTAGTTATTTTAAGTTAAATCATCTATCTACAGCTTCCTAAAGTCAAATTAAGAAATTTAACTTTCATCGGTCCATGAAATGCTGAATGGGCTCTAGAGAACCGACTCATGCTAACCAAACTCAGACAAGCTGATCTACATGCGGCCAGCCACCACATGTAAGCTTTTAATGAAAGCTATTTTGTCAAAATGATGGGAGCAGATATCTGCACAGGGAAAGTCCTCACAAAAGACTGAACTGGAGATCGGAAAGTCGCTTGGTCTCCAGAGAACTGGAGCAAACGAGAGTTGAATGTTCTTAGGCAACAGTTCTACCAAATAATGGCAAAATGCCCTTTCTCTCCTTCAGCATTAGTTCTCTAAAAATAATCAGACTACTTGGCTAAAATTAGAGTACTCTCTCTCCCGGACAGTGGGACAAAGATTAACATTTTTATTCTTCATTTCTCCTTTTTCAGTATTCCTTATATGTCACTATGCTTCTGCTACTATAATTTTTATATTAATTACATATCATGATTTCCTTAATCTCATAACATTGCCTTTAAGCCATAACATAGGAACAAGTTAAAATTACTCCATCTATTGAAGGCTTAGGAATCTGAGGATTCCTCTCATTAATTTAGCTTTTGGCCTTAAGTATATTTCAAAAACAACTAACATTCCAATGTGACATATATCTTCAGTCAATGCCTTATCTCCAGATGCAGAAAATCACAGGATCTATAACTAGTTAAGAATAACAAATATAAAATTCCTGGTATGGATAATCTTCCTGAATCAATACCTTTTATAACTTCAATGTGTCTAAGATACCAAGAAAAAGAGTACACTAAAATACACAAACACACACAAGCGAACAGAAAGCAAAACTCCCATTAAAGGTTAAGAAAAGTGTAACTGCAGAGTTGAGCAAAATTAATAGAAAATTGTATTGCCCCAAACAAGTGAATTCCAAATAGATAAAACAGAAGACTGAACAGAGATGGCCAACAGAAGCAACAGTGCCGAGCCAAGCCAACTTGACATTCAGGAAGAGAAGACAGAGCAAACATCCTCACACCGTTAGCGCCGCCTGCTACCCGTCCTCCTCGTCCAAAATGACGGACACGACTCCCCTCTGGGGTCACGGTGTAAAACACCATGAGATTATCTTCATTATTCAGGTCCTTTCTGCTGCTCTAAGTTAGACAAAAGCAACCTACGCTGTTCTCCAAAGTAGATCTTCATTACACCAGTGACCGAAACTCTTGAAGCACCATTGGCTACTTCAAAAGACCAAAACGAAAAAAATCCGGCACCAGGTAACAACGAAAGTCAACAGGTCTTTCCTTAACCAGGTGGGCATAAAATTAAACTGTTTCCTGTGTTTAAATAATGAGGGCAAAGCCAGGCATGGTGGCAGGCCTGTAATCCCAGTACCTAGGAGGGTGAGACAGGAGAATCTCATGTCCAAGGATACACTCAGCAAGTGACACTCATCAGTCTAGCAAAACCCTGTTTCAAAAAAAAAGGCAAGCCTGGCGTGGTGGCGCACGCTTGTAATCCCTACGCTTGGGAGGCAGAGACAGAAGGATCGCGCAGGTTCGAAACCAGCCTTGCGATCACGGTTCACGGACAGCCTCAGCTACTTAGTGAGGCCCTCTGCAACTCAGTGAGACTGGTTTCAAAATAAAGAATAAAAAATAGGGCAGGGGCTGTAGCTCGGAGGTTGAATGCCCCTGGGTTCCATCCCCAGACCCGCAAAAAAAAAAGAGACTCTGTTTCCAAATAAAAAAGTATAAAAATAGGTCTGGGAGTGTAGCCTGGAGGTAGAAGGGTTTCCAGGAACCCCAGTACCTCCAAAAAAAGGCAAAGTATTAGAAGGTGAAGAGGGACATAACTTGGATTGTCTAAGAGCAAAAGTAACTTTTTACATATGCACGAGTGATTTTGCAAATGCTAAGTGATTTCCTGTAATTTTTTTATCAGAGCATCAATAACTAGCAGTCTAACCCACAACATCAGAGAGCAATGAACTGCCAACTGAAATGTCAGAAAAGCAAGGGAGGCGAGTGCAGGCTGACCTCGCCCTGATGTGCTGTGGAAGAAATGCGGTCCCCAAACAGTCTCTTTACAAAGGTCTACACTGGTCCCCAGTCCGAGTGCTGGTGTGTGAAGGCTAGTACTCACCAGCACAGAACAAGGCGACAGAGAGAGAGCCCTCCCTGCCCTCAGGGTGGACCTCACACCCTCAGGCCGATGGACAAGGACGTGAAGGAGGGTGAACAGATCAACAGGCGTGGACCAAGGATCAAGATGAAAGAGCACTCTCTCAAAAGTTCTCGGTTTTCATAAAAAACACCTACAACAACATTGTTTTGCTCCTCTCTGCTAAAAGTAGAAATGTCAAAGCTCAACAAAACCAAATGACCTCCTCCTCTAGTCAAGGACAGAGACAAATGAAGGGGCGCGGAAGGCACTGCTAAGCAGTGTGGTAACCAATCGGGAGCCTCCCAAGGGCCAGGGACTTGCGTTTGTGCCCCTCTTCACTAGTAAGAAGTCCTATCTGTAGACTCACTGTTGGAGAGGAGTGGCTAAAGCAAGAAATTAAAGTTTCCTCTTTATTCATGCTTTAAGATCCGGGAAGTGACAGGAGGAGGCTTTACAATGCGCGGCTTGTGCCGGCTGCAGAAGTCCACGGATTCCAGAGGGCCCGGCGTGCCGAGAGAGAGATTAAGGAACCGTCACTGCCTCGCCAGCTCTTCCTCTTCCCACAGAAGCGCGAGTCTCACAACCCGAAACAGCTCAAGCACCAGAACTCGAGGATTCGTTTGAAAGGAAATGGAGTTTTGAGCTCTCCCAGGATATGAGCATTTTCCTCCAGTGCTTGTAGCTATTCCAATTCACTGTGCAACACAAATTAACACCATACCTGACTGGGCTAACGCCAGAGATGTCAACTCCCTACGTCCTAAAGGAGGGGGTTCCGACTGCTGCTATCCAAAACGAGGAAGCAGATGGCCACTGGGGTGCGGAAGAGGAAAGCATCAGAGACACGACTTGTGCTTCATTTTGTCTCATCCTTCTAAACTCCCGGGTGACTGCACTTGTAACGTACATATTACTACGCCATAGCTGTGTGTTGTCTACAAGTCAACACACAGACAGCACGACCTAGGCCAGGAGCTATTTTACTAACGCTTGTACTTGACCAACAAAGTGTAGTCGGCGGGGACAGACAGACGAGAACCGGCGCTTACTGAGGGACTCAGCATCAGTTCTCACCGAGACCTGAGGGTTTGTTTCTAACGTCCTTCTAATCTTGCTCAAATGTGTTTATAGTTTTACTGACCCATTTGGAAAAATACATTGTTAGACAAGAAAAATACAAGCAGCACACAAACCTTATTTAAGGAGAGGAAAACATTCCTCTCCGTGCAGTGAGGAGGTGGTGCTGCAGAAGGAAGCCTGGGCTACACATACTGGGCAAGTCCTCTGCACCAGGCTACACCACCAGTCCACATTTTCCTTTTAAAACTACATCAGATAAAGGACCAGCTGTATACATAAGGTAGATAAATGGAAGAAGTTTCAGTTCCCTGACATTCAGGTGAAGTTTCAGCTTTCATTTTAAATAGAAAACTTCCAACATTTTTTTTTCTATAGATGCCAATAAATTCTTAATTTAAAAATATAAAACAGGCAAAAATGGTGGGGGGGGGGGCCTTTTCATGATAAAGATCCCAGCCAACTAAAGAACGTCCTTAAGCTAATAAAGGGTACTGACCAAAAATAACAGTAACAACAAACTCTTAGCAAAACTCAAGCTAAATTCCCTTTAAAATAAAAAAGTCTAATTCTTTGACATTATACTGGAAACCCAGCCAGTGAAGTAAGATAAGAGAAAGTATAAGGATTAGAAAACATAGTCAACAAACAAAAGGTGCTTAGGCTTTTTTGGGGAGAGGGTGTGCTGGGTATTGAAATCAGGCGCAATCTACTCCCAGCTACACCCACAGCCCCTTTTTTAATTTTTTTTTTTTTTATTTTGAAACAGGATCTTGCTAAGTTGCTGCTGGTCTAAGTTGCTGAGTCTAACCTCAAACCTATGATCCTCCTGCTTCAGCCTCTCAAATACTGGGATTACAGACATGTGCCATCATGCCTGACCTTGCTCAGGCTGGCTGGCTGGCTGGCTTGCTTATTTATTTATTTATTTATTTATTTATTTATTTATTTATTTAGCAGTATCGGGGATGGAACCCAGTGGCATTCTACCTCCGAGCTACACCCCCATACACCTTCATTTTGAACAGGGTCTCCTGAGTTGCAGAGGGCCCAAGTAGCTGAGGCTGGCCGTGAACCCATGATCTTCCTGTCACAGCCTCCCAAGTACTGGGATTATAAGCGTGCACACCATGTCCTGCTTGCTCAGGCTTTTTTAACCAGTGAAATAAAATATAAAACCAAGGAGATACCTTTTACAACCTCTAATTGGTGAAAATTAAAAGATCTATCAGCCGGGCGTGGTGGCGCACGCTTGTAATCCCCGCGCTTGGGAGACAGAGACAGGAGGATCGCGCAGGTTTGAAGCCAGCCGCGCGCGCACGCTGGCTTAGGAGACCCTTTTTCCAAATAAAAATATAAAATAGGTCTGGGAGTGTAGCCTGGAGGTTGAAGGGCTTCCAGGAACCCCAGTACCACAAAAAAAAAAAAATCTATCAAAATATAGTATCACTGAAAATACGAGGTTGTAGTCTGCTTCCCCACACTACCACACACGCGCGGACACACTATTCTGTTTTCACTTCAACCAGGTCCCTGCTCTGCCCCGGCACCTGGAGGCGGAGCGCGCATGTCTAAGGCTCAGTCTTCCACAACACTGTCCTTTCTCCAGGGGTTGGCCACGCCTCGGGAGCCCCAAGGCCACCTACACTTCTGACCAACTGGCCATAAGTTCTGGGGTATCCACAATCCCCACAGTTTCAAAAATTCACAAGAATGACTTACATAACTCAGAGACATGCCGATCAGACAATTCCAGGTTATTACACAGGAGACAGATGAGGAACAACCAACCAAAGCCGTGTATAGGGCAAGACCTGGAGGGCACGGATCTGTTTCCTTCTCCTGGAACCGGGGGCATCGCCCTGAATGTTAGTATCACCCTCCCATCCATCAGAGGTTCCTCCCGGCCTCTGTGTCTAGAGTTTTTATTAGGGTTTCATTACATGGTCGTGACTAAATGATTAGCCGTGTGACTGAACTCAATGCCCAGCTCTCGCTCTCGCCTGCGTCCTCAGAACTCCAGCTGCCAAGGCCCCAGGCCTTTAATCTTGTGGCTGGATCTTTCTGGTGACCAGCCCCCATGCTAAAGCTACTTGGGGGCCCACCATGAGTTACCGAATCCACAGAACACACACATTCCCACCCTCAGAAAATGCAAAGGTTTTTGAAGTTCTGTGCCAGGAATCAGGGACAAAGGTAAGATATATTCTTTCTTATATCTCATGGAGTATCACTTCAGTGCTCTTAATACATAACCTACAGATTAAACAGATCGGGAAGCTGACTTTTAATAACTTTCATGGACAGAAAATTCCACAAAGTAAACCATGGCTAGACACTGGGATCACACCCAACTCACACAAACGTGGAGGCCGAACTCCCAGAAACGTGATTCACATAAAACATGCTTATCTCCTCTGCGATCCTTTATCACAGAGCGAATCTAAGCTTCACAAAGAGTATCTCTAGTTCCACACTAATGCTTTTTAAAATTCTCATATACATTTGATTCTTAAACTCTGATGGAAGGAAATGTTCTTTAGGTCACAGTAAATGAGATAAACAAAAAGAACACAGATCAAAAGCTTTCTTTAATTTTTATTTTACTTTTTGCAGCACTGGGGATTGAACCCAGAGGCATTCTACCTCTGAGTTACAACTCCAGCTCTATTTTTTATTCTTTATTTTTGGAAACAGGGTATCACTAAGTTGTGGAGGACCTCACTAAGTAGCTGAGGCTGGCTGCAAACCTGTGATCTCCTATCTCTGCCTCCCAAGTACTAGTATTACAAGCATGTGCCACCATGCCCAGCTCTCAAAAGTAAATTTAAAAAGCAAAACTTCAGCTGTGGCCAGGCGTGGTGGAGCACACTTGTAATCCCAGCATTAGGGAGGTGGAGACCGGAGGATCGCAGCCTCAGCTACTTTGTGAGGCCTTTCACAACTCAGTGAGACCCTGTTTCAAAAAAAGACCAAAAAATAGGACCGGGGAGTTTAACTCCAAGGTGAATGCCTTGTACTGGGGTTCCATCCCCAGTACCTCAAAAAAAAAAAAAAAAAAAAAGGTTCAGTTGTGATATTATTAAAACACCCAACAACGATGTTACAAAACTGTCCAGCTGGCTCTTTAATCTTTATCAGTGTCCTGTCACTCAAGACACTCACTCACCCAAGCATACTGTCTACCAGCTCCCAGTTTTAATGCAGTATGGAAATGTTCTCTCCCATCATTTCCCACCTTCCAGTGAGGCATTCACTGTGGAAAGGGCCGTGCCGGGGTTACAGGGTTGGAAGCAGCGAAGGCTCCTGGCGGCCGCCTCAGGACCCCAGGAACAGGCGACCTCACCCGGGACCTCACAGTCCAAGGTATTCAAGGCGCTCTCTGCAGACCTTCACGGACCACTTCAGTTAAATGTCCCCAGGCCTCGCAGTCTCAGGAATGTGCTGGAACAAGACTTCATCTACACTCAGGTCACGATGGTCAAGCTACCACAAATGATGGCCAAATGGCAACTTAAAAGAGTTAAAAAATGCTATTATAGCATCTTAGCTACAAACTAAGCAGCTTCTTTACTTGTTTGTTTGGTGGTACTGGGGATGGGACACAGGGACATTCTCCCTCCAGGCTACACTCCCAACACTTTTTTTTTTTAAACAAGTCTCACTAAGTTGCAGAGCGCCTCACTAAGCAGCCGGGACTGGCTGCAAACCTGCAATCCTCCTTCCTCAAGTACTGGGATGACAAACGCGCAGCACCATGCCCAGCTCTAAACACACACACACACACACACACACACACACACACACACGCACACACTTTGTTGTTGTTGTACTAGGGATTGAACCCTGGGGCATTTCTGCATTTATTTTACCTCTGAGCTATACCCCATCCTATTTTTGTATTATTTTTATTTTGAAACAGGATCTCACTAGGCTGCCGAGGTTCTCCTTGAACCTGCGAGCCTCCTGTCTCAGCCTCCCAAGTATTAGATTTACAGGTGTGTGCCACCACACCTGGCTTAAAAAATATTTTTAAAAGCATTTTAAAAATATTTTTAAAAGAAATTCCCCTGTTCACCAGACATCTTAACTACGACTAGGACCAATAAGCTTCTGCTCTAAGTAAGTGTGATTCCCATAAATGTGGTTCTCAGTATTCATGGTTCTTATCCTATATCTTAACATTGAATTCAGAACAAATACAGGATTGGCTGTCTATAGGCTTCTGGTCACAACGTTTTGAGAAATAAGCAATAGATAACCTTGTTTTGTGTTTCTGTTTAGAGACACTTTATTTAATACATATTGTTGGTCCATTAACATTGACCTCATGGCCAACGGCATTATAAACTAAAGCCTGAACAAAACTTACCCCACACATGTATTTTCTCCCTAAGGAATAACTTTCTGCTGTTTGGGACCACTAGTCAGCACTTAAGTACTACACTCGAGGGTTATTTTAGGCACTGAAATCAACAAAAAGCATAAAAACGCAAAAAGCACAAAAACGTATAGCACTAAGGAGATCAAGAAATGTAGTCACGTCCTCGATGTCAGCTGATGGTGTGCATTGGGGGACTCAGAGTTTCACTGCTCTGTGCATGTCCCCAATGGCCACCAAAAGAAGCGACTACTGGTGCTGGGTTGTTCATAAAGAGCAGCAGGCAGGTGGGCCATGCACAAGCTGAGCCTGCAAACGTGAGGCCCCGAGGACCGGTGCTAGAGTCCACACGCGCCTCCAAGAGCAACGGCACCATTACGACCTGAAGCCTTGCTAGTGTACAGAAAGAGAAAACACTGGCTGGACTAGCTTACTATTATTTTAAATCACAGCTATATCTGGGTAATTTCAACTTTCAAGTGAGAAGCCCCAAAGGGTAAGAGCTACAGAACAGTGTCCAGCATTTTCCTCCACCCACATGTAGACAAAACATCTCTACACACACAATTTCAAGTTACTCATTACCTCCCTTCCCACTCTCCCTCCCTCCCTCCCTCCCTCTGTGTCTGTCTGTCTGTCTGTCTGTCTCTCTCTCTCTCTCTCTCTCTCTCTCTCTCTCTCTCTCACACACACACACACACACACACACACACACACACACACACACACACACAGCTTTCAAACAGAAGAGAACTTTGAGAGAGGTTTCCTGGATCGGCCTTTTGTGAGACAAAACAAAACAAAATACAAAACTGGCTTCCTGGCATATAAAACATGATTTCCTCAACAGCAATTTTTTAAAATGCTGTTACTTTGTATAGACACAGCAGGTGCGGCTGGATGAGACAGGAAACAGCACAGGCCTCCCACGCACACGCAGACCCCACAGGGGACAGAGCCGCACCAGCCCCCGTCACCAGCAGCCCCATCTAGAACGCAGCAGCCCTTCCACCTGTCCGACAATTCTTTACATATTAACGGAAGAATTTGCCAAGGGCGACATTACAATGGGGGAACTGAGAACTATTTTGAGAAAGACCCCACTGAATCCAAGTAGGAAAAAAAGAATACCTAAATTAAAATCTTATCTTCTCCTTCAGCTCCAAATGAAAATAATGTGACATTAATATTTCAAGGAAAGGCCAAGCCTTTTCCTATCATTACCAACCAGATAATAGCATTTATTCTGCTTACAATTTTAGAAAATACAAATTTGGTCATTTCATCCTCTTGTTCAGAATCTTTCAATATTTACCCAAAGCCTTCTGGACTAAAAAAAAAAAAAAAGCTTAACATGGCATAAAAGATGGTCAAGTCTAAGAACCTCTTAGGATCCTACACAGACCTGACAGCCCAGACCGTCCACTCGTGTGCCCACTGGCTCGTTTTTGGCAGAATTACTTATGAAAAGTCTACATGTGCCAGGTGTGTACCACCCAGGCTAATCAATCTGTCTGTCTGTCTGTCTGTCTAATCTTGTGGTGCTGGGGAATGAACCCAGTGACATTCTACCTCTGAGCTATACCCCCAGCCCATTTGTAAACTTATTTGAAAACGGGGTCTCACCAAGTTGCGGAGAGCCTCTGGATGTAGTTTTGAACCTGGGATCCTCCTGTGTCAGCCTCCCAAGTACTGGGATTACAGGCGTGTGCCCCCACGCCTGCTCAAGCTACTGTAAAGTCTCAGGCCGGTCTGCGCTCTCTCGAGGTCAGTGCCTTCGCCTGTGCTGTCCACCTGGAAAGCCCTCACCATCTCTTTCTCCTTTGACTTGTTTTCAGATGATTGGCTGCTAGTGGTTACCTGGAGATGTCTTCAAAAATCAAAGTTAGGCTCCCCAGGAAGCAACTGGGATATCATCTCAAGTATCCTAGGAATGTAAGGCTAATACAACAGGTACAGAAAGTTACTCCTGGAGCCCGGCGTGGTGGCACATGCTTGTAGTCCCAGCATTTGGGAGGCTGAGACAGGAGGATCATGGTTCGAAGACAGCCTCAGCTCCTACTTACTAAGGTCCTTTGCAACTCAGTGAGACCCTGTTTTAAAATAAAGAATAAAAATAAATAGGGCTGGGGGTGTTGCTCAGGGGTAAAATGCCCCTGGGTTCCATTCCCAATACAGAAAAAAAAAAAAAAAAAGTTACTCCTGGAAAGGAGTTTTGTTTAGGGGGTTTACAGAAACTAAGTTTTAAAAAGATTAAGAGCCCAAGGTCAAGGTCACATCATCCTTGAGCATAGATCCTAGAGTCTTGTCTAACACCTTTTCCTCCTAATAAGCCAAACTTGAAGCCTCTCAGGTTTCTCTGATTACTGAAAGCTGTATTTAGAGTTTAGGCTATAAATTTTGACAAACTTATGAGATATAATTTCAAAAGCCTTTTATACCTCTAACAGGCTTCGTCAGAGCAGGGGAAATGCACTGAGACCTCTAGTCCTCATAATGATGGGGAGGCAGCTATTTCCCCCTTCTGTCTTCAGGTGAGCTTCTCATTTCAGGTACGCTCCAGTCAGGAAGTGCTGGTTATTCTTTATTTTGAAACAGGGTCTCACTGCAAAGGGCTTTAGGAAGAAGTAGCTGAGGCTGCCTTGAACCACGATCCTCCTGTCTCAGACAAGAAAGGCGCAATTATCTGATAAGCCTACTTTTCCAGTCGCCTCCAGCACCTCAACCAGGAACTTCCTTAACTAGATATCTACAAAAAGCCTACAGCAAACATCACATAGGGCAATGAAATATAAAAAGCATTCTTATTTAAACTTAAGAACTAGCAAAGAGTGACCATATATCTTCTTGTAGGTAATGTCTGTTCAAATATTAAGTATTAAAATATTTTAATTGAGTCGGTGTGGTGGCACAAGCTTGTAATCCCAATGCTTGGGAGGCTGAGACAGGAGGATCCCACAGGTTCAAAGCCAGCCTCAGCTACTGAGTGAGGCTCTCTGCAACTTAGACTCTGTTTCCAAATAAAGTATAAAATAGGTCTGGGAGTTTAGCCCAGAGATAGAAAGCCTCTGGGTTCCACCCCCAGTACCACCAAAAATAAAAAAATAAAATAAAAATTTTAACTGGGGGAATTAAACCCAGGGCATTCTACATATAAACTATACCCTGGCGCCGGGCGTGGTGGCGCACGCTTGTAATCCCTGCACTTGGGAGGCGGAGACAGGAGGATCGCGCTGGTTCGGAGCCAGCCGCGCTGGCGTAAGAGACCCTGTTTCAAAAATATAAAATAGGCCGGGCGTGGTGGCGCACGCTTGTAATCCCGCGCTTGGGAGGCAGAGACAGGAGGATCACGCAGGTTCGAAGCCAGCCGCGCGCGCTGGCTTAGGAGACCCTGTTTCCAAATAAAAATGTAAAAATAGGTCTGAGAGTGTAGCCCGGAGGTAGAAGGGCTTCCAGGAACCCCAGTACCACCATAAAAATAAATAAATAAATAAATAAATAAATAAATAAATAAAGTAAATAAACTATACCCCAGCCCATTTTGGAACAAAGTCCCGATAAGTTCCGAAATGGATCACTACATTGCTGAGGCTGGTCCCCAAACCTGCAATCCTCCTGTCTCAGCCTCCCAAATACTAGGATCAGAGGCACGGACCACTGCATCCACCACCTCCTTTATCTGTTTTAGAACTGGGTTACTTTTCTCTAACGGGGAGGGCACTAGGGACTGAACAGAGAGGTGTTCTGACACTGAGCTATACCTCCAGTCCTTTTCTTTTTTCTTCTCTTTTGAAACAGTCTCAAAGTTACCACACCCTAGCCCCAAACCTGCTATCCTCCCAAGCACTGGGATTACAGGCGTGTACCACCACACCTAGTTGCTCTCATCTTTTTATTGTTGGGTTTCTAGGACTCTTCTATATTCTGGATACTGGGTTCTTACCATATATATCATATTTCCTTTACATCTGTGGACTATCTTTTCACGTTCCTGATGATGTCCTTTGAGGCCTGACAGTTTAATTCTGATAATGTCCAATTTACCTATTTTTTCTTTGGTTGCTAAGAAACCACTGTCTGCTCCAAGGTCATGAAGACTTACCATGTTTTCTTCTAAGAGCTGTATAGTGCGATCTCTTACATTTAGGTCTGTGCTGCATTATAAGTTACTTTTTGTATATGGTGTGAGGTAGGAGTCTATCTTCAGTCCTTATTCATTTGTACATGGAGATTCAGTTGTTCCGCACCATCAACTGAAAAAAAACGATTCTTTTCCCCTTGAAGAGAACACTATTCTTATATAATGACCACTGTGACCAGGCATTTTTCATACCGTCAGGCTGTGGGATAGGAATGGGATATGAGATATGGTGCGATGCCAGTGATAAGAACTCATATCATTTTAAAATAGAAATTTTTTTTTATGGTACTGAGGGTGGAACCCAGAGGCTTTCTACCTCCAGGCTATACTCCCAGACCCATTTCATATTTTATTTGGAAACAGGGTCTCACTAAGTTGCTGAGAGCCTCACTCAGTAGCTGAGGCTGGCTTCAAACCTGCGCGATCCTCCTGTCTCAGCCTCCCAAGCGCGGGGATTACAAGCGTGCGCCACCAAAATGGAATTATTTAAATATTAATCTTCTTGGCAAACTCCTCTGCTTCCCTCAAGAAGCTACAATGATACTGTTAGGAGAAAGCCTCCCCGACACCGGTGGGTTATGTGCCTCTCCTTCAGTGAGGGCCTCTCCTTCCTGTGCACCCAGAGGGCCCTCTCACTGCGCATTTCCTGCGGGAACTCCTCACAGAAGAGCTTTCTAGGCTAAATTTCTCAAAGGCAGAGCTGGCTTTCAATAAATATCTGCTCAATCAACAAATGAACGTTTCAAAATTGTGTGGGGATCAAGGTTAAGAGCTAAGGAACCAATATTCAGTTCTTTCCCCGTCCACCATTTCCTACTCACAGTGGAGGGGTCAAAAACAACAAAACCTGGAACGTACATGTTCATAAATTACCGCCCAGTATCTGAAAAACAAATATTCAAATGCATTAACACTGAGTGCTCATAATGTGTGAAGCACAGATCTAAAACTATTTCAAGGATTTCTTCCCGTAACCTAACAATCCTTTGAAACAGAATATTAACAACCTCATTTTAAGCCTCAGTATTTGAGAGGAAAGTAGGACTTTCCTGCTGGGATTACAAGCGTGCGCCACCACGCCCGCCTCAGAGTAAAGTTTTAAACACTATGTTGTTTCTATGTAGAAACTGTGCCTGTATAGGGAAATGTCTTTGGTACTAATTTCAAGATGTATTGATTTCAAAGGCTTTGGCATTAATTTTAAAATGTAAAAATGGTCAGAGCTAGGATGTGGCGCAGGCACTCAGGCAAGAAAGGAACCCTGCAGGGTTCTGGGCACCAGAAGTGATTGGCAAGAACACAGGAGTGTAGCCCAGGGCCGCCTTATTTTAAAGACAAGTTCTACATAATAACTAACTTCTAGCAAACAGGCTAAAATTCCCCCGGGATACGGGAGGATGGGATGGTCTTCCAAAAAGAAGCTAGATACCATGAGATCCCTGACATCGATAATCAAGTAACACATTTTGGGATCTTAAAGATTTGGTCTTGCACGGAGACCAGGGCGGGTCCATATTAGGAAGAAAGCTTTTGGTTAAGCAGGATGTAAGATAGTGAATCCTCTTACTCACATCAAGACTTGCCCTGCCGATGACACCTATGTCAGGTCAGGAAGACAACGGGTTAATCTTTATAAAAACTGTTCGGTATTCAAAACCCCAGTGACTTATCTTCAAGTCACTCCATTACATCCCTCTGATGTAGTGCTTTTATTTTGTCCCTTCTTTCTGTCTTTGTAATAATAAAATTGCTTAAGCTTACAGCAGAAGAGTTCTGGCTTTTTTTTTTTTTTTTTTTTTTGGTGGTACTGGGGATAGAACCCAGAGGTGTTCTACCTCCAGGCTACACTCCCAGACCTATTTTATATTTTATTTGGAAACAGGGTCTCACTAAGTTGCTGAGAGCCTCACTAAGTAGCTGAGGGTGGCTTCGAACCTGTGCGATCCTCCTGTCTCAGCCTCCCAAGCGTGGGGATTACAAGTGTGCACCACCACGCCTGGCTCTGGCTATTTTTTTTTTTTTTTAATGGCTAAGAATAAGAACCCACGGCTAAATCTCACACTGTTACAGAAACTAATAAACATGTACCAGTGTACTGTCAAACTATTTTTGCATTTTGTGAAAAAGAGACATTAAGCTAACAGTAATAGCAGGGCATGGTGGCACACATCTGTAATCCCAGCATTTGGGAAGCTGAGACGGGAGGGTTGCGGTTCGTAGACAGCCTCAGCTAATACTTAGTGAGGCCCTTTGCAACTCAGTGGGATCCTCTTTCAAAATAAAGAATAAAATATTGAGCTGGGGGTGTGGCTCGGAGGTAGAATACCCCTGGGTTCCACCCCCAGTACCGAGAGAGAGAGAGAGAGAGAGAGAGAGAGAGAGAGAGAGAGAGAGAGAAAGAGAGATCAGTAATAGAAATAGCAGAAAACATGTAATAAAATACTTCCATGGGCTAAGACCAAAAGTTAAAAGAATTTTTGAAAGTGTGAAGAATGGCAACAATACATGTGAGTTCTTGTAGAAAACAATAAATATAAACCCCTCCTACTTAATGTTTCCTCAATATTGTGCTAAAGCTGGGTCAACATATACATTAATTTAGATGGAAAATAATGAGGTCAGGAAAGCCAGTGTTTACTTATTCTGCTTCTGAAATCCAATGACCATTAAGAAACCAGAGCCGCTGAGGTCAGGACAAACAAGAGAAAATGAGATGACACTGTGTGTGTCTCTTACTCCAGAAACACCATGCCTGCCACAGTGAACGGCAAATATGAGGACATGGGCTCAAATAGAGCTCGGGAAACTGTTATTCTACGCTGCTAGTTTAACGAAAAAATAGAAACACTTGCCTGTAATCCCTTATCCTTAAATCTGAAATCTAAAATCTCCACAAATCAGGGTTTTTTTTTTTTTAAGTTTTATTACTGTTCTTTTAAGTAAGCAGCAAACTCCTTTGGCAGGAAACTCATTTGTACCAAAACCTGACCTGAGCCGACATGGAGCTATTTATAGGCGTCCTCCCACACGAGGGTGGACTTTCCTATACTCCACTGAAGAATGAGTCATGCACTCAATTACAGGTGCTCAGCCAAACACTGCTGGGGCGGGGGGGGGGGGGGGGGGCGGGGGGGGGCATAACCCAAAGCATATACATTTTACCACTCTTCTAAAACCTAAGAAGTCATATTCTCCCCCACCCCCACCCCCGTGGTACTAGGGATTCAACCCAAAGGCATGCTACCTTTGAGCTACATGCCCAGCCCGATTTTATTTCTTATTTGGAAAAAGGGTCTCACTAAGTTGATACAAGTCTCACTGCTTGCTGAGGCCTTCCTCAAGGCTAGGAGCCTCCTGTCTCAGCCTCTCAGGTATAGGGATGACATGTGTGCACCACCATGCCTGGGAGAAGTCATGAATACTGAAACACACTTTGCTACAAGAATGTTGGCTATGAGACTATATACTTGCAATAATTTAACACCTACTTCAGGTGGTTGTGAGGATAATGAGCATAAATGCTAGCACAGTGCTTGCACACAGTAGGTCTTCAACAGGAGTCACCGGCTGCCGGTCTGGTTTTCGTTCTTTCATTCCCACCTTAATTACTTACCAACTAGTCACCCTACTATTTTGCTTATGTACTATAAATGAATACTAGCTTATTATTTCTTACCTTTGTTAATATCCCAAGTGCCACTTAAATTTGCCTGAAAATAATCATCTTACACTTCATATAAGCAGCTAAAACTGGGACAGTAGTCAGTGTTTTTCTTCAGGGGCACACAAAAGTAACACAATAGTGTAACCCATTAAGATGCAACACCATCTTAGAAAATAAGGTTGTAGCAAAGCCTTTTTTAAATAGTCCACATTCAATTTGATACTTAAAAACTGCCTATTACTGGATACTTTTGATCTGGTCTTAAGCCTCTCAGCAGGTTCCTGGGAATCAAGTCCTGAGCTCACTTCCCATAGGCTGCAAGAGACTCAGGTTACCAGTCTCCAACACACTCACTTTTTAGGAGATTTGTCAGAAGCAACAGCTATCAACAGTGCAATCTCTATCAGTGATGCTCCCCAACAACTGATTTTCCCCACAATTGTGATATCTCTGTCTCCATCATGACATCATGACAGTTCCAACACTATAAATATTAATGTCAACTAAAAGAATTCCCCGAGTGAAAACCCTTATAGATCAAAAATTTTTTAATTTTTGAACAAAAATACAGAGCTAATAAGTAGACAAGGTGTTATATGTGCAATCTGGAAGAATATGATCTTTAAAGCTTTTTCTAGCAATGTTGCTTCAGTTCAACAAATACTGGTATCAAAATAAATCAAGCTTATCATCCACTCTCAGAATATACTTAGCCATATGGGAGTAAAAATTAGTACAACTACTACGGAATTTGGCATGGAAGCTCTTCAAGAGACTAGGAAAGGAACCACCCTATGACCCAGCTATACCACACCACTCCTCACATCTTTCCGAAAGAATTAAAGTTAGATACTTAGAGTGATACATGTATACCCTCCTTCACAGCAGCACAACTCACAAGAGTCAAATTATGGCACCAGCCTATGTGTCCATCAACAAAGGAATGAATAAAGAAAATGTGGTACATACAAGCAATAAATTTACTCAGCCTCAGAACAAACTTATGTCATTTGCAGAAAAATGGGTAGAGAACATCATGTTAAGTTAGATCAGCCAGTATCTGGAAGTCAAGGGCATATGTTTTCTTTCATATGTGGAAGCTAGAAAGAAAACAGGGGGGGAAAAAAAGAGAGAGACTTCATTACACTAGGGAGATAAATTAGTAGCCTAGAAGGGAATCGCAGAAAGGAGAAAGGAGGGGAAAGGAGCTTGAGAGAAAAAAAAGGCCAAATCACAGGACTTCCGGGAAGATGGCGACCGAGAAAAGCGGGGCTTAAGAGCCCCGCTAACAACCAATCTCCATTACCACAAAATCAGCGCCTTTCATAGCCAGAAAACACCATCACCAGAGAAACAAAAAAATCACCAGGCTCCAGAGAGAAAGCGGACTGAGAACAGAGCTCAGAGCCACAGAGGAGATACACCGGCCTCACGCCCGAGGACGCGGCAGCAGCGCTTTACTGCCAGCGGCAGCGGCGAATTCACCGGACGGCTACAGCAAGCCGAGGTGAGCTGCTGCGGAACAGCCAGGCGGGATTTCTCGGCACAGGGAGCATCTAAAGCTCCCAGTGGCTGAGCTCAGCACACGCTGCAGGGATTCAGAGTGGAAATCAAAACCAAGAAGAAATACGCCAGCCTCACAGCCGAGGGCGTGGCAGCGGCGCCATATTGCCACTGGCGGCAGCAGCAGCGAATTCACCGAGTCCAGTACAGCTACATCTGTAAACTCAAGAACAGTGAGTCAAATTGCAGGCCACAGAGGAGAAGTCCCAGTACTGTACTTCCTGGGTCTTGACCCAGTTGGGGAGTGGCGGTGGCAGAGATATCACACCATAGGAGAACGTGCAACCTGGCTCCCGCCACAGTCTAAAGCAGCCTCTATCGACTCTCTGGGTCGGAGACTCTGTGATACAACCCAGTAAAGGAGTAGTGGGGTCTGAGATACTACTGACTCGAGATCCAGAGCACCTTAAGTGAAGTCATAGTGACCCAAGGGAAGAACCCAGAGAAGGCACAAACTCCCGAAATCATGGGAAAGAGGAATAATACTGGAGCAATGAATGCCCACAACCCCACATCAGAACCCGATAAAACAGAAAATCAGAGATTTCTAGAAGATCAAATCAGGAAAATAACTGTAGAAATAATAGAGGTGCTTCGAAAAGAACTCAGAGAGAACCAAAAAGAGATAAAGGATGCAATTAATGAAGTAAAGGCCTCAATTCAAAGCACAAACAACTGATTAGAACACATGGAGAACAGAATCTCGCTCTTAGAAGATGATCATTCCAAAAATGAACGCATAGTTTCTAATCTAGAAAAAAATATCCGACAGCAGGAATCTGACATTGAAGAAATATGGGTCCATTTTAAGAGAGCTAACCTAAGAATAATTGGAATAGAGGAGGGAAAAGAAAGTGAAACCAGAGGGATCAAAAATCTCTTCAAGGAAATAATAGCAGAAAGTTTTCCAAACATAGAGCAAGAGGTTGATACACAGGTCCAGGAAACTTACAGAACTCCCTTTAGACAGGATCGGAGAAGAGGATCCCCACGCCACATAATTGTCAAAATGACCAATGTGGAAGCCAAGCAGAGAATCTTAAAGGCAACAAAAACAAAGGGCCAAGTGACATTCAGAGGCAAACCAATTAGAATCACTCCAGACTTCCCAAACCAAGTCATGAGAGCCAGAAGGGCTTGGAGTAACATATTCCAAACTCTGAAAGAAAACAACTTCCAGCCAAAAATTTCCTACCCAGGCCAAATCAGATGTCCCTACACAGAGGTATCAACACCAACCTGCCTCGCACGTGGAGCGTGGGGCGAGGGGCAGCAGGCTGAGTTAGGAGGTAAACATACCAAGGAATGTGCTGTGCAAGTGTGAATGTAGCATTTTTTAATCTCACTATGATATATAATTATATCATGCCAATAAAATTATAAAATAGAAACCATAATCCATGACTTCACAAAAGTTATATGCCAATGACTAAACCATAACAAAGTTATTTCCCCAAGCTCGGAGGTAGATGCTTTCCTAGGACACCTCAGTTAACCTTCACACAACCCTTTGATATCATAACACTTAACTTTTTTAGTTTAATTATAATTTTCTTTGAAAAACAAGAATGAAATTTGAGAAGTGGGTTTTATTCCATTTTCCCCCATAAACAATACCAGTTATACACAATAGTACACTTAATTATAAAGCTATATAGTATAAAGGAAATAGAAAACTAAAATATAATAGTAATCTAAATCTCTATTAGTAATCACAATGACAAGTGATCCTGTAAATGCTACTATATTCCAGCCCACTACACTGAAGTTTTACAAGTCTTCTCTTATTCAATTATCAAAATAGCTTAATGAAATAATACTCTCTTTTATAAACGCGGAAACTGAGACTCTAAAGAGTCTCTGACTTCTAAATTGCACTGTGTTGTATAATTACAATGCTCCAATAAAGTTAATTTTTTAAAAAAGAAATCTGACCGAAGTCACGTAAAATATAAGTGGCAGAGCTTGAATGTGAAGCCAAACGGTCCAGGTCCAAGTCTTTGGCTTCTTATTACCATCTTGCCTCTCAGAGTGTGAACTAGGACTTTTCATTTTTCAGAGCCCTGGGCTTCCACGGACACGGTATCACTGAACCAAATTAAATTTTTAAATACTTTAATGCTTTCAATTTTCTAATTAAAACTATACACCATGATGGTTAATCTTAGTCTCATTTTGGCTAGGCCACGGGGTTCAGCTCTTTGGTCAAATACCAGTCTAGATAGATGTTCCTGTGAATGTGGTTTTAGATATGACTAAAATTGAAATCAGTACACTTTGTGTTTTTTTTTTAATGTGGATCATACTGAAAATGGTGATCCACATAAAATCCCTCTCCCACCCCACACTTCCCCTTCCCCCCCTCCTAGCAACGAGCGTCCAGGTTGACCGTGCTACATTCATACAGAGGTGGTAGCGTTCAAGAGGCAGGTCTAGCAGGAGGTCTCTGGTCCCCAGTCATCTCTTAAAGGGGACTGCAGCACTCTCCACTGTTCCCCTCTTGCTTCCCGGCCATGAGGTAAATGTTTTGCTCACCCATGCATGCCTACCATGGTGGGCCACCACAGGCTCTAAGCAAAAGGGTCAACCGAGGAAAGCTCTAAGCAGGGCCAAACTGATCTCTAGAACTGTGAGTGAACACGAACTTTTTATCATGGTAGGTTGGTCACCTTAGTATTGTGATACTGATGGGAAGCTGACTGACACCTGCCACCAAGCTACAACACGAAAACTATGAGTTTTCAATCTTTTGACCCAAGACCACAATATTAACTCTCCTAATCTCCAGCCGCTGCTACCCCTACAGACTTGCCATCTCCGCAGTCTAGTAATCTAGTGAACCAATTCATTAAGTGGATGGATGGATGGATGGATGGATGGACGGATGGATGGACAGACGATGGATGGAAAACGAACAGCCAGCCAGATATCCTACTGGTTCTGCTTCTCTGGGAAACTCCAACTGGTACACTAAATGCATTACATATAAAATTCTAATCATCAAATGCGTTAACTTGCACAGACAAGTCAATTTGTTTTTATGCAGACCTTGGAAAAACTCTTCATCTCTGCAGTAGATTTAAACTTATATCTGTGCGCTTAACGAGGAAGGCTATAGTAGTTCTTCTTTGTCTTCATGTTAGTTCAGTTTTAAGTAAGTGCACTTGTGTAAATTCTTAAAGTGCACCCACTATTATTAGCCTTGTGCCACACTCAAATGCCAGGGAAACTGCAAACACACCTGCTCACCAGCGGACTGCATGCGACACACTAACTAACAGAGTCCACCCCACAGCAATAAGCTACACGCTTTGCTTGATGATATTTTAATACAGATTTCAAGTTTCAGGTCTTACTGTTTCTTATACTTCAAATCTGACAAAAAAAAAAGTGCCTTATCATTAAAAGTAATTTGACATATCACAGAATGAGCTATGAGGAGGTAAACATTATCCAAAGGAAAAAAAACCCCACATTAATTATGATGAATGGGCCAACTATTGTGGAAATAAAATTAATAGCATTATCTCATATTACCACCCAGGGAAGAATCCAAGCAAGAAAATCATTTGCATTTGATGAGTTCATTTGATGTCTGAAATTGACTGAACCCTTTAAAATGATTCTATCGCATTCATGAACAGATGGCCTCCGTCATGCCTGTCTGTGTAACGTATTTTTGCAGACACAATATAATAAAGTTTCAGGAGCTATTGCGCTGCGCTGTCTGGAGTGTGCTAGAAAACATGGGAACAGCCGGGCGTGGTGGCGCACGCTTGTAATCCCCGCGCTTGGGAGGCAGAGACAGGAGGATCGCGCAGGTTCGAAGCCAGCCGCGCGCGCTGGCTTCGAAGCCAGCCGCACGTGCTGGCTTAGGAGACCCTGTTTCCAAAAATGAAAATGTAAAAAATAGGTCTGGGAGTGTAGCCCGGAGGTAGAAGGGCTTCCAGGAACCCCAGTACCACCAAAAAAAAAAAAAAAAGAAAACATGGGAACAGACCGGCTGGTGCCAAAGCAACCGCTGACGTGTGCTCCCACGGTCAGGAATGGCCAGGCACCAGCATCTTCCAGACAGGCGGTTTCACTAAGGCATCTCTGAAGGGCTTGCCTTAAAGGATATCTATACCTACACACAAAACTCTTTTTGGAAAGGAAGTTTTATTCCTACTTTTTAAAATATATAAGCCAGGTGTGGTGGCGCACACTTGTAATCCCCACGCTTGGGAGGCAGAGACAGGAGGATCGTGCAGGTTTGAAGCCAGCCGCACTGGCTTAAGAGACCCTGTTTACAAATAAAAATATATTAAAAAAAAAATAGGTCTGGGAGTGTAGCCCAGAGGTAGAAGAGCTTCCAGGAACCACCACCCCCCCCAAAAAAAAAAAACTTAGTGAGACCCTGTTTCCAAATAAAGTATAAAATAGGTCTGAGAGGATAGCCCAGAGGTAGAAGGCCCCTGGGTTCTACCCTCTATACCACAAAAATAAAAATTAAATTAAAAATAATTGAAGGTCGAAATGCGACTCTCAACCTGAACTTGAGTACCAAATACATATAACTGAACACTAGCCTTATCTGTTTTATGTATTGGAAGTCTGATTGCATTGGATAAAGTATTCCATTACTAAGAAAGCTTGCAAAACACTGTATGCAAATGTGCAGTCAACTGGCACCATCATCAAAGAAAGACATGAACTTTCTTTTCTGCCACTTCCCAGTTACACACAACTGAGACAAATTATTTGGCCTAATTCCCCTAGTAAAGTAGATTACGAATATCTACTTCACCAGGTGTTGTAAGCATTAATATAAACAATATGTGAAGACTGGGACAGAATTGTCACTCACTAGCATTTACCTCAATGCTAAATAAAAATGAGAGATAAAATGTATTAATTAGAGCCGGGCGTGGTGGCGCACGCTTGTAATCCCCGCGCTTGGGAGGCGGAGACAGGAGGATCACGCAGGTTCGAAGCCAGCTGCGCGCTGGCTTAGGAGACCCTGTTTCCAAAATGAAAATGTAAAAATAGGTCTGGGAGTGTAGCCCCGAGGTAGAAGGGCTTCCAGGAACCCCAGTACCACCAAAAAAAGAAAAAAAAATGTATTAATTAGATCATTTATGTTTCAATGTGGAAAAACTCAGAGCAAAAATTATTTCTGACCAGAATTTGATGTTTTTTATAATCCACAAAAAAAGACCTTTTGCGGATATCTAAAAAAAAAAAAAAAATTAAATATGTAGGCAGGTGTGTGTATGTGTGTGTGTGTTTTTACTGGGGTTCCTGAAAACTATTCTCCCTCCGGACTACACTCCCAGACCTATTTTATATTTTTATTTGGAAACAGGGTCTCTTAAGCCAGCATGTCTGGCTTCGAACCTGCGCCATCCTCCTGTCTCCACCTCCCAAGTGCGGGGATTACAAGCGTGCGCCACCACGCCCGGCAATATGTAGGCAATTTTTTAAAAAGAAAAAGACATAGGTACTATTTTCCAATAAAGCACTGTACTGTCAGCAACAACCATAACAAAATGTCAGGAAGCCATGCTAAAATAAGACTATAAGAACATCTTGTAAATGCCAAGGAGAACTAACAAATTATTTCCCAAGTTTCCTTCTAGGCTCACGACCCAAGAGAGACAATCCTGGGCAAAGGACTAAGAGAGAGCAACCAACAAAAGTTTTAAAGACAAAAGTCACTGTATTAAGAACTTCTGCTCCTCCTTTAAAAACCAGGGTAGAGAGCCGGGCATGGTGGCACATGCCGTAATCCCTGTACTTGGAGGCCGAGACAGGAGGACCACAGGTTCAAGGGCACCCTCAGCAAGTAGTGAGACTATCATCAACCTAGCTAGACCCTGCTTCTAAATAAGAAATAAAATTGGGCTGGAGGTATAACTTGGAGGCAGAATGTCCCTGGGTTTCATTCCCTGTAACACACACACACACACACACACACACACACACACACACACACACACACACAGAGTCAGAGGAGAGAGTTCAGAATCTAGGTAGAGTTTGTAAACACTGATACCCAAAGCCTCAAATGAACAGGACTTTACTTTCAAAGGGGAAGAGGGGATAGAGACAAAATGCGAATGTTCGCCAGAGCTCTGCGGTTGGTTGTCTTCTGCCTTTCTGGTGGACACCGCCAGAGTCCCAGCCCTTGTTAACTCACATCTGGTACTACAATGTTCAACCCAGTTCTGGAATCCAAACTTCCCAGTCCAAACCCTCCAGCCACTAGACTAATTTTCCTGTAACTCAGCTATCTAACCATGGCCTTCTCTAATACACTAAAGGCTCTTTCTTTCATAACACATCTCAATTCTTCTGCTGCGCATTCAAAGCCTTCCAAGAAGTGACCACATCTTCCTGCCTATTTCACACAAGTCTCCTCTCAACACAAATCCCTCCTTCCACTCCGCTGTCTCATTCTTCCCATCAGAATAACGCTAATTCTGCACCGTCTCCACTTAGGCCTGGGATACCTCCTGCTCCGCTGCTCTTCACCCTTCGCTCAGTCACACATGCATCTAGAGAGCGCCTACTGTGTGCATGGCACCAAACAAACCAGTGCCAGGAACGCAGAGGACGGAGGTCTGTCCTCGTCCCCAGGGAATGCAAGGATAATTAAGTGAGTCAGATATGCAAACAATCTGTTGGGACACAACTTAGCAACTGCTCTGATATTGTGTACAATGCTATGGAAACACGATAGGACAGTGATTCACCATCACCAAGTGAGAGATGGGGGCCTGGTCCAAGACACTTCACAGGAGAAATGAGGCTGGATGAAGGATGGTTAATGGCAGGTGGAGGGAGGGGCAGCGGGGCAACTGCTATTTAAGATGCAAGTGCGTTCCACGTCCTGGGAGCTGCTGGAGATTCACAGAAACTGCAGTGCCGTAGGCAAGTGGGACAGGTACATCCACACAGACTTAGCTTCTGCATGCCTGATGAGCCGAGTGTGACTTTTAAGCAGAGTGACATGATCAGATGTGAGGTTTGTGAAGGTTTGCTCTGAAAGGACTCCTTTCAAAATCAACAGGGCCCTCCCTACTGTGACAGATTCGCACCTCCTTCTCTGCTTCAGGCCAGAACCATGGCCACCATCATGAGGCACTCACTATGACCCATGCACTGTGACACACGCTTCAGACATATATGATTCCTTACAGCAGCTCTAAGATAAAGGAACCTATAATCAGAGAAATCAAATATCTAGCTCTAATGTCACGACACAGCTTGAACGTGGTAGGCGGCATCAAGCCTTACTCCAGGTTCTGTGACCTCCTTCCACGATGCTACACACAGTCCTACCCTGAACTGTGCCTCTGTCTTCTCCCTCTTCCACACCCGGGCCCCCCCACTTTGCCTAAACTGTCAGTTGGTGCAGGACGCATTTCTAAGCCCAGAGCTGCCAAAAAATAAGCTGCTGACTTGTGCTGGGCAAGTCAATTAGCCTGGCTACTTTCCTAAGATGAAGAATTGGACTCGTGGCCTCTCAGATCACCTCCATCATCTCCTGCTACACACTGAGGATGATCAATCCCAACCACAGATGCTGGTCCATAACAGGGTAGGGAGCCAATCCTATCTGGGAGGCCATGGCCCACCAGGGTGTAACTTACTAAAAGCCCCCCCTGCTGACATTTACTCATTTCTCAAGCCAGGAAACTAAGCCCAAGTTAACAGCTCATGGCAGCTAAGCCTCCCTCTTATCTCTGTAGGCTTCTGACTGCCAGCACAGCCTCCTTTCAGCCTGGATGATCAGCTTGTGAAGACTTGAACTACAGACCAGGTGCTTCTAAGAAAAGACACAAAACAGACCAGGCTAGACGACGGCACACGATGCGAACAGCTACTGGCTATACTTCCTGTAAACTGAGACACAGATGAGGGTGTAGATGCTTTTCAAGAAAATCCACTGTGATGTTTTTTTTCAAAGGGAAAAATTTTACATGCTATAGAACAGAACAGTATATAGATATTATCTTATTTGGCTGTTTAACATGAAGCTGATGGATTTTACCTTTTAAGAAATGTAAACCTGAATTATCGTCTTGTTGGTGGCTTTTTCTGAGTTCGTTCCCTCCCTCCCCCTCTCTTTCTCTCTCTCTCTCTCTCTCTCTCTCTCTCTCTCTCTCTCTCTCTCTCTCTCTCTCTCTCTCTTCTGTTAATCACTTTCTCTCACCCTCCAGGGAAACTAAGTAGGTGGGCAAAAATTCCTGAATGCTTTCTGGAAGGTACTTAGAACACCCACATCCTCAGACATAAGACATACTTCAAGTCTACATAAACAGTCTTAGGAGATAATTTGGTTAACATGAAACATTAGTACAAGTAAAATATTTACATATTCAAACATAAGAAGATGTTGCAGGAGAATGGGAAAGGTGCTTAGGAACTAAACATCTTAACCTGGATCCTTTACAATGTGTCTTCTAATGGTTCGTCCACATGCCAGACTCTAAAACACCCATCACTCTTCACCCCAATGAGTGTCTTCTGGGGAGAGAAAACAATATGGATCCATCTCATCAATAACAACAGAGAACAAGACCAGACCCAATATGTATCTGTCCAGCAAATTATAAAAACCACAGAGGAATCTTTATCACAAGAAAGCAGTGTGTTCAAGAAGCAGGCAGGTGTAAGGATGTACAAAACTGCAAAGCACTGTAAAACCAAGTGGGGCCGGTATGGAACACAGCAAACCCCAAGCCCCCATCTCTTCAATCACACATCAGCAGGCCTGAAGTTAAACCCTTAAACGGCCTCTTTAAGTACATTTCTAAGAATTCTCTACATTTAGAACAGAAATCAAATAACCAATAGAGATGAACTTTTGGAACAAAACATCACAGTCAAAAAAATAAATGTCTCCCATGTTAAAAGAGAAAACAGGAGAGAGCCTCTTTTTAGATGGGTCAAATATATTGAATGACATAAATTGATTTTTTTAAAAGAGAAGTCTGTTATTATTTGTCACACAAAAGCAAATCCTTCTAAAGATGAATATTTCTTATAATTCAGTTACTTATGTGTTGAACTGCACATAAAAACATGATATGTTTAGTTGAGAAACCTAATATTTACGTAAAAAAAAGAAAATGTCAACAGACTTAAAATGGGTGAGGTGTGTGTGTGTGTGTGTGTGTGTGTGTGTGTGTGTGTGTTATTTTAGATATTTTCTAACTAACCCTATCAACTTAGGATATAGTTTCACAGCTGCTAAATTTTATTTATTTATTTATTTATTTGGGGGGGTGGTACTAGGGGTGGAACCCAGGGGCTTTTCTACCTCCGGGGTACACTGCCAGACCTATTTTATATTTTATTTGGAAACAGGGTCTCACTAAGTCGCTGGGAGCCTCACTAAGTAGCTGAGGCTGGCTTCGAACCTGTGCAATCCTCCTGTCTCAGCCTCCCAAGCGCAGGGATTACAAGCGTGCGCCACCACGCCCGGCAATTTTATTTATTTATTTATTTATTTATTTATTTATTTATTTATTTATTTATTTTTGGTGGTACTGGGATTCCTGGAAACCCTTCCACCTCCGGGCTATACTCCCAGACCCATTTTTATATATTTTTTTAAATTTGGAAACAGGGTCTCCTAAGCCAGTGAGGCTGGCTTTGAACCTGTGCAATCCTCCTGTCTCCGCCTCCCGAGTGCCGGGATTACAAGCTTGCGCCACCATGCCTGGCCCACAGCTGCTAAATTTTTAAGAGAAATTTCTGCATGGTTTGCAGGTAGTTTCAGAAGTTTCTAGAGAGGCAGACAACCCAATATTGGAGAGTGGCCCCCTTCTTGACATCTGTACACCCCTCAAAACATGCTGGCTGCGGGAGCTCCTTACTTTGTTAACTTTACAGTCTCCTAAGGGAGATGCTGTACTATGGTTTACTTTTGTACCCAAGAAAATTAAGGAACTTGGTACCCACATCCGCCTTTTTTTTTTTTTTATGATACTGGGGTTCCTGGAAACCCTTCTACCTCCCAGCTACACTCCCAGACCCATTTTTATATTTTTATTTGGAAACAGATTCTTAAGCCAGCGAGGCTGGCTTCTAACCTGCGGGATCCTCCTGTCTCACCTCCTAAGCGTGGAGGTAGAAGGTACAAGCGTCGCCACCACGGCGGCGTCCACATCAGGCTTTGAAGTCACACGGCAGCGAGCCGCTGCAGCGAGGCTGGCAGGAAGCCCTCCTGCAGCCAAAGCCCACGCTTTACCACTCTAGCACGCTGCCCTCGCACGGCACTAGGCTGGTCACCTCCAGTCGACCTGACTTAAGAAAGGATGGGAATATACGGACGGGAAAATGCTACTGAATTCTCATTCCATACACAAGAGACTTGTCAACGCAACAGTGACCTCACAACTGATCTATGTCTTTTTTAATTTTTAATTTCATTTATAAATAAATATAGACCATCAGTCATATTAAGATCACCGAAAATAAACACTGGATAGATGTTTTCTTTCTACCAAACGCCATGTAATCACTCTTAATGCACTTATTTCATTTAACCCTACCACTGAACCTACACAGTAGGTACTATTATTAACTCATTATTATTTTTATTTTATCATTATTATTTTCTGTTACAAATGAGAAAACCAAGACTCAAAGTGGCTAAGTCACCCTCAGCAAGTGTCACAAGCATAGCTCAATCATCACTAGTGAGTGGTTAAAAATATCTACCAGTGTTCTACAAACTAGCAAGTGTTACAGAGAGGACCCAGGAGGTTCTCATGAGCAAAGCAAGAAGGTGAAGAAGACATGTGGAGGCCTAAGGATGAGGCCTGGAACCCGGGCCGAGCGGACACCCCATGGTTCCTTCGGCTCCAGGGCCGAACCAATCAATGGCTTACCCTTTCCTCAGAGCCACGTGTTCTACACATGGATTTGCATAGCTTCAGAGCTAATAACATCTAGTATAAACACTAAATAAATAAGACGTTCGATTATCTTTTAATCAAGAATTTATTTATTTATTTATTTATTTGTGTGTGTGGTATTGGAGACTTATCTCCAGGCTACGCCCCCCAAACCTATTTTATATTTTATTTGGAAACTATTTTATATTTTATTTTATGTTTTATTTGGAGTTGCTGAGAGCCTCACTAGGTATACTAAAATGCTGGAAGACCTTTACCAGGTGTCTATGCAGTATCATCCTAGAACATCAGTGTCCTAGGCGCTGCACAGCATCACCATTAGAGGCTGGAAATGAGCTCAAAGTTTAGGAATGAGCAATAAGCAGGATCAAGGTCAAGGAGACGCAGCCACACCCAAGGCCTTCTTATTCCAGAGACAGAATTACAGATTCACTCAAAGAAGGGGCTCTGCAGCCACAGCCCCGGGTGCAGCCCCTGCCCACAGCCATGCACAAACACTCGTGCCTCCGCTTCCTCCTCTGTAAGTTAGGAGTGTTCACTGTCCTCGCTGGGTCCAATTAATATAAGAAAAGAACTCGACTGTGGGCGCCTGAGGGTGCGCTGAGCCTGGGGTATAGGAACTGCTTACCAAAGTCGACTATCAATGCTTGTGCGGTAAATGCACCTGCAAATCAATAGCTTAAGTGAAAATTAAAGTAAGAAAATTATTTAAAGGAAAAAGAGAAGAAAAAAACCCTGCCTTAGCAAGCAGTGCTGTTAACTTGAGAGAACTTTCTGCAGAACACCAGTGAGAGGCTGAAAAAGAAAATGTGCTGTCTGAGCAAAGACAACAGACTCAGTACCTACCATTCCTTCCCAGTTTAAAAGTACATTTTCAGAAGGACAATTTTTAATTATGTAATGTCTGCATAAAATGTGGCTGTTCTGACCAGATTCAAACCTAGTGAAATCTTTTAAAGCATCGGAGGCTCTGATTAGCCTCCAAATCAGACCTTTACCATTTAAGCATCTATTGTTTAACTCAGTGTCTTTCAAACAATCTATGGCTTTAAACTAGAAAGAAAAAGTATGAGGTCAAGACTACAATTTAATAAAAAAAAAAAAAATTAGCTGGGCGTGGTGGCACATGCTTGTAATGCTTGGGAGGCGGAGACAGGAGGATGGCACGGGTTCGAAGCCAGCCGCGCTGGCTTAAGAGACTCTGTTTCCAAAAATATATATAAAAAAATAGGTCTGGGAGTGTAGCCCAGAAGTAGAAGGGCTTCCAGGAACCCCAGTACCACAAAAAAAAAAATTAGAATAGAAAATATAGTACAATATACAAAGTAATAGTAAGACTTGATTTGAGAAATTTATTTCATACTAGGTAGCCATGTAAAATGTGTTTTATAATTTTATAATAGGCTACAGGCAAAAATACCTGAAACAAATTAATCTACTTCATAAATTAAGTTTTTCAAGTTTTTACATTTGGTACACTATAAAACCTTAACAAGAGATTTGATTTATAGCATTCTTGTCCCATAAATTCAAACAAATAAATTCAGAAATGACTGATCTCCCCCTTCCTGGACAGGAAGCAGGATTACAGAGAATTCCAGCCAATACGGGAGGAAGAGAGTGGTCACTGTGGGCCTCTGGCCTCACTTACCTGCGTTTGCACTGGAAACCCACACACTCCCAGGGCAATTATTCCTTAAATCCCCACTCTGTGCACATCCTCCTAGAAAATCTTTATATAGCTTTTTTGAGAGAAGAAAATATGAATATGGAAAAAGTTTCCATTTTACCCAAACAAGTTAAACAATGCTATTACACACTGTAAATGAGTTAGACTCTTTCTGTTCTCAAGCTACTTACACTAAGGGATATAAAATATGACACACACCCTAAGAGCCAAGCAGACTGTGCTCGACATGAGGAAGGGGAAGGGACAAAGAAAGAGAAGTTGTTTAAGAAACTGAAATCAGCCTTGAGTGAGCAGAATGACCTCAGCAGAGTTTGGCAGAGAGGGGGTGAGGAGTGGAGAGTGGGGGGCTTGGGAGGAGGAAGATGAAGGACGAGCCGTGGAGTGGCGCTGGCACGGACGGCGCCTGTCAGCATGGACAGGAGAGTGGGGCTGAGGCCCAGGGTGCCCTGGGGGCCGCAGTGCAGAGGGCCTTACGTGGTAACCAGGTTCCAGCATCTTCTTTGGTGACTTCTGAGAGGAAGCATAGCAGAACCTGTGGATAGCAAGAATCTAAACAGGGCTTGCTAGTTACACATTATGCTGTCTTTGAGGTCACTTGAAGATGGCTCCCTGCACCTGTCTCACATTCAGCAGAAACAAAGGAATAGTAACCGGAAGAGCCTGCATCCTCAGAACAAGGCTCCTATGACAGTAGCACTGCCAAGTGTCAGCTCTCACACAAAAATGCACAGTCTCGTGACACCTCCCGCTCCACTCCTCTCCGGTCAACACCAAAGACAGTGTCGCTTCTGCTGGGAACCTACAGGCTCATTTTGACAAACCATTCCAAGAAGGAATCAACAGGATTCCTCTGGAGGAAAAGATCCTAGGTCTTCAACTCAGTAACCACAGAGACTCTTAACTACTCCATGACAAGCTATCCCAAAGCTCGGTGGTTTAAAGCAATCACTTTATTATTTATTTATTTGGCACGAGGAATTGAACCCAAGGGCATTCTACCTCCGAGCTATACCCACAGCCCTTTTTCTATTTTCTATTTTGAAGCAGGGCTCCACTAAGTTGCTGAGGCTGGTTTCAAACCTGCAATCTTCCTGCCTCACCCTCCCAGGTGCCGGAATTATAGGCATGTGTTACCACACCGAGCTGCAACCATCTTTATGTCTCATGATTTTGAGAATCAAGAATCTGGGGAGGCTTGGTTGGTTGGATCCTGCACTCCCTGGGGTACTGACAACTCATCTGGCAGTCATCAGCTGCTCACGCCTGGTGCCTTCTGGAAGGATACATGGAAGGCAGGACACTGCTGGGAATACTCTTCAGAGTGCCCCCCAATATCCTCTCAAGCATGGTGGTCACAGGCTGGTGAAACTTTTGTGATGGTTCAGGCTCCAGGAGACCAGATGGAGGCTGCCAATCCTCCCAAAGGCTCAGCCTAGAGCGGCCAGCCACACGGTCCCATCTGCAGTCCAAGACCCAGGAAAGCAGCTGCAGGCCAGCCAGACCATATCTGTGTCGTTGCTTGCTGCACCACAACCACAGGATCTGAGCTGCGTCCCTGGAAGGCGTGCCTGCTAACTCCTGAGCACTGGAACCTAACACTCACATGAAGAAAAATTAACATGCCTCCCCTACATTGCAAGGCTGAGTGAAGGGAACACCCAGAGCATCAGAGAATCGCGCAACCTGCTACGGAGCTGAAGAACGCTTACAGATACGCGTGCCCCCCCACCCCGTGGTGCTGAAGACTGAACCCAGTAGGCATCCCTGCTAAGTTGCTGAGGCCTACAGTCCTCATGTCTCAGACTCCCAAGGACCGGGATTACAGGCATGGGCCACCATGCCTGGTTTACTCATGTCTTTTAATTCAACAAATCCATCCTTAAGAATTCAACCTAAGAAAGCAACCAGAAAGGTACATAAAATTAGGTACAAAGATCCATTGCTACGAATCACAATGTACTTCTAATAAGGGATTGAATATATAAATACAGAAAAAAGTATCCTCTAAAAGAAGACTCTAAGTAACATGATGAGTTCACGTGGCATGGCAGGCAGTTTAAACCTACAAAGCTCGATCAGAGCAACGCTGAAGGCTGCTTTTGAGAAGTACCATTGGTAGGCAAGACTACTTGGAGTGGGGGCTGTATTTCTAGAACATAGATGCTAAGCAAAAGAAGAAATGGGAAAGAATAATGCGTAGAAATACATGTAAAACGGCACAGACCTGACTTACTCCTGACACCACCCACACTATCCTATTACCAGACAGCTGACAGTTTGAAAAGAGATCCAAAATGAGTTTCTTTTTTAATTTGGTGAGAATGGGAGAGTACAGAATTTAAGGAGATAAAAACAAATTCCCTCGCCAGGAAACAAAAGCAAAAATAGACACAACAAACAATATTTCGACTTGGAGAAAATACCTATTCCCCTCCCCCCAAAAAACTCAATCCTCAAGAATATAGTGTTGACATAACCTTTTCAGTTAACTTAGTAAGACTTCTTTAGTACAATTAGAGGGTTTTTTTTTTTTTGTGTGTGTGTGTGTGTGGTACTGGGGTTCCTGGAAGCCCTTCTACCTCCGGACTACACTCCCAGACCTATTTTATATTTTTGAAACAGGGTCTCTTAAGCCAGCGCGGCTGGCTTCGAACCTGCATGATCCTCCTGTCTCCGCCTCCCAAGCGCGGGGATTACAAGCGTGCACCACCACGCCCGGCCTTACAATTAGAGTTTTAAAAAGGAAAACCTCTGCCACAATTTAGTCTAATAATAGAATTTCAATCTGACTAGTGTTAAGGCCTTTCCACTTCTATATGACCTCTCCTGATCTGTGGGAGATGTAGATGTCATCCCAACTAGCTTATCAGGATGATGCCCACTTCCAAGACCTATTTAAACATTATAAATCAGGCACAGTGGCGCACACTTGTAACCCCAGTACTTGGGAAGCTGAGGCCAGAAGATCCCAAGTTCAAGGCCTAGTACGTAGTAACTCAGCAAGACCCTGATTCAAAATAAAATGGGGCTGGGGGTGTTGTGGTTCAGAAGTAGAACCCCCTCCCTGGGTTTAATCACAAGTACTGCAAAATAAACAAATAGCAGTTTTATATATAGTAAATACAGGTATTTAGTACAGAAATAAAGATTTTTCTAGAAATATCTGTGAATATTCCTTGAGTATATACCAGATGGGTAAAAAAAAAAAACTGTATTAACAATAAAGGTACAAAGAAATTTAAGAAACAGTCCTTACATGCCATGTCTCCAGTTGATGACTATACATACACATATGTATGTATGTATGTATGTATGTAGATAGCAAAAAGCTAATACAAGAAAGACAGCATTTGGCTAAGTTTCTGAACACGGGTAGTGACATGTGGCATTTTAGAGAGATACTTCGACTTCCTGATACAACAGTGGAGAGAAGAGAGAACACCGGGAGCTAGAGACCAGCCAGAAGAGCCGTGAACAGGGCTCCTGGACAGGAGCCCAGCCCAGGGACGCAGCTCCTGTCTAGTGTCTTGTAATGCCTCTTTACCCTCCCAAAACCACACTCAAAGAGTATAACCTGCAGCCAGGCGTGGTGGCGCACGCTCGTAATCCCTGCGCTTGGGAGGCGGAGACAGGCAGATTGTGCAGGTTCGAAGCCAGCCTCGCTGGCTTAAGAGACCCTGTTTCCAAATAAAAATATAAAATAGGTCTGGAAGTGTAGCTCGGAGGTAGAAGGGTTTCCAGGAACCCCAGTATCACCAAAAAACAAAAAATTATAATGTAACGTGTGTGTGTGTGTGTGTGTGTGTGAGAGAGAGAGAGAGAGAGAGAGAGAGAGAGAGAGAGAGAGAGGAGAGAGAGGGAGAGAGAGGTAAACCCGTGCATTTCGGCAGGCAAAGGCTCCAGGATCAATACACCAAAAGACTAAGTAAAGCCATCAGATGCTTGGGGCCTGCATAAATGACTTTTTTTTGGGGGGGGGGTACTGGGGTTCCTGGAAGCCCTTCTATCTCCAGGCTACACTCCCAGACCTATTTTATATTTTTTTATTTGGAAACAGAGTCTCCTAAGCCAGCACGCACAGCTGGCTTCAAACCTGCGCAATTCTCCTGTCTGCCTCCCAAGCGCGGGGATTACAAGCATGCGCCACCACGCCCGGCCCCAGCCGTATTTTTTTATTCTTTTTTTTTTTTTTTTTTTTTTTGTGTGTGTGTGTGTGTGTGGTACAGGGGTTGGAACCCAGAGGCTTTCTACCTTGGGACTATACTCCCAGACCTATTTTATACTTTATTTGGAAACAGGGTCTCACTAAGTTGCTGAGAGCCTCCCTCAGTAGCCGAGGCTGGCTTCGAACCTGTGCGATCCTCCTGTCTCAGCCTCCCAAGCTCAGGGACTACAAGCGTGCGCCACCAATTGAAACAGGGTCTCACTGAGTTGCAAAGGGGCTCACTAAGTAGCTGAGGCTGTCTGTGAACCACAATCCTCCTGTCTCAGCCTCCCAAATGCTGGGATTATAAGTGTGTGCCACCACACGCAGCTTACAAGTTTATACTTTTTAAAAACAGGATTGGGCACCATTCTGTAGAAGACATTTGGGGAAATGAAAGGACAGGGACACACGTGTTAGGAAAACTGATAAGAGACCACATCTACTTGTCTCTTAAAATAAGAGGGATGTCACTTTAGTTCAGTAAGTATGTCATGCCAGGACAAGTAACAGACTGCCAGAGTGACGAGCAGGAGGAAGGACCTCCGCAGGCTCAGCAGCACGCTCCGTGTAGATCGCCTGTCTTAAGGACTGCGTTGCTTCATAATAAAGAGGGTAGATGCGCTAGGATATTCAAGTGTAGAAAAGACTTAGGAAGAAAATTTCAAAACTTCAAATAAATATTATCAACACTTCTCTTTAAGGTGCACACCAGTGGAGGCGCTGTTGGCAGAGATGCGGCTTTTCCTCACTGGTGAACTAACTCGTAGAAAGCTCAAAAAACATATATTTACATAGTGGTTGCATTCACAGGAAACTATTTATGATAAAGTTATGTGGGAAAATCCTCTGTTTACATGTAAAGATAAAGCTATGTTCTAGGCTCATGTGTTTATAATTGGGTTTTGACATTCCGTAAGAAACCCAGAACTCGGGCAGGTTTGAGGGCATTCTGTCTGCACTGACCAGCTGCCCCGGGCCCACACCCTCCCTGTCGCTAATGGGATGGCAGCTCCTTGGAGAGCCACGTCAGTGTGGTTTACCGAGGGATGATACATAGGGCCTAACAATCGACAACTTAGCATTCCCATCTGCACAATTTACGTCGAACAAGACAATATTTCTACAAAGTCTCATCGATTAATCACTCTTTATACCATGTCCTTTCAATTCAATCCCTTTTCAGATTATAACTAAGATTTAAGAATATGTTAGACAATTCTAAAGATAAAGCTGAAACCCAGGTGTGGCAGTGCACACCTAGAATCCCAGTACTTGGGAGACTGAGACAGGAGGATCACAGTTTTGAGACCAGCCTCGGCAACATGGCAAGACTCTCGGCAACCTATCAAGACCATGTTTCTAAAGCAAAAAATATAAAAGGCTGGGAGCCGGGCATGGTGGCGCATGCTTGTAATCCCAGCATTAGGGAGGCTAAGACAGGAGAATCGCAGGTAGTTTGCAGCCAGCCTCAGCTACTTACTGAGGTCCTTTGCAACTCAGTAAGACCATGTTTCAAAATAAAGAATAAAAAAATAGAGCTGGAGGGTGCAGCTCGGGGGTAGAATGCCCTGGGTTCCATCCCTAGTACTGCAAAAAAAAAAAAAGGCTGGGGGTGCGGCACAGAAGTAGAATGCCCCTGGGTCCAATCCAGAGAGAAAAAAAAAAGAGAAGGGGAAAAAAGCATAAAGTACACGCCCCACAATATTGATATAAAAACTATGAAGAATGGCCTGAAACATCTCAGAGCTTGAGAAGTTTCTTATCAAACTGAAATCAAGAGTAATTAGATTATTTAAAAACAAAAAACAAAAAACAAGCCGGGCATGGCGGCGAACACTTGTAATCCCCCCGCTTGGGAGGTGGAGACAGGAGGATCCCGCAGATTCGAAGCCAGCCGCGCTGTCTTAAGAGACCCTGTTTCCAAATTTAAAAAAAGTATAAAAATAAGTCTGGGTGTGCCCGGAGGTAGAAGGGTTTTCAGAGACCCCAGTACCACCAAAATAAATAAATAAATAAACAAACAAACAAAACCCAGGTCCCTCTGTCAGTATTTTCTGGGGTTGCTCCTGGGTGTGTGTGTGTGTTCGTTCAGTACTGGGGATATTCTATCTCCAAGCTACTCTCCCAGCCCTATTTTTATTCTTTATTGGAAACAGGGCCTCCCTGAGTTGTGAAGGGCCGCACTAAGTAGCTGAGGCTGTTCGCGAATAGTGATCCTCTTGTCTTCAGCCTCCCGAATGCTGGGATTACAAGCGTGCTCCAGCATGCCTGTCTTGTGTTGTTTTTTTTTTTTTTTAAGAAATGAATGTATTATCAAATCTTCAATAAATGTTATGAATAGCAACATTTAAATTTTCCAAAGTACCACTTATTGTGTCAAGCAGTATAAAAAGCAACTAATTTGGTAGCTAACTTTACCAGAGGTGATTAATAGCTATACATCACTAAATTTAAAATTTAAGCTATTTTAAGTCACTAAAATCCGTGCCATAATATTTCTTAAAATAGTTTCATAGCAAAAGAAGTTGGAAAATAAGATGAAAGAAATTCTGTATTAATACTATACTTCATAACAAAAAAAATGAAGTGGTTTAAGAAAACATTATGTAAGGTAATACTTCCATAATTATAAAAAAGATGAAATTAAAAACAGCTCCTACCTATCAAATTAGTGAAGCTTTGTAAAATCATAGTGCTTAAAGAGGAATGTTTGAATGGGTAATTTATACAGTGTTCTAATCAACAAGGAAGAGAAAAATAAGTAAAACAGTTAAAGACTGGTAAAAAAAAAAATTGCCCTTATTTACAGATGATCATCTACATTTAAAACCTCAAAGCATACAAAGACAAATTATTAGAATAAGAAAATTAAGCAAGTGGTTATAAGACCAATATAAAAAGTTAAAATTATATATATATTTATATATTTACATATATATATTTATATAGAATGCTAATAGCACTGTTCAACAAAAAATAAAATGGAATAAATGAAATGAATTTATTAGGAAAAGAACAAGGGTCCTGAAGAGAAAAATTATAAAACATTATTAAAAATCATTAGAGAAGATAAAAAGACTTAAAAATATCAAAATGCCAATTCAGCACAATGGTTGTATAAAGTCAATGCAATTCAAATCAACATATAAACAGGAGTTAATGAGAACTTTGACAATCTGATTTAAAAATTCATAGGGAAAAGGAACTTCTTAAGCACAGCAGCGTTAGCTTTTAATGTTGCTTATCTTGGCTCACGGTCTCCGCAGTGGTCACCCAGCCCATGTCCTGGTGTGAGGTGAGTCAGAGCACCACGGTGGGCGGCACCATGGAGAGAGCTGCTCAGCTCGTGGCATCCTGCAAGCAGAAAGCGTGAGGAGAGGGCGGGTGGGGAGAAGACGAATCCTTCCAGAGGACACCCTCCGTGACCTGCCTCTCCAGTCAGGTCTCCTGGCAAGTAGGCAATCCACCTGGCGGTGGATTGATCTGCTGATGAGGCCAGACCCCTCCTGATCCAATCACTGCCTACCAACCTCACTTCTGGACTTTGCCGCGCTGGGGTCACGCTTTAGACACATGAGCTTTTGAGAGACATTCCAGGTCCAAGCTGTAACAATACCTAAAATATTTCTAAAACAAAAGAATAGTTTGAAAGGACTTACCCTAACAGATAAAAATAATGCACGTGTATCAATTCCATATGAACTTAAATGTGAAAGGCAAAACTTTAGGAAATCCATACATAAAAGAAAACATAAGGAAAGATTTATTATATATAACACAAAAGGGCCAACTACCAGAGAAAATACAGGTACATTTAATCACATTAAAATTAAGAAATTCTAGTCTGGCGTGGTGGCGCATGCTTGTAATCCCCACGCTTGGGAGGCGGAGACAGGAGGATCGCGCAGGTTCGAAGCCAGCCGCGCTGGCGTAAGAGACCCTTTTTCAAAAATATAAAATAGGTCTGGGAGTGTAGCCCGGAGGTAGAAGGGCTTCCAGGAACCCCAGTACCACCAAAAAAAAAAAATTAAGAAATTCTGGGGTGGGGGGGGCACACACTTGCAATGCCCATACTTGGAGGCTGAGATAGGAAGATCACAGGTTTGAAACCAGCCTCAGCAACTTAGTGAGACCCTATTTCCAAGTAAGAAATAAATTAGGCTGGGGTTGTAGCTCAGAGGTAGAGTGCCTGTGGGTTTAATCCCTAGTGCCACCAAAAAAAAAAAAAAGGAAAAGAAAAGAAAACAAATTCTGTCCAAAGATATCACAGAGAAAATGAAAAGACAAATCACACACTAGACAAAGTGGAAACTATGGACAAACATAACTGATCAACAATTAAAATCTAGAAACATGGCTAATTCTAAAAATTAATATGAAAAGCAAAATAACATGAGACATTTTGCAGAAGAAATGAGAAAAACCAATAAACACATGAAGAAAAGACACCTTTATAAATAAAACCACTAAGATATAGTTTTATACCAGGAAATGGACAAATGCAAGGATTCTCACGTACCAAAGGTGGGTCAGCCAGCCTATCAACACTGCTGGTGAGCATCTAACCGGGCACCGCCATGTAGAAATCAATTTGCATTATCTCATAAATTTGAAGAAACACACTGTTATGTCTCAACAACACAGCTGGAAACACACTCACATGTAAGTACCAGAAGTCCTGTGATGAGGATGCTAATAGCAGCACTGTTCATAAAACAACAAAAAAGAGCCGGGCGTGGTGGACATGCTTGTAATCCCCGCGCTTGGGAGGATGAGACAGGAGGATCACACAGGTTCGAAGCCAGCCTCTCTGGCTTAAGAGACCCTGTTTCCAAATAAAAAATATAAAAAAATAGGTCTGGGAGTGTAGCCCGGAGGTAGAAGGGTTTCCAGGAGCCCCAGTACCACCAATAAATAAATAAATAAATAAATAAATTAATTAATTAATTCCATCAGTAGGATAATAATTTATCGGATACAATCTTAACTAAATGGGAAAGAAAATGAATGGACTCCAGCTCCGCTTCAGAAACGCACTTCAGAGTGAAGAAAGCAAGTTCAGATGGCTACATGTAGCATAGCATGTTCATAAAGCTCACAACAAAGCAATACATCGTTGTTTAGGCATGATAAGAACCATTTTCTTTTAAAAGCAAGACTAATACACAAAATCCAGAGCAGAGGATACCTGGGGTATGGAGAGTGGGTAGAAATGCTCCTGAAGTTACTCATCTACTTCAAAAGGAAGTTTTTACTCCATGATTCTATTCCATATTCCTGTGTACTTTAAAAGAATATTTGCTGCACAAACAACACAATCATCTATTTTTACCTTGCATTTTTCTATAAGTACAAACCATTCATACTAATCAACAGACACACGTGTGTGTGTGTGTGTGTGTGTGTGTGTGTGTGTGTGTGTGTGTGTGTGTTTTGGCAGTACCAGGGATGGAACCCAGGAGCATTGTACCTCTGAGCTACACTTCCAGTCCTGTTTTTTAAGTTTTTTGTTTTTGTTTTTGTTTTTTGTGGTACTGGAGGTAGAACCCAGGGACTTTTCTACCTCTGGGCTATACTCCCAGACCTATATTATACTTTATTTATTTTTTGTTTTGTTTTTTGTTTTTGGTGGTACTGGGGTTCCTGTAAACCCTTCTACCTCCGGGCTACACTCCCGACCCATTTTATATTTTTATTTGGAAACAGGGTCTCTTAAACCAGAGAGGCTGGCTTCCTACCAGCGTGATCCTCCTGTCTCCACCTCCCAAGCGCGGGATTACAAGCATGTGCCACCACGCCCGGCTATTATACTTTATTTGGAAACAGGGTCTCACTAAGTTGCTGAGAGCCTCACTAAGTAGCTGAGGCTGGCTTCGAACCTGTGCGATTCCCCTGTCTCAGCCTCCCAAGAGCTGGGATTACAAGCATGTGCTACCAAGCCTGGCTCAGTATTTTTATTTTTTGAAACAGGGTCTCACTGAGTTGCAAAGGGCTTCACTAAGTAGCTGGGGCTGCCCATGAACCCTAATCCTCCAGTCTCCGCCTCCTGAATGCTAGGATTACAAGCGTGTGCCACCACATTTGGCCAATTAGTCATATATTAAAACATTTTTTAAAAATTTCCTGACACCTGCCGGGCGTGGTGGCGCACGCTTGTAATCCCCGCGCTTGGGAGGCTGAGACAGGAGGATCGCACAGGTTCAGAGCCAGCCGCACCGGCTTAAGAGACCCTTTTTCCAAATAAAAACATAAAAAAATAGGTCTGGGAGTGTAGCCCAGAGGTAGAAGGGTTTCCAGGAACCCCAGTACCACCAAAAAAAAAAAAAAAAAAAAAAATTTCCTGAGATATGCCGGGCTTAGTGGTGCACGCTTGTGATACCCGCGCTTGGGAGGCAGAGACAGGAAGATTGCAGAGGTTTGAAATCAGCCTCACTGGCTTAAGAGACCCTGTTTCCAAAATTAAAAAAAAAAAAAAACTAAAAAAAATAGGTCTGGGAATGTAGCCCGGAGGTAGAAGGATTCCATCCCCAGTTTCACAAAAAAAAAAAAAAAAAAAAAAAAAAAAAAATTGCTGAGATTATTCTGTTTGTTACTGGTAGGCAGTGGACAACCATTAGCATAAGTAAGAAGGATTTCTTCTCTGAGGAACAATCCCTCGGTCCACTGGCAATCAGTATGAAGAAATGTACTAGGAGCCAGGCATGGTGGCGCACACTTGTAATCCCAGCATTCAGGAGGCTGAGACAGGAGGATCACGGTTTGTGGACAGTCTCAGGTACTTAGTGAGGCCCTCTGCAACTCAATGACACCCTGTTTCAAAATAAAGAATAAAAAGAATAGGGCTAAGGGATGTCACTCGGAGGTAGAATGCCCCTGGGTTCCATCCCTAGTACCACACACACAAAAAAAAGTACAAGGGAAGAACTATACTGTAATATCGTTCAAGTGACTTTTAGTGTTCCTTACTTAAAAAAAAAAAGAGCCGGGCATGGTGGCGCACACTTGTAATCCCTGCGCTTGGGAGGCTGAGACAGGAGGATCGCACGGGTTCGAAGCTATTTAGTGAGGCTCTCAGCAACTTAGTGAGACCCTGTTTCCAAATAAAATATTAAAAAATAGATCTGGGAATATAGCCTGGAGGTAGAAAGCCTCTGGGTTCCACCCCCAGTAGCACCAAAAAAAAAAAAAAAAAAAAAAAAGGTATCCAAACATCAACTTTGTAAGGTGTTTGCTCTCTTTCCTTCCTTCCTTCTTTCTTTTTTCCTTCCCTCCTTCTTTCTGTCACTAAGCCACACTACCAGCTCCTCAGACTTTATAGCTAGTAAAACAGGAGCTCCTAAAGTCTCAGTCTGAGAAACACTGTGATCCTAAAAAAAGAAAGGTATTTAACTTGGCATTGTGGGCCCTGGAAAGAAGAGGCGTCTTAAAAAGAAACTATTTAATGGTTGGTTTCAGCTATTTTCTTGTTCTTAAAAGAAAGCTCAGCAGAACAAACCAGCAGGTCCCTATTATTACTGTCCACGAGGCGGATGTCTTAAATTTTGAGCAGACCGCGCTGTGGCCTTCTCCAGAGATTAGTGAATGCTGCTCTTTCAAACACTTTGAAGCCATGGTCTGGACACCTTAACTGTTGGATTAGCACTGCGCTCTGCTGTCGAGGTTGGAATTGTCTTCTGATGCACCACGATGACCAGAGAATATGCAAATACCTATCATTTCACAAGTCAATACCTAGCTCTAAATTACTGAGCTAATGATTTAAAATACGGCTTCTATCCTCAAAGAAATCATGTTAAAAAAATAAAACAAGACACATTTAAATTGACAAAGAGGACCGTGAGCTCAGGCGACTGACAATGGTACAGTGAGCACCGCTGCAGCACACTTCCAGAACGCGAGAAGAATTTATGGAGAAGGGAATCTCCTTACAGAAGAATCTGGGATGTAAAGCCCAGAGAACAACATGATATATTTTGGGCAAAGAGTGATATCGGGGACTCTGAGCAAAGAAAGAGCATAAGAGTAACTCAAAAAGAAAAAATAATAAAGATTGTCAATTCTAGATCACAATCTTTTTTGTTTCTTTCTCTTTTCTTTTTTCGGTGTTACTGGGGGTAGAACCCAGGGACTTTCTACCTCCGGGCTATACTCCCAGACCTATTTTATATTTTATTTGGAAACAGGGTCTCACTAAGTTACTGAGAGCCTCACTAAGTAAGGCTGGCTATGAACCTGTGCGGTCCTCCTGTCTCAGCCTCCCAAGCGCAGGGATTACAAGCACACGCCACCATGCCCAGCTAGATCACAATTTTTTTAAAGCAAAAACCAAGCTGAAAGAAGACTGCTGGCAAAGCAATCACTTACAACCATTTACAAGGGCAGCCTCCACTTATGTGGTTAATATTTAAAGGTTCCTAGAGATACTGATCTACTCGTGATCTTTAAGAAGCTGTGATAGGTATGGGGAGGGAGAGTAGAGAGAAGACATGGACATCACTGAAATCATCTACTGCTAAGAACACAAGTAACAGAACTGACTTCCAATTCAAACACATCTCCTATAAAACAGCTCTAATACAGCCAGGTTCCTAAAAGCTACAAGGGGCTGGAGATGAAACTGACCACTTTTTTTCTTTTTCTTTTGCGCAGCACTGGGGATGGAACCCAGAGGCATTCTACCTTCCAGCTACACCCCAGCCTTATTTTTTATTCTTTATTTTGAAACAGTGTCTTACTGAGTTGCAAAGGGCCTCACTAAGTAGCCGAGGCTGCCCACGAACCCAGATCCTCCTGTCTCAGCCTCCCAAATCCTAGGATTACAAGCGTGCGCCACCACACCCGGCTGAAACTTTTTACAAAAACAAACACTGAATTAACGTCCATATAGGAAAAGAAATACTTTTCTCTTAGAACAAGTAATTTTTCATCTCTTTTTTTTTTTTTTTTTTTTTTTGGTGGTACTAAGGGTGGAACCCAGAGGCTTTTCTACCTCCGGGCTATACTCCCAGACCTATTTTATACTTTATTTGGAAACAGGGTCTCACTACGTTGCTGAGAGCCTCACTAAGTAGCTGAGGCTGGCTTCGAACCTGTGTGATCCTCCTGTCTCAGCCTCCCAAGTGTGGGGATTACAAGCGTGCGCCACCACGCCCAGCTTTCATCTCAAATTTTTATGTAATGCCCTATTTGTAGTTCTGAATATTGTTACTATGATTTAATAACCCTTCAAACTAAGAATAAATTTGTTCAAATTCATCCTTTACCTGGGTGCCATCAACTTATCAAACGTCTCTTGTGAGCCAAGCCCGTAGTCTGTAGTAGTCCATCATCACTATTTGTAGAAAATGGCGTCACTTCTGCCGTGTAATCAAGTGTGAAACAAGTCCATGACCCTTAATTTGCAAGTCTAAATTCAGAACTTTTTTTTTTTTGGTGGTACTAGGGGTGGAACCCAGAGGCTTTCTACTTCCAGGCTATACTCCCAGACCCATTTTATATTTTATTTGGAAACAGGGTCTCACTAAGTTGCTGAGAGCCTCACTAAGTAGCTGAGGCTGGCTTCAAACCTATGCGATCCTCCTGTCTCAGCCTCCCAAGCATGGGGATTACAAGCATGTGCCACCACGCCCGGATTAAATTCAGAACATTTTAAATAGCAGAAGATATTTTGTTTGACAGCAAAATATGACCTTTTTAAAAGTATTCTTTATTGCTGGTTATGGTGGCGCACGCTTGCAATCCCAGGATTCGGGAGACAGACCGGAGGATTGTGGTTCGTGGACAGCCTCAGCTACTTAGTGAGGCCCTCTGTAACTCAGCGAGACCCTGTTTCAAAATAAAGAATAAAAATAGGGCAGGGGGTATAGCTTGGAGGTCAATGCCCCTGGGTTCCATCCCCAGACCCGCAAAAAAAAAAAAAAAAAATTTTTTTTAAATTATTCTTTATTTTGAACCAGGGTCTCACTAAGTTACGGAGGGCCTCACTAAGTAGCTGAGGCTGGCCGCAAACCTGGAATCCTGTCTCAGCCTCCAGGGTACTGCCGCCATGCCTGGCTATTTCACTGAATCTTAGAAAAGATGGGCATCTGAACACAGAACGTGTTGGCAAGTGCTCAGAAGGCACAGGGGGACTGGAAATCAGTCCAATTTCCCTGGAGGAGTTGAAACTTCCGTTAGTTCATTCTGAAGGAAAATGAGGAGGCAGCCAAACAGAAAAGGAGTAAAAACAAAAAAGACAGAGCAGCTGGCAGTGCACACTGCTTCCCACAAGTGAGCCCGGAGCAGAGATGCAAGGCTCAGCCCCGCCCTCTGAATGGCGCCTCTCCAATCAGGCCTCACCCTCTTCCAGCATTTGCATCTTCACCCCACATGCTGAATGTGAACCGCTCTGAAGTCACAGTCCCCTTTTTACATTCCAAACTGAATTTTCATTTTTAAATCTAAAATCAGAACTTGTGCCGGGCGTGGTGGCGCACACTTGTGATCCCCGTGCTTGGGAGGCGGAGACAGGAGGATCACGCAGGTTCGAAGCCGGATGCGCTGGCTTAAGAGACCCTGTTTCCAAATGGAAAAGTATAAAAACAGGTCTGGGAGTGTAGCCCGGAGGTAGAAGGGCTTCCAGGAACCCCAGTGTTTCCAAAAATAAATAAATAAATAAACAGATAGATAGATAGATAGATAGACAGATAAATAAAATCAGAATTTGTTTGACTACTTCTTCCACATCTTCTATCATATAATCAAAGAATGCTAAAGGTCACAGGTAAGTGGCGGGAGGTCACTGACCTTGATGAGCCACAGTCCCCCCTCCTCTGTAGTTACACGGAACCTCCATCCTTGCTTATGATGCTCCGTGTTCTGTCTCCGACCAGACTGCCTGCTCTTTTAAGAGCAACCTCTATCTTTCTCTATCTCCTGTTTCCCTGGTGCTTGATAATCAGAGGCCCTGCATAAAATCCTCTTCTGACCCACCGGTCAGCTCTGGCAGGCCCTGCGCATCCCTGCGCTCGCTGCAGCCTTCCTGTCCCCTGGGTCAGCAGGAGCTGCTGCAGCCTCCGTCCTAGGACCCGCGGTCGGTCATCCCTCAGGCAGCCCCTTCTGTTTGTAACGCCAATGATGCCACACTTTCTTCACTTCTATTTCTATTTTATGAATTAGATTTAATACTACAAACAATATTTTAATGGTGCAAGTTCCAAACAAACCATCCCACTTGTAAACTTCAGAATCTCTGAAATTGTCAGATGTTTCCCTGCAGATGTTCTGAGCCCTCGAATCATCAATGGCCTTTCCTGTCCCATCTTCTGTTTCTCTGACAAGGATACTGTGCTTCCTCAGGACTTCCTGTTTGAATAACCACACACTTGGGTGTTCAGACTCCCATGTGGCCATTATTCACCATACAAGGAGCCTGAGGAAGTGGCTGGCCGGCGGAACACAAACCATGTATGAACAACAACAGCTGCGTGTGAGCAGGACAAAAAGACAGCAGGGATCTCGGCAGTGCTGCAGACTTACAAACAAGTCTATTTAGTCAGCCATAGTTAAAAGGCTGCTGATGCAAGGCTATCAGAGGCCTGTTTCGTAACTGGAAATCACTAGAGATGCGACAAGTCCGTTTTTAGTTACTTCCAGAGTCTCATCCCCATCACCCTACCAGCAGTCTTCCCCAAGGGAACACAGTTGCCTCTCCTTTCTCTCACAAGAAGGTCAAAACTGACTCAAAAGTTTTCCCCCAAAATTTAATTATCTATTTTATTTCCTAATCCCAAAAGCAGATGCCCCTTCCCTTCCCTTAAGGAGCTATGAAGTAAAAAACAGAGGAAAGCAGAGATATAGATAGACAAGAGCACCCAAAAAGCAGCAGAGAACCAGTCGACATTTCCAGACATCTGGAAGGCCTGTTCCAGGGCCAGTTCATCTTGGGATGGCCAGATTCATCATCACTGTCCTTGCCAGGGCATAACAGCTTTAACGTGGACATAAGCTTAAAAACAGACCCTTATTAGAACGACCACAAAACTAAATGGCTTCCGAGTCCAAAAGGAGTCGATGCTAACTTATTTCTTGGCATGTGGCAAAAATGCTGAAAACAGCAATAAACAACAGGCTGGAGCCTCTGAAGCAATCCTGATAAAGTAAACAGATTCTACTACAGCTGCAGTACAGATGTTCCCACCAACTTTCATAATCTGCAGAATTCTAAGAATTTATAGTCTCTAGTAGACTATCTATCCCATGAATTTATCTAAAATATTCACTATAAATTCAAAACTATGTACACAGCTGCTTTGAAAGTTAATACGAGACACGCAAGCTCAGTGAACATGACCCCTTTCCCACGAGGAGGAAATCACGTGACCAATACAACTAAAGTGCACTGCGGCGCTCTCGGTTCCAATTCCCCTCCTCCATAATCTTCATCCTTAGCGCCTTGCCACTTCTCATCTCCAAGAACCGACCATTCCATGGAAAACTCCAGGATGCTTACCTGGATCAGATTTTGATGTGGTTCCCAAGTAACAATCTGGGACAGAGCATCATGAAAGAGGTCTGTAATCACCCTTTCTGAACAGTGCGCCTGAGCGTAGTTGCGACCTCCAACGCGGCACAGGTGCACAGATGAACTGCTAGCCCAGGGCAACTATACCGCCTTCACTTCTTTGGTAACAGATTAAATAATTTAAAACAGAATCTATTAAAAAAAATTATACCTTAAGTTTCCAAAGTTTGTTTCAAACTCCAAAATTTCACGACTTTGTTATCTTATTTTCAACTTGCCTATTTCATACACTATCATCGAATGCTGCACACCAGGCCATTCATAGCCAACAGAATTTCATTTGGCTCGCAGTTCTGGAGGCTGCCGCATAAGCACCTGCGCCTAGGGAGCGGCGGGGCCTTCTGGTATATTATGACGGGCATCCATGGCGAGAGGGGCCAGACTCACTGTGTGACAAACGTACCCCATAGTGCCCCATACTGACGACAGGAGTCCATTCCTGAGGGCAGAGCCCCGGGACCCTATAGCCTCTCTTTTCCCCTCCCCGCCTTCCTCCCCCATCCGATCACCTCATAAAGGGGTCACCTCTCAATACTGTTGCATTAGAGACTGACTTTCTAATACATGAACTTTGGGGGCACATTCAAACTAAACCAGCCACATATTTTTAAGATATACTGGATTCCAGCATTTTAGAAAAGTTAGAGTCTAAACACTATAAGGGACAGGAGCAAAAAACTTTAATCCCATGTCTTGATCTAATCATTTTACATTGACAAATTGCTATAATTTATCCCTCAACAGTTTCTGAAAATAAGGTGGTCTCAGATTTTAAGAAAATGCAAGCAGACCACTTCTGTCTCTAATTAAGATTTGTAGCCGGGCGTGGTGGCGCACGCTTGTAATCCCAACATTTGGGAAGCTGAGTCCAGAGGATCGCAGTTCGAGGACAGGCTCAGCTAGTGAGGCCCTCCACAACTTAGTGAGACCCTGTTTCAAAATAAAGAATAAAAAAATAGGGTGGGGGTGTAGCTTGGAGGTCAAATACCCCTGAGTTCCATCCCTAGACCCACAAAAAAAAAAAAAATTGTGCCACCAAAGCAGGAAAATATCACTTCCCATCCCCTGCCAGTGAAAAGAACATTCAAGAAGACTCCTCGACTAATTTCATCATGATGTCACCACCCCCTTCTTTTTTTTTTTTCCTTTCTTCTTTTTTTTTTTTTTTTTTCAGTACTGTGGATGGAACTCAAGGGCATTCCACCTCTGAGCTACACCCCCCCCCCATCCTATTCTTTTTCTTTATTTTGAAACCAGGTCTCACTGAGTTGCAGAGGGTCTCACTAAGTAGCTGAGGCTGTCTCCGAACCACAATCCTCCTGTCTCAGCCTCCTGAATGCTGGGATTACAAGCGTGCGCCACCACGCCCAGTTACCACCCCCTTCTTAAAAGCCTTCTTAAATTAATGGGATAGCCCTAAGAAAATATTTATGCATCTATATTTTATTGACTGTGTGGGAAAAAAGAACTGGGCGTAGATTAAACCCAACACTCAGGCCTCAATGAGCCTCGACCGCCATTCCACCCAGCCCCCGTAAGAAGAGAACGGAGCTTCAGCAATTAAATGGCACCAGGGCCTCCACTACGACGGGCACCCACATCTGCCGCAGGGACACATAAAGTGTGTACCAAGCACGTAAGAGCAGAAAAGGCAGCAGGGCGGTGATGGGTACTGCAGTTCATCAGCCAGCTCACACCTACAAGACTCTATGAGAAGAGTTTTGATTTTTTCCTTCAGTTCTAGAAGCATGGTGGGGAGCAGCACAAAATTCATTGTAAACACAGTTCTAATGGAAGTTACAACTCCTTTTTCTGAAATAACCAAAAAAGTACCTATGAGCAATAAGTGTCTTGATTGAATCTTAGTAATGCTCTAGGAACACTAAAAAGAATGGAGATTGATTATTTGAGCAACTGATGGACGGACTGATTTGCAAATACAGAAATCAAAGTTAATGGCATCACTTGTGAGTCTGAAAGACAAAGCAAGCTCTGAGGACCACAGCAGTTATCTATCCATCAATCCACAAAAGATGGGGTAGTCCTAGTAGTTTAAAAAAAAAAAAAAAACTTGAGTAACAACCAAAAAAAGCCACCATGAAAGGGTTAGAATTTACTTGGAGCAGAGAGGAAGTGACATAGAACCTGGGGACAGAGACCTCCAGGCAGCCTTATCTTTAACCATGTCAGATAAAGTAAGCAACTCAACTGAACGCAGCAACTTTCAGCAACCAGAAAGGAGTCGTGGATAATGCAGAAAGATAAATGGGGCATTCCCCTGTATAACATAAGCACTGAGCACCCCTCAGTACATGGGGCAGGGTCACTTTTCCTATCAGTAGACACTGACAAGATCCAGGACCTCAGGAATTCCTAGGAGCATTAGTGACTAAACACTATGCCCCTAGTACCCCAAAATTAAAATTCTTCCCTTGAAAATAATCCTCTGTCCCTTTTAACAGAAGCAATCCAATCCAGAGCTCTTCAAGCAGTGATGTAGCAGGGAAACCAAGCTCAGCTCTTTGGTTTAAGACAGTTGGCCATTTCCCCAGTTTAAGGTCCCCACGTTTCACTGTCACCTGGCAGAACGCAGGAGCGTGACCACGCAGCACGGCAGGCCTGGACTCCCAGCTAAACACGCCTGCGTGACCTCGGAGACGCCCTCAGCATCTGAGCTTACTCCACAGGGCCAACAAAAGTTCTCAAGACAAGAACGCAGGGCACAGCCGGGCGTGGTGGCGCACGCTTGTCATCCCAGCATTCGGGAGGCTGAGAGGAGGATCACAGTTCACAGACAGCCTCAGCTACTTAGTGAGGCCCTCCGCAACTCAGTGAGACCCGGTTTCAAAATAAAGAATAAAAAATCGGGCTGAGGTTGTAGCTCAGAGGTAGAATGCCCCTGGGTTCCACCCCAGTACTGAAAACAAACAAACAAACAAACAAACACAGGGCAGGAGGTTCCCAAAAGAAGGCATGGGAACTTCCTACTCTCCCCAGAAACCACAGCCTGTGGCTTAGATCTTTTTCAAACTTGCCCTTGCTGGAAAGTCCTCAGTTCGTGTCCATTACTCTGACCCAAGTGCTTCTGCTGGCTACCTTCAGTCCACGCTCCTCTCTCAACTCTGAGCTCCAACAGAACTTTTTTACATACGAATGTTTCTGTTTTATTTCCTGAAACACATTTCAAACTACCTCAAAACAGTGTTTTCAATACTCATGGTAACCCACACATTTCGTATCACAATGCCCATAAAAGAATTTTCTCTCGAGCGACCACTGTTACATAACGCCTTTGCACACTGATTAGAATCCCAGTGCAACAAGGCTGTTCATTTTGAGCAAGCAGGTCTCTTCACCCAGGTGTGAACTCCAAGTTCCAAAGCTTCTCCAAGAAAGCCACACATTTCAAGCTTCTTAGGATTTCTAAAAGGCTCAATGAGAAGTTACTACCTAGTACACATAAAAGGAACAAAGATGGGGTCTTCAAAGTACATAAATAATTTAAGGAACACTTAGGTTTTATTAATGATGGAAGTAAAATAGCAAGTTATAAGATAACTACACTGTGACCAAAACACACGCCACACAAGGACATTGGGTTTTTTTAGGTCTGGGGATCAAACCCAGGGGCATTCGACCTCCCAGCTACAACCCCAGCCCTATTTTTATTTTTTATTTTGAAACAGGGTCTCACTAAGTTGCGGAGGCTCTCACTAAGTAGCTGAGGCTGTCCGCGAACCAGGATCCTCCAGTCTCAGCCTCCCAAATGCTGGGATTACAAGCCTGCGCCACCACGCCCAGCAAAGACATTCTTAATTGTCTGAAAGCACAGTGACAACCTAAAACTTACCATTTCATCACATCAAACCATGAAGCATCAATCCAAACTACTCCATGCTTCAAGCAGGGAGAAGGGCCGAGAGGACTGCCTCCTCCTGCACTGCACGCTCCGGCACGCACCCGCTTCTGAGGCCCCAACCAGCTGACCTGAGCCTCTCTGAAAGCACTCTGCAGGTGTTTCAATGCACACAAGCTGAGAGCTCAACCAAAACCAGCTGGTTTTAGTCGGGGCGTGGTGACACAAACCTGTAATCCTCACACTTGGGAGGCTGAGAAAGGAGGATCGCAGGTTTGAGAACAGCCTCAACAACCTAGTGAGACCCTGTCTCCAAATAAAACACAAAATAGGGCAGAGGGTGTAGGTTTGAGATAAAAATGCTTCAATTCCCAGTACAACAGGGAAAAAAAAAAATCAGCTGATTCACTTGTTTGACTACTCAATGAATATTTGTTAATGCATGCTAATGCCAACAACTTCTGGTAAAGAGAAGACAGCAAGAGAATTCTCTTGAACGGCTAAGCTCAGCCAGAGCTCTCCTACGTTAGGCTGAAAACCACACCACGCAATAATTAAGCTAGTGGCATGCCGTTAGTATTATGCTGGACTGTAACTGGCTAAAAGTATCTTCATTCTTTTTAATATGAGGAGTCATTTACATGCATGTGCAAATATATCTAGCTCTGAATTCCTCTACCCAGATCAAGATGTAAAACACAGAATCAGAATTATAAAAAAGAGAAAAGAGTAGCTATGACTATCTGGAAACAGTGCCGAGTGTCCACTTCTGTGGACACCATTCTGGTTAGCAGAAGCCTTCATGCGTACTGTGATCTATCATCATGAAACAAAGTGTACGGAGTCCCTAGCTCTGTAAGAGACAATGAACTAAACTTAAGAAATAATTATTTCTTAAAAAGAAGGAAACAGCTGGGCGTGGTGGCGCACGCTTGTAATCCCCGCATGCGGGAGGCTGAGACAGGATCGGGGTTCGCGGACAGCCTCAGCTCCTTAGGGAGGCCCTTTGCAGCTCAGTGAGACCCTGTTTCAAAATAGAAGAAAAAATAGGGCTGGAGGTGTAGCTCAGCGGTAGAATGCCCCTGGGTTCCATCCCCAATACCAAAAAAAAAAAAAAAAAAGGAGAAGAAAAAGGAGGAGGAGGAAACATAAAGAGGCTGGTTTTAAATTGATTTCTTCAAAGATAAAAAAAAAAAATCTAAGGAATAAAACAAGAATTCAGTGTTGCCTTCAGTGTCACAGGAAGGAGCCACACAGCTGGAAACAGGGTTTAAAAGAAAGGAGCCACAGGACAAGAGCCCCTAAAGCTTTAAAAAGAACTAAGGCAAAGCCCTAATTCATCTCCCAGCCTCGCCACAAGGTCCTCCCACAAGAGATCTGAGCGCACCATTGTCTAAGAAAGAGATAAGTCGTTTTATTTAATTCATGAATATGTGCCGCAGAAGGCACCAGACTGACCGGCCCGGTTATTTTCGTCTGGCCCCTGGACGAGCACACGGAAAGAGATGCACACACACTGAACTGGGTCACCCCACTCTGCTGCCCCCAGACCGAAAGCCTCAGGGACGGCCCTCTAAGGGAGTTTTCTGGTACCCCAATTTTAGTCCCAAATGAGCAAACATCTAACTTTACCATCTTACGAGAAAGAAGACGCTCGCAAATCCCAGCGGGGCTCCCTAACAAATCTTAGGACAGGCAACCAAGACAGGATAATTAAACTCAGCACGCAACCATCCCGAAATTTTACCCACTGAAGTTGACCATTTAAGATGAGATAGATTAATCCCTTACTTTAAAAAAGTCTTAGCTGGGCGTGGTGGCGCACGCTTGGAATCCCAGCATTCAGGAGGCTGAGACCAGAGGATCATGGTTCACGGACAGCCTCAGCTACTTAGTGAGGCCCTCCGCAACTGAGACCCTGTTTCAAAATTAAAAATTAAAAATTAAAAAATTAGGGCAGGGGGTGTAGCTCGGAGGTTGAATGCCCCTGGGTTCCATCCCTGGACCCGCAAAATAAATAAATAGTCTTCTCAGGAATTTTGAGCAGTAAAAAACAAACAAACAGCTCTGCTCCAAACTTTGACACGTTTTCTTAAAACCCAAACAAAACAGCAGAATTTGTCACTAGTACAGCTGGAGAGGAGTAAAGAACACGCGCTGGCTCTGCCGCCCGTGAACACTAGACAGACCTGTGACTGCTGCCCTTCCTCCTGAGCACCGTAAGTGGGAGACAGCGGCTCAGCTGTCCGCTAGTCATAGCTCCTCATTATCCCGAAAAGGGTGAACCCCAGCATGCATGGCATCTAATTCTACTAAATAAATTAAACACGATGCCTCGCTTACCCAACACACAAATAAAGTATTTCATCATAACCCTTCTCAACTGCTTAATAATCCCTTTAAGAATCTTTTATGGCTGGGCATGGTAGCATACTCCTGTAATCCCAGTACTTGGAAGGCTGAGACAGGAGGATCAGAGGTTCGAGGACAGCCTCAGCAACTTAGCAAGCCCCTCAGCTACTCACTGAGACTGTGTGTATGTGTGCGCACACATGTTTTTTTTGTTGTTGTTTTGTTTTGTTTTTACTGGGGATGGAACCCAGGGACATTCTCTCTCTGAGCTACATTCCCAGCCTTATTTTATTATTTTATTTTGAAACAGGGTCTCACTAAGTTGTAGAGGGCCTCACAAGTTGCTGAGGCTGGTCTTGAACCTGCAATCCTTCTGTCTCAGCCTCCTAAATACTGGGATTACAAGCGTCCGCCACCACTCCTTTTTTTTAAATAAAAAGTAAAAGGGCTAGTTGTGTAGCTCAGAGATAAAATGCCCCTGGGTCCAATCCCTAGGACTCTCACTCTCCCAAAAACGTATTTTTCAACAATGGACATGTAGTATATAAACTTTTAAAATAAAATTTGCTTATAACTATTCGTAAAGAAAAAAACATATCAGAGGCCGGGCGTGGTGGCGCACGCTTGTAATCCCCGCGCTTGGGAGGCAGAGACAGGAGGATCGCGCAGGTTCGAAGCCAGCCGCGCGCGCTGGCTTAGGAGACCCTGTTTCCAAATAAAAAAGTATAAAAAATAGGTCTGGGAGTGTAGCCCGGAGGTAGAAGGGCTTCCAGGAACCCCAGTACCACCAAAAAAAAAAAAAGAAAAAGAAAAAAAACATATTAACACTAACATGTCAGATATTAATATTCTTGTGAGAATTTGAGTTTTCTTATAAAATGTACCTAGGCTGACTTCAAATCATATTAAAATCTAATCTACCAAAAGAGGACAGTCACAGATCTTTCAATTCCATGATCTCATCTATATTTACTTTTACTAAAGTACTTTTACTAAAAGCTATGGAAATAAAACCGCCAGATACCATATTTGATATTGACACCTACGCTGATGCACACCTCATCAAAACAGAGAGATGGCCCTGATAAAAATAAACACAGGCTCAAAAATACTGCTCTAAAGAATTTACACTCATGCGTAATATCCTGGGGCATTTGTAATTCAGGAATTCATTAATTCACTCACTCTATACTAGACATACTATACTAGACTAGACTAGACTATTTACTAAACACTATGCCAGATACATTGCTAAGCACTAGACCTCCAGCCTCCACCTAAATAGTAGGCTCAGTGAACCCTTTCTCTCACTGAGGACTGTTTACGTATCACGAACATACTGGTCTGGAGCGGAGATCACCACACTTGTGTGGTGAAGGCTAGACAGGAAATGTTTTAGTCTGTGGGCTGGGACATACTGAGTCTGCCTCAATTACTCAACTCTGCCTTGGTTGTACAAAATAACCATAAACAAGATGTTATTAAGTGGGCTTAACCGTGCTCCAATAAAACTTTATAGATACTAAGATTTGAATTTCACATAATTTTCAAATGTCACAAAATATTATTTTTCCCTTTTTTTCAAACAATTAAAATAAGTACAAACTATCCCTAGGTCGAGGCCCACACAAAAATAGGCGGCAAGGCTGGGCTGGGTCTGCCTCCCCCAAGTCTAGAAACAGATCTCATTCGGACGTCATCTAGGCACAAGGTCAGGACAATGTCCGATGAATCACTAGCCATCCGGGAATTTGCTTAGTGCTACTGCGACTCCTAACAAGTGTTAATTATACTGAAATGAACTAAAAGATGACCAAGCCCACCACCCGGTCTTTGAAGGCTCCGTGGCTAGGCACAGAGGTAGCCGCCTGCAGTACCAGCCACTCAGGAAGATGAGCAGGGGGATGGACTGAACCGAGGGGTTTGAGGCCAGCCTGTGCAACACGCTAAGACGCCGTCTTCCACAAGACAAAGTTAAGAGCTGACTCCATAGTCTAGAGGTTGAAATAGACAAGAAGCAGGTACTATCATGGTACCACAGACACCTACAGAGCAGTGTGCCTGGGACCCCTAGTGCAGGTGAGAGGGCAGGGCAGAAGAGAGGAGGGAGACGCTGGGGAGGATTCCTGATCTGCTGACACCTGGGGAAGCATTACAAACAGCAACAACAATAAACCAACTGCAGCTCTTTGTGCAGATAAAGCAACAGAAGACAAGCCTAGAGGTTAGAACAGTCCTGACCTACGGCACCTTACCCACCCTCCATGCCAAAGAGTGGACTCTATCCTAAAGACTTGAGCAAACGCTGCAGAACCTGGGTCAGGAAAGAAATATGTGTTCGCATATGCACTTTCTTCTTTCTTTTTTTTTTTTTTTTTTTTTTTTTTTTTTGCAGTACCGGGTATGAAACCCAGGAGCATTCTACCTCCGAGCTACACCCCCAGCCCTATTTTTTACTCCTTTTATTTTTGTAACAGGGTCTCAGTGAAGGGCCTCGCTAAGTAGCTAAGGCTGTCGGCAAACCACGATCCTCCAGTCTCCACCTCCCGGATGCTGGGATGACAAGCGTGCGCTACCACGCTCGGCCGCGGTTATGCACTTCAGATTCACGGGCAGTCTGAAGTCTCTGCCCAAACACAGACGGTCCCCGGCTTCTGATGGCTTGACTTAGGGTTTATCGACTTTACCGGAGTCCTGGGCAGATGGATGGGAAAGAAAGAGAGAGTCACCGCTGCCCAAAACTGACCTGCCTCAGCAGAGAATCCTACAGCTCCCCAGAGAGGTCTTTACTGACCAGAGCCTGTCAAGCACAGTTACCTTTCAGAAGAGACTTGGAAAATGGCTGAGCCTCAGCGTTAGACAACAGTGTGTTGACTGAGAGAGGGGATGCCAGAACAGCTCTGCATTAGGTGAAATGACAAGGAGTAGATTTAGTTTCGGACAGCACCTCTCACAAGACTTTAGGTCTGAAGAAAGAGCTAACTTACACATGTAATGTGTTGTTGTTTTCTTTTTGTGTAGTACTAGGGATTGAATCCAGGGACATTCTACCTCTGAACCACACTACCAGCCCTATTTTATTTTTTTATTTTGAAACACAGTCTTACTAAGTTGCTGAGAGCCTCGTTAAATTGCTGAGGCTGGCTGAGAACCTGTGATCTTCCTGCTTCAGGCTCCCAAGTACTGGGATTACAAGTGAGTTCCACCATGCCTGGTTTACAAATTTAACATCTATAAATTTGCATACAGTAAATGAAGCCTTGAGGTTAAAATGAGTGCATTCAGGGACAGTGAGATGCATGAAAAGAGAGAATATTAAGAGAAAGGGAACACCGCAGCAGGACCCAGCCATGGGGACACTGAAGCAGGACCACAAGTTCAAGGCCACGATGGGCACTAGTGTCAACTGACTCAAAATAAAAAATAAAAAGGATTGGAAATGTAGCTCAGAGGTAGAGCACCCCTAGGTTCAATCCCCAGTAACACCAAAAAGGAGCGGGGAAGACAGACCAAGGAAAATCAAGGGAGACAACCAGAGTCTATAGCATCTCAGAATCAGAGTGCACAAGAACTTTTATATTCAAGTCCTGCAGGAGATGAGACATTCTTTTGAGAGATCTGCTAGAGAAGTTACTAGGTGTAGCGCTAGTGTACCAAACTAAGGAATCTGACACCTACCTCCACCAGGACTCTTGGCAAATCAAGACCACAGGATTCTCATCTTTACCCTCACTGACTTATGAAAATCTAATCAGTGACAAACTGGCGTCTTTATAAACTGTAAAATATAGAGGCACCTTTAATTTATTATTGTATTGGCATTACAACTCAGTGTAAATTCCAACTGATACAGTCAGTATAAACTCCTGAGGACAGGACCCTCAATCTACCTACACCCTTCTATCAGGCACAGTGTTAGCATTTCACAGATATAAGAATGTTTGCAGAATACTGGGCACTGACACGAGAACATGCGCATGGGGAAGGAGACCATAGCAAAAGAGATGCCCGACTTCCTAAATGGATTTATAATTTTAATATAAGATTTTATTCCCCCCCCCCCCGAATGTGACCAATGACAAACTGATGGGGTTAAAGGATGCCTTAAATAAGCTCTAACTTCTCCTACACGTGTAAAGTGGTTTTTTTTCTGAGTGCCTCAGAAAAAGGGAGAAGGAATTTGCAGAAAAAGCAGTGAACTATAGAATAGGAAAACAGCCAACAGCAACTTTTGTAAAACTGTTCAACAACTACTGGTCATTAAAGAACAACTCCTTAACTCCTCAAGTTGAAACCTGCAAAATGTAAATCAGGCCTTTGTGAGACAAACTAAAATAGTGTCCCCTCAGGGTACACAAATACCACAGTGAAGTCACCAGAGCAAGCTATTCCCTGACACAGTCAGAGCCTACCTTGCAAAGACTTTCCTGGGGGGGAAAAAAAATGGTGTTCATTTCATGTTAAATACAAACTCAACAGAGGACCAAACAGATTAAAATATAGGAACCTTATTAGGTCTGATTCATACTTACAAACGGGAGAGTCACCAGTAGATTAAAGAGCTTCCCTGAATCAGTATTCATTCCTAAAGTTTATAAGGAGCTTGGAAACTAATCTGGTCTCGGTATTAAGTTTGGGAGTTTTATGAACTTCGACTGAGTTGGTTTTGTAAGCACTGTTCTTCTTAACCTGATTGTTTTAAGAAAGAGAGAAAGCTACCTTCCTTCAAAATCAAGGCCCTCTCTGCCAAGTTTCTATGCACAATGTTTGATCAGATTAATTAAAAGAGCTGTTAATAAAAGACAAATCCTCAGCTACAATCTTACCATCAACTACCTCCTGGATACTGATAAAACTTATAGTATAGGCCAAAATTTTGAAGAGCAATTGAATAATCCATATGGAAGTTGAGAGACAATCCAACAGGTTAAAGCACAGCCAGACTTCTTTTTGAAAAGGGTACCTGGCTAACATTTCTCTTTACAACAAGTAGAAAGTATACTTCTGCTTCCCACTTTTTTTTTTTTTTTTTTTTTTTTTTTTTTGTGGGTCTGGGGATGGAACCCAGGGGCATTCTACCTCTGAGCTACACCCCCTGCCCTATTATTTTATTTTATTTTTTTATTTATTTATTTATTTTTTGGTGGTACTGGGGTTCCTGGAAGCCCTTCTACCTCCGGGCTACACTCCCAGACCTATTTTTACATTTTTATTTGGAAACAGGGTCTCCTAAACCAGCGTGCATGGCTGGCTTCAAACCTGCACGATCCTCCTGTTTCTGCCTCCCAAGCGCAGGGATTACAAGCATGCGCCACCACGCCCGGCCTATTTTTTTATTCTTTATTTTGAAACAAGGTCTCACTGAGTTGCAGAGGGCCACACTAAGTAGCTGAGGCTGTCCGTGAACTGCAATCCTCTGGTCTCAGCCTCCTGAATGCTGAGATTACAAGAATGCACCACCACACTCGGCTTTTTTTTTTTGGGGGGGGGGGTCTGGGGATGGAACCCAGAGGCATTTGACCTCTGAGCTATACCCCCTCCTGCCCTATTTTTTTATTCTTTATTTTGAAACAGGGTCTTACTAAATTGTGGAGGGCTTCACTAAGTAGCTGAGGCTGTCCACAAACCATGGTCCTCTGGTCTCAGCCTCCCAAATTCTGGGATTACAAGCATGTACCACCATGCTTGGCTTTTTTTTTTTTTATACTAGAGATTGAACCCAAGGGCATTCTACCTTTGAGCTACACCCTCAGCCCTTTTTATTTATCCCAGCATTTGGGAGGCTGAGACCGGAGGATCACAGTTCACAGACAGCCTCAGCTACTTAGTGAGGCCCTTTGCAACTCAGTGAGACCCTGTTTCAAAATAAAGAATAAAAAATAGGGCTGGGGGTATAGCTTGGAGGTTGAATGTCCCTGGGTTCCATCCACAGTACCACAAAAAAGAAAATAGTGGAAACAGAGCCTTGCTGGCTTTGAACCTGGGATTCTCCTGTCTCAGCCTTTCAAGTACCAGGATTGCAGGCGTGTGCCGCCACGCCCAGCCTACTTTTAATATCTAAAGTTGCACTGCACCCTGCACCCTGGCTCTACATGGAGTTCAAGACATGGCAGCTTTCTGCTGGGTGTGGTAGTACATGCTTGTAATCCCAGTACTTGGGAGGCTGAAACAGGAGGATCACAAGTTCATGCAGCCAGCTTCAACTACTTAGTGAGGCCCTCCACACTTAGTGAGACCCTGTTTCAAACTAAAGAATAAAATAAAGGGCCGCAAGTACAGCTCAGAGATAGAATGTCACTGGGTTCAATCTCCAGTATGAAAAAGAAACAGCGGGGCATGGTGGCACAGGCTTGTAACCCCTGCGCTTGGGAGGCGGAGACAGGAGGATTGTGCAGGTTCAGAGCCAGCCTCAGCTGGCTTAAGAGACCCTGTTTCCAAATATAAATATAAAAATGGGTCTAGAGCCAGGCGTGGTGGTGCACGCCTGTAATCCCTGTGCTTGGGAGGCTGAGACAGGAGGATCGCACAGGTTCGAAGCCAGCCTCAGCTACTTAGGGAGGCTATCAGCAACTTTGTGAGACCCTGTTTCCAAATAAAATATTATAAAAGGGCTGGGAGTATAGCCCAGAGGTGGAAAACCCCTGGGTTCCACCCCCAGTACCACCATAAAATAAAATAAAATAAAATAAATAAATAAAAATGGGTCTGGGAGTGTAGCCCAGAGGTAGAAGGGTTTCTAGGAACCCCAGTACCACAAAATAAAAAAAAGAAAAAAGAAAGAAAAGAAATGGCTGCTTTCAGAATCAATGCTGGTTTCCTGGGTTTTGTAAAGCAAATGATGACATTGATACAATGGTCTATTCTGTACCTGTCATATGTTAAAATCTGCCTTAGGCTCCCCTAAAACCGTACTAGTTAAAATGATCATGTAATATATATATACACACACACACACACACACACACACACACACCTGAGAATTTTCTGAAAGGTTACGTAAGTAATTGTAAGCTGGATGTGGTGACCCATGCCTGTGATCCCAGTCCTTGAGAGGCTGCGACAGAAGGATCACAAGTTCACAACCAGCCTCACCAACTTCGTGAGGCTCTTGGCAACTTAGCGAGACCTGTTTCAAAATAAAAAATAAAACAGGGCTGGAGGCATTGCTCAGAGGCAGCATGCCCCTGGATTCAATCCCCAGTACCACCATAAATAGAAGTTTTAAGTGTTGATCTCTAGGACACAGAGCTTAACAAGAGAAATACAGCCCGGGTGTCACTCCATCTGTTTGGGGACGCCATGTCACGTTTCATTTTTATAATAAAAGGCGACTTATGATCAACGTCTAAACATGTATGTTTCCAGTAACTCTGAAGTGTGTTGTAACTTGGCTAATGTTATGGCTTACTGTGTTTAAAGTTCAACATCAAGAGGGAGGCGCGGAAAGGCTGGGCGGTGAGAGGCAGCGCTTCCACCCTGCTCAGTCGGGCTGCACAGACGCCCTCCGCAAGGGCAAAGCCCAATATGCATCACTTGTTTAAGGGTATGTGAAATCTGAACTGGGTGGGAGATTTAATAGAGGCACAAAACAGTCATGGTGCTTGAATTCATGGGAAGTAATTAGTTAGCTAGAGCCTGTGGAGCAACAAAAATGCTGAGTATCAGAACACACGCTGATAAATAAAACCATAAGTTGTTGATCATAGCACTCATGCAAATGTCCATCACTGTCACTGGAAAGAGTGGAGAGAGGAACAAACTTCAACCCCAGACACACAAATCTCCCTCCCCCTCCCACCTTCTCTGCTGAAAACAATTTCCTCATGGATGTTCCTTTGTGTGTGGGGTGGGGGGATAACTGGGCATTCTACCTTAGCTATACCCCCAGCCCTGTCATTTTTTTGTCTTGAAACAGTCTGGCTACATTGCTGAGGCTATCGTCGAACCTGTGGTCTTCCTGTCTCAGCCTCCCAGGTACTGGGATTTCAGGCCTGGGCTATCACGCCCGGCATCAGGACATTATTTCTGATCCAAAAATAAGTATAGGAAATAGTAGTCGAGTTTTTATAAACTAACAAAAAAGTTTAAAGTATACATTTTGCATTTAATGCAACACTCATATAAAAATATTTTAAAGTACTAAAAATGTTAATAATAACATTTTAAGGGTTTTAAATCCGTAGTTTCGTGAACATCCTTTAACAAACAAGCATACAGCGTTTTTAAGAGTTAAAAAAAAAAAGATATGTTAGAGTCTTCACAGGGTAAACTGAAAGATTTCTTTTGAATTTATCCTCAAGACCCAAAGTTAATATATCTGTCTCCCAACATTAACAGCTTATTTTGATTAATACTCTTATTCGACCACATTAGATGTAACTGAGAAATCTATCTACCTCTGCAATCACCTGAAATACACTTTAGCTACCTGGAGCCTGCAACAGAACACTTGCAAAGCCAAGATTGACAGCCTATTGTTCAGGACCTTTCAACTGAATCTCCGGCACTTACAGACATCAAGGCATGCCTTTTCTTTGAAATTTAAATTTGAAAATGGGTAAAATAAGACTTCAAAGGCATTCAAAATTGAACACAGAAACTTTAGAAAGACTTAGGCAAAAATAATGAGATATAAATAAGAAATAATTTGGGCCAAATTTAAAAATATACCACTGTAGAAATAGAACAGTTAAAAGAGCCTCTCTACAGGGTCTTAGGGAACCCTGAGTCTCTTCCAGTATCTTCAGAAAGGTACCTGTCCCAAGACACTACTACCTCTGCACACTCCCGGTACCTTTAAAAACAACTCAATACATTTTCTTGCAATTACTGAAAAGCAGAGGCCCCACACTTTTCATTTCAGGAACTGAATTTTCAAAAAGTTTTATCTGCCAATGACTCATCTACAAATCAGTATTTACTACAAAGGTGCTAAGGACTGCTTTCCTAAAACTTATTCCACACACTGCAATTTAATTACACTCGGCAAAGCAGTTTTGGTAAGTCATGGTCTTTCTCTGGAATCTTGGTACCTTACATAAAAGTTTAGCGTGCTAGAGAGCAGAAGAAAGAAAAATGGGAAATCATGATCAAAAGGACCCTATGCCTACAAAACGTCCCTTTCAAACAGCCCCAATCGTGTTATTAGTCCTAGAGAATTAGAATTACCCTGCTTTGACAGAAGAATGGCTTGGGGCAGTCTGTTCTCTCAGGAAGTTCATTAGGACCAGCGACTGGTCAAATCAAGTCTCCCCTGCAATAGGACCTGAAGCGCTGCAAATCAAATGTCAGCTTCTCATACATGCTACTCTGTGAAACACGAAACACGATAATGAAATCTTCTACTCTCGGTAATGAAGAACGTCTTAACCTAAATCAAATATGATTTTTTGATACTTCAGATAAAACAGGCTCGTTCTCACCCTTCTCACCCCCTACAAAATACCCCTCTGTCCCTTTCCTGATTTCTAAAAGGTCACTTACATCTGTTCCTACACTTGCTTTGAGTCAAAGCAAAAGGGAGTGAAACCCTAAAGACAGTGCATAGAGAACCTTAATACCCAAGGACGAGGCTCTGCCCAGCAATTACAGTGAGTACAGACACTTCCTTTTGTTCCTCTACTCCCGGATTAGCAGTGGAACAGCCTTGTGGCTCTTAATTAAGGCTGCACGGTGCTAAAGAACACGAACTTTTATAAAGTGGATTTCTATTTTAATTACACATAGGCAGCAGAGGCAGTTAAGGCACTTGCTCTCCTTCATTCCCTCAACTTGGCAAACAGTAATCAATCTCAACCCTGGAGAGAGGGGGAGAGGGAGAGGGAGAGGGAGAGGGAGAGGGAGAGAGAGAGAGAGAGAGAGAGAGAAGGAGAGAGAGGGAGAGAGGGAGGGAGGGAGGGAGAGGGAGAGGGAGAGGGAGAGGGAGGGAGAGGGAGAGGGAGAGAGAGAGAGAGAGAGAGAAGGAGAGAGAGGGAGAGAGGGAGGGAGGGAGGGAGGGAGGGAGAGAGAGAGAGAGAGAGAAATATCTACACTTCTTTTTAAAGGCAAAGTGTTTTAGGTGGACCCTCTTATCTCTGATCCAAGCATGCCGGTGAAGGACCTGCTAGGTCAAAGAAAAGCCACGATGAGCGGTTTTGATTAATGCTTTAGAGAGGAAAAAAGACTGGGGGGGGGGGGGGGGAACCCGACAGTCTAGTAGCAGAAATAGCAAATGATCAGGGGGCAAGAATCCCTATAAGTCAGAGTGAATAGGAAAGCGAGCCGAGACGCTAGGACGGTCGGAGCTGGGGCTGGCGCTGGCGCTGGATGGGCTTCAGAAGGTGGACAAGGGACCTGCGGCGTGGCCACCTGGGGGCCCCTCGGCCTGGCCCCGGGCGCGGACACGCGGGGAGCCGGGGCGGGCGCCGCTTACCCAGGTGCAGCGTGAGGTTGATGGAGTTGGGGTACTGGACCCCGGCCAGCATGGTCTGGCTCTGCCACCAGGTGGTGTCGGCCTGGTTGTTGTAGTCGGTCAGGAAGGCGGCCCCGTGCTGCAGGTGGGGCTGGCCGGCGTCGCACAGGTGACAGGACTTGGTGACCCCGGTCACCCCGGTCTGCACGCAGTACTCCTCGGGCGGGGCCCCGCACGTGTTGGTGGCCGCCACGGTCACGTTGAAGGCGGCGTTGACGAACTCGGGCATGCAGCGCTGCGGGCGCCCGCCCTCGTCCGCGCACTCGTCCATGGCCGCCCGGGCGCAGCCCGCCGCGGCGGCCGCCAGCACGGCCAGCACGGGCCAGGGCCGCAGGGCCCGCGCGCGGCCGCCCATCCCCGCGGCTCGGTGGCCCAGCGGCGTCGCGGAGCCCGAGGCGGAGCCCGCGCGGCCGGGGCGGAGGCGGCGGCGGCGGCGGCGGCGGCGGCGGCTGGCCGGGAGAGACGCGAGACCGAGCGCGGCGCCCGTCCTCTGCCCTCGCCCACCCGGACTCCGCCCGCCCTGGGCGCCGACCCCCGACTTCCGAGCGCGTGCCCGCGCCGGGGGCGGGGCCGGGGCGGGGCGTGGGCGGGGCCACGCCGGCCCCGCCCCGAGCCCAGCGGCTCCCGCCCGGCGGGGCGGTGCATGCTGGGAGGCCGGGCCGCGCGCGGGCGGGAGGGACGCCTCGGCGCCGGCCCTGTGCGCTTGGCGGCCCGGGACCGCGCGGGGAGGCCCGTCGGGGGCGCCCGGGTCAGTCAGGTCGCTGGGGGTCCCCGCCCAGCCGGGTGTCAGTCCGGAGGTCCGGCCGGGTCCCCGCCCTCCCCCGGGGCCGGCACCCCAGGGCGCCCCGGGTGGGGCTGCCTGCGAGCCCCGCTCTTGCCCGCCGCGGCGCGGGGCCCTGCTGCGACCCCTCCCGAGGAGAGGACCCTGGGGGAGGAGAGGCCTGGTCGCAGCTTGGAAATGAATTTTGCAAAGCGATTTCCTGGCGCTCCGGCGTGGGACCCAGCGGTTCAACCCCGGCGAGGAGAGGAAGTGCGAAGGGCTGGGAATGGAATGACATTTTTTTTCCCCTGGGGACACGCAGACCCGCCGCGAAATTCTTTCACTGCGCTGCGTTCCCCCAGCTTGCCTTTAAAAGACTCGAAGTTATCTGGATTCTGACAGAACTCCCTTTTCGGGCCTGCTGAGTCACGGAATGTTCTCTGTGCCAGAATGACTCAGTTCGCAGAACCGGAGCCAGAGGATCATGAGTTTTGGTCCCAGATCGGAACCTGCGCTCCTAACCCGGTGCCGAAGTAGGGCAAGCAAATTCCGGACCCGGGAGGGAGCTGGGAAAGTGGCCCGCCCAAGGGGAGCGGCTTTTAAGCCTTTGGGGTCCCAGAGCCGAGTGGATGCACAGAGTGAAGAAAACTCCAGAGATGGATTTCTTTAAATAAAACTTTTCAGAGCCGGGCGTGGTGGCGCACTAGTAATCCCAGCATTCGGGAGGCTGAGACCAGAGGTTCCCGGACAGCCTCGGCTACTTAGTGAGGCCCTCCGCGATTTAGTGAGACCCTGTTTCAAAATTAAGAATAAAAAATAGGGCAGGTCGAATGCCCTGGGTTCCATCCCCAGACTCACAAAAATAAAATAAAATAAAACTTTTCAGGAGCCGGGCATGGCGGCGCGTGCCTGTAATCCCAGTACTAGGAAGGCTGAGACAAGAGGATCACGGGTTCAAAGCCAGCCTGGGCAATTTAGCAAGGCTTTCAGCAACCTAACACACACACACACACACACACACACACACACACACACACACACACACCACCTTCTCAGGACCTTAATGATAAAGTGAGAATAATAGTAATAAATCATACACAGTTTTAGACCCAGTACTCCCTTGAAGATAGGGATAGAGGGGTGGCTGGCTAGGGTCAGTGTTTACCCCCACAATTCCTAATTAGGAAAAGTCTTAAAGATAATAATCTAGTTGGATTGGGGGTGCATTGTGTAACCCCAACTACCTAGCTTAGCTCATAACCGCCAGCCTACTTAGCAAGTACACCCATCACATACTGAACGTTTATTTGATAAACTGGGTGGAGACTTGCAGGGCTAAAGGTCTGTAAGCCCTCACCCCTGGTACCCTCTCTTTGGGAGAATTGTAGAGGCTATTATAATGTTTTAATAGTTTCATATTTGAGTTGAAGCAAACTGATTATTTTTACAGATACCTGGGGGGTGGGTGGGAGGATGACATTCTCTCTCCATTCTTCATTGTGCTTGGAAACAAAGGAGGGCGATATAGGACAAAGTTAAAGATGTTAATCATAAATAGAGTGACAGGTTTTTAGTAAGTATATTTCAACGCATGGAGCTAGTTGTAAATTTTCAGTACCTTAATAGATAGTGACAAACTGAAGAGGAGATCTCGTGTGTGTTTTCTACTAATAATGAAGATGGATATGAGGAAGACACCAAAGGCTGCAAAATCAACATGTTTTAACTGTTTCCTCATCCCTGGTGCTCATTTGGGTTTTGTATCCAGAGTTAACTCCAAGCTACTATTAATGCCTATTTGCTCCATAATTTCATTACCAAAACTCATCTGATATTTGTAAAGCACAAAAGGAGACTTTGAATTAATCTCCAAACTTTATTCATCTTGGGAATGTTTTCCAGTAAGAAGGAAGTTCCTATCTGAAGAGAGGTAAAGTGGAAGCAGCCATGTGCTTGATAGAAATTCAGTCCCACTGTTTGAGCCAGGCATGGTGGCGCACGCTTGCAATCCCAGCGCTTGGGAGGCTGAGACAGGAGGATCGCACAGGTTCGAAGCCCAGCCTCAGCTACTTAGTGAGGCTCTCAGTAACTTAGTGAGACCCTGTTTTCAAATAAAATATAAAATAGGTCTGAGAGTATAGCCTGGAGGTAGAAAAGCCCCTGGGTTCCACCCCCAGTACCACACACACACACACAAAAAAAAATTCATTCCAACTGTTTGGAGTTTGATTCAAACAACCCAAAGATTTTGTTAACAGAGTTTCTTAAAGACAATGGAAAATAAGAACATTAGATATATGATGATATCAACAAGACCTGACGGTGCCACAGTCAAGTAAACAGATCTCATATTAAAGAGTAAGAAGTAGCCGGGCGTGGTGGCGCACGCTTGTAATCCCCGCGCTTGGGAGGCAGAGACAGGAGGATCGCGCAGGTTCGAAGCCAGCCGCGCGCGCTGGCTTAGGAGACCCTGTTTCCAAAATGAAAATGTAAAAATAGGTCTGGGAGTGTAGCCCAGAGGTAGAAGGGCTTCCAGGAACCCCAGTACCACAAAAAAAAAAAAAAAAAAAAGAGAGTAAGAAGTAGCCGGGTGTGGTGGGCACGCTTGTAATCCCCGCGCTTGGGAGGCGGAGACAGGAGGATCGCAGGTTCGAAGCCAGCCTCAGCTGGCTTAAGAGACTGTTTCCAAATAAAAAATATAAAATAGGTCTGGGAGTGTAGCCCGGAGGTAGAAAGCCCCTGTGTTCCATCCCCAGTACCACCAAAAAGAAAAAAATAAGTATGCTGGGCGTGGTGGCACATGCTTGTAATCCCAGCATTCAGGAGGAGTGGTTCCCAGACAGCCTCAGCTACTTAGCAAGGCCCTTTGCAACTCAGTGAGACCCTGTTTCAAAAATAAAAACACTAAAAAATAGGGCTGAGGGTGTAGCTCAGAGGTACAATGCCCCTGGGTTCCATCCTCGGTACCACAAGAAGGAAGGAAGGAAAGAAGGAAGGAAGGAAGGAAGGAAGGAGGATAAGATTTTCTTTTACTGCAAAATTACCCCGATTTCCAAAACATTCCAGAGAAGAACGCATGTTCCAGAACAGAACATAGAGTTAAGAACTGCTTGAAAACTCTTTTATCTACTAAACAGATATGGTGTTTAAAAGAAAAATCTGAAGGTATTAGGAAAATTGGGTTCAGATTCCTCATAAGATGAGCTTAGTGGCCAAGCGAAACAGGCAGGATGAAGAGAATGTCATTGTTTATCATATAGGCAAAAGACTTGGGTTTTTTCTTTTATTTATTTATTTTTTCTTTTTGGTGGTACTGGGGGTGGAACCCAGGGGCTTTCTACCTCTGAGCTACACCCCCAGCCCTATTTTTTAATTCTTTATTTTGTAACTAGGTCTCACTAAATTGCAAAGGGCCTAAGTAGCTGAGGCTGTTCTTGAACCAAGATCCTCCTGTCTCAGTCTCATAAATGCTGGGATTACAAGCGTGCACCACCACGCCTGGCTTTATTTTTCCATTTGTAGTCTTTCTGACCTCACTTTCCTATGTTCCTCCCAAACCTAAGCACCACTATTCTATATGTTTTATCTTCTATATTTAGAAATGCAACCTATAAATAACTTATCAATAATATAACAATGTTGCATGTATGTCTCCACAAGTCTTTTATCCCATTAAGATGTATGACTACAATGCACCAATAAAAAAAATTTAAAAAAGAACATGTACTTAGCACTAAAAAAATAATATAACAATGTTAATAATATAACCATGTCACCCCATGTTTGCATACTGTTTATTTTGTTGTTGTTGTTTGTGGTACTGGGGACTGAACCCAAAAGCATTCTACCTCTGAGCTATACCCCAGCCCTCTTTTTTTATTTTTATTGGAAATGGGTCTCCCTAAGCTGGTGAGTCTCACTTTTGCTCAGGCTTACCTAGAACCTAGGATCCTCCTGTCTCAACCTCCCAAGTACCGGGATTATGAGCATGCACCACCACTCCCAGCTTGCATACTGTTTTTACTATTCAAAATCACACTGACGCAGGGGATATTATTGCCTACGTAGAGTTGAAGATACTAAGGCCAGTTGTGGTGGCTCGTGCTTGTAATCTCGGTACTTGGGAAGCTGAGACAGGAGGATTGCAGGTTCAAGGTCAGCCTCAGCAACTCAGTGAGACTCATCAACTTAGCAAGACCATGTTTCAAAATTAAAAAGATCTAGGGTTGTAGCTAGGAGATAGAATTTTCCTGGGTTCGATCTCCAGTACCAAAAAAAAAACAAAAAGATAAAGGAAAAAGTAAAAAGAAAAGAAAAAAAGAAACTAAGACTCAGAAGCCAAGACATGAGCCTGTCCTTTCTGGCTCCTGTCCAGTCGGTTTCCTTTTCTGTTGTGTAAAGGTCACAATGGGAAGAGGTAAAAATAAGAGCTGTCTTATACTGCTAAGGATTTTAGGTTATCAAATGGGAAGACTCCTCCGAGCTCTAACCCCAATCCCTATTTTTTGCTGCTGTTGTTTGAAACAGGGTCTCAGTAGGTTGATACAAGTATCACTACGCGCTGAGGCTCTTCTCCAACCTGCAGTCCTCCTGCTTCCCAAGTACCGGGATTACACATATGCTACCATGCCCACTTATCAGATTGGAATTTAAAATTAGGAGAAGCCGGCCTGGTGGCGCACGCTCGTAATCCCAGCATTCAGGAGGCTGAGACTGGAGGATCATGGTTCACGGACAGCCTCTGCAACTTAGTGAGACCCTGTTTCTAAATCAAGAACAAAAAATAGGGCAGGGGGTGTAGCTCGGAGGTCGACTGCCCCTGGGTTCCAGCCCCAGATCTGCAAAAAAAAAAAAAAAAAAAAAATTTAAATTAAAATAGAAACAGAATTAGAAAAAAATTAATGTGATACAAGAAGAGGATTATTCTATCCCTCTTCGAAGTTACATTAACTGCACATGATGATCTGTGTTTGGCTTATAGATCGTGCCTGGGTCTTTGGTACCAGTCCAAGAATAACAAGATAAGATACTCTTGTGGCTGTGGTCAGGTAAAGACAAGATTCCTCTTGCATGAGGTAAAGGCCTTCCTGCCCACCCGCACTCTGCACCAAGTCCAAGCCATCTCACACGGCGATGCTAATTTGTCTTTATTTATTTAGTTAGTTGGTTGGTTACTGTGCTGGGGATTGAGCCAAGGAAGGGCCTTCTACCTCCAAGCTACACCCCCAGCCCTATTTTATTTTATTTTTTAATAAACCCAGGGTCTCTCTGGGTTGCTGAGAGCCCCGCCGGGTTACTGAGGCTGTCCTCAAACCTGCAATCTTCCTGTCTCAGATGCCCAAGTATCACCACGCTCAGCTGTGATACTGTTTTAAAAGAAAGAAAAAAGGACACGTATCATGATCCCCTAGGATTTAAAAGAGAACCCGATTATAATATACAGATATAACAAAAAGGAGATATTCCTAAATGTGAGTAGCAAACCCCCACCCCAAATCTTCTCATCAAGAGAACAGAGAACTCCAGCTCAAAGATTTTATTGTTCTATTAACTAGATGTGAACTACATCCCAACCCTAGAGAAAAGAAAGAGAGATTATCTTTTATATGCGGGTGACAAGGTTTTACTGTGGGAACTCAGAGTATCTTTAATAAGTTCATGACCCTGGTGGTTAGTGACTGTTCAGAAAAAAATTCTTTGTAAACTAAAGTTAAAGCCAGGCACGGTGACTTTTAGTCCCAGTACTTGGGGAGCGGAAACAGGAGGATCGTCTGAGCTGGAGGACAGTCTGTCACTCAGTGAGACTGTCAGCAACTTAGCGAGCCCCTGCTTTAAAATAAAAAATAAAATAGATCTGGGGTGTAGCTCAGAGGTTGAAATTCCCTCAGCACCAAAAAAAGAAAATGAAACAGTATACATACAGATAGAAAACGATTACCTATCTTTCATTAATTTTTTTTTTTTTTTTTTGGTGGTACTGGGGTTCCCGGAAGCCCTTCTGCCTCCGGGATACACTCCCACGGGCTACACTCCCAGACCTATTTTATATTTTTTATTTGGAAACAGGGTCTCTTAAGCCAGCGGGGCTGGCTCCGAACCAGCGTGATCCTCCTGTCTCCGCCTCCCAAGCGCGGGGATTACAAGCGTGCGCCACCACGCCCGGCTCATTAATTTTTTTGCTAGTATTTTTGCTTTGCTATCCTATTGTTTGCTAATAGAATTTAAAATTTTAATTGTTTTTGGATATTGGTCTTACAGCCAACAATCCACTACTTTGTAAAATTTACTTATTTCAAAGAGTTTGTCAATTCTTTTAGAGTTTCCAGTTACATAATAAGGAGTAGTGAAAGTTCTATTTTTTATTTTCTAATTTTATTTATTTAGTTAGTTATTTTTGTCCTACTGGAGTTTTTTGTTTGTTTGTTTGTTTGTTTGTGGTACTGGGGGTTTCTGGAAGCCCTTCATCCTCCGGGCTACACTCCCAGACCTATTTTTTTTTTTTATATTTTTATTTGGAAACAGGGCCTCCTAAGCCAGCGAATGCCGCTGGCTTCAAACCTGCGCGATCCTCCTGTCTCTGCCCCCAAGTGCAGGGATGACAAGCGTGCGCCACCACCCAGGGTAATTCCACCTACAAGCTATACCCCCAGCTCTCTTCTTAATTCTTTATTTTGAAACAGGGTCTTACCAAGTTTCGGGGGGGCCTCACTAAGTGGCTTGGGGCCCGCTGCACTCCTCCTAAGCTTCAAAAGCACTGAAATTACAAGCGTGCCCTACTACTTCCGGATTATTTTCTGATTTTAATATTGTTAAGCTCAAATTGAAATCGGAATATCACAGCGACACATGCCTATCCGTGTTTACAGCAGCACAATTCCCAATAGCCAAATCTCGAGCCGACCAAGGTGTCCATCAACAGATGAACGAAGTATGAAACCATGGGGTGGACGCACCATGGAATCCTACTCAGCCTTAGAGAAGAACAAAATGGTGTCATTTGTAGGAAAATGGATGGATCTAGAGAATGATGTGATAAGTGAGATTGGCCGGCCTCAGGAAGTGAAGAGCCGTATGTTTTCTTACATACGTGAAACTTAACGAGAAATTAGGATGCAACAAGGAGTTCAGATAAAGAGGAGAAACCCCAGTGGAGCGCCAGGGGGGACTAAGGAAGGCAGGCGGTGTGAAGGGAGGGTTGACAAGGAAACACTTCCATTCACAGTGTCGGTACACAAAATTATCAATGCCGATCTCAGTATCAGTAGTGCGGGGAAGGAGAGGCAGTGGGGTGGGTGGGGGCGGGGAACCCATAAATTCCCTGTGCATCTATGTCCTTATCACGCTGAACTTCATTATCACAATGGACAATTACAACGTACCAATAAAAGTATATTTAAAAGCATTTTAATATATTGTTGCTTCCTTTTTCCTGTCCACTTGGCACTGGCTAAGGATACCTGGTATAATGTTAAGTAGAAACGGGAACAGTAGACACCTCTATCATGATCCAGATCTCAGAGAGTAGGGTTTCAATGCTTCACCATTAAGTGAAATGTTCCTTGTACTTTTTCAGTATTTACCTTTTATCAAATTAAAGAAGCCGGGCCTGGGGACTCACGGTTGTAATCCCAGTATTCAGGAGGCAGAGACCGAAAGATCACGGTTCGAGGACAGCCTCAGCTACTTAGCGAGGCCCTTTGCAACTCAGTGAGACCTTGTTTCAAAAAATAAAAAGACTAAAAAAAAAAGGGTGGGGGGCTGGGGTGTAGCTCGGAGGTAGAATGTCCCTGGGTTCCATCCCCAGTACTACAAAATAAAATAAAATAAAATAAAAAATTAAAGAATTACCCTTATAACCCAGCTTGATGAGAGTGTTTTCTTAATTATGAAGAATGTTGAAACTGGTCATAATTTTTCTGTATTTATTGAAATGTGCCTATAATATTTCTGTTATACATGCTATATGGTATTATTTTATTAATGTGGTGAATTATATTGGTTAATTACTAAATGTTAAACTACCTTCACATTTCTGAAAAAAATCCAGAATTATCTTTTTACCTATCACTAAATTTTTAGCATCTAGTATTTTTTTAAGATTTTTTTTCAGATGTGTGTGGTGGCGCACGCTTGTAATCCCAGCATTTGGGAGGCTGAGACAGGAGGATCGCACAGGTTCGAAGCCAGCCTCAGCTACTTAGTGAGGCTCTCAGGAGCTTAGTGAGACCCTGTTTCCAAATAAAGTATAAGGTTTTTTTTTCATCGTTGTGGGAGTAACTACCCTCCAATATTCCTTTTTTTTTTCCCCCCCCCGCGGTACTGGGATGGAACCCAGGGGCATTCTACCTCCAAGCTTATTTCTCCAGCCCTATTTTTAATTCTTTATTTTGAAGCAGGGTCTCATTGAGTTGCAAAGGGCCTCACTAAGTAGCTAAAGCTGTCCGCAAACTGCAATCCTCCTGTCTCAGCCCCCCAAATGCTGGGATTGCAAGCGTGAGCCATCACACTCAGCTCTAATATTCCTTTTAAAAAACAAACAAACCTGTCAAGATTTAGTATCTACACTATGCTAGCCTTTAAAACAAATAGGGAAGCCAGACATGGTGGCACATGGTTGTAATCCTCGGACTTGGGAGACTGAGACGGGAGGGTCGCAGGCTCGAAACCAGCCTCAGAAACTTAATGAGGCTCTCAGCAACTTAGCAAGACTCTGTTTCCAAATAAAAAATAAAAAAAATAGAGCCGAGGATGTAGCCTAGTAGAAGGCCCAGTACCACTGGAAAAAAAATAAAGTATTCTTCTTTCTCTGTTTTCTGGAAATTTGTTTGTTTTTTGGTGGTGATACTAAGGATTGAAGCCAAGGACATTCTACCTCCAAGCTATACCCCTAACCCTTTTTTATTTTGAAACAGGGTCTCACTAGGTTGCAGATAGCCTCACTAACTTGCTGAGGCTGGCTATGAACCTGCAATCCTTCTGTCCCAGCCTCCCAAGCACCAGGATTATAGTTGTACAGCTCTGTGCTCAGCTGGGAGAATTATTCTGTGTTATTTCATCTTTAAGTGTTTGGAAGACTTCATCAGTGACACCATCGGAACCTATAATTTTTTAATATATTTGTTTTAGAAAATTTCATTTCTATATAAATACACTACTAAATACTAATTTTTAAATTTTCTGTATCTTCTACAATCAACCTTTCTTGTTTCATGTCTTGTTTTTGTTTTGTACTGAGGATTAATCCCAGTGGCTCACTACCACCAAGCTGTATCCCCAGCCCTTTTTATTTAGTATTTTGAGATAGGGCCTTGCTAGTTTGCCCAGGCTGGCCTTGAACTTGTGATCCTCGGCCTCCCAAACTGCTGAAAATTCAGGCGTGCACCACCACACCTGACCTACAGTAGGATTTATTTATTTATTTATTTATTTATTTATTTATTTATTTATTTTTGGTGGTACTGGGGTCCTGGAAGCCCTTCTACCGCCAGGCTACACTCCCAGACCTATTTTATATTTTTTTATTTGGAAACAGGGTCTCTTAAGCCAGCAAGGCTGGCTCTGAACCAGCACGATCCTCCTGTCTCCGCCTCCCAAGCGCAGGGATTACAAGCGTGTGCCGCCACACGCGGCCTACGGTAGGTTTTAGTGAATTGTGCTACATAAGACATACCAGCCATGCCTGGTGACACACACTTGTAATCCCAGTACTTGGAAGACTGAGACAGGAGGATCGTAGGTTCAAGACCATCCTCAGCAACTTAATGAGACCCTTAGCAACTCAGCAAGATCCTGTATCCAAATTTAAAAAAGAAAAGAAAAGAAAAGGACTGGGATGTAGCTCAGCAGTAGAATGCCCCTGAGATCAATTTCCAGTACCAAAAATAAATAAAAGTTGATATCTGGCCATTTGATTTTTTGGTTTGTATCATGGAGACTTCCCCAACTGTGCTTTAGGGGGACGAAAAAGAGAACTCTGGCCGGGCATGGTACTTGAGAGGCTGAGACAAGAGGATCATGGGTTTGAAGCCAGACTCGGCAGTTTAGTGAGGCTATCAGCAATTTAGTGAGACCCTGTTTCCAAATAAAATATAAAAATAGGTCTGGAGGTGTAACTCTGAGGTAGAAGGCCCCTGAGTTCCTTCCCCAGTACCGAGAGAGAGAGAGAGAGAGAGAGAGAGAGAGAGAGAGAGAGAGAGAACTCTGTGGTTTGAGCAAATTGGGAAGGGAGGGTTGGTTGGCACCAGCCTCACCGCCATGCTGGGCTCTACTACAGATGGGGCAGTGGCATCAAAGTTGCCCCCTTGAGACTGAGTAACAACCCTGGCTTCCTGGACTTGCCATGACATGGGGACCCAGGAAAAGAAAGACATTTTTATAAAAAGCAAGAGGGATGTTTGGAGTCATATTGCTACCAAAACTATGCGACCTTCAGTTATTCTCCAAGCTGTGGAAACAGGATATAACATTTTTCACTTGATATCATATTATTATTTCATATTTCATTTGATATTTAGGAACCATGAATACTAGTTTAGCTCCTAAATGTGAAAATAACATCCACAGCTAATATTTGCTCAGCACTTAACCGCATGCTAGGCAATGCTTCTAAGCACGCTGCCTGTGATGTCCGTCGCACCCAGCATAGCGATTGTCCTCATTTTCAGGTGAAGAAACTAAGCGAGTACAATATAAGGAGTTCTCCGCAGTCACGGAGCTCCTGGAAAGGTCTGTGCATGCTCAAGATGTCTGATACTTGAGCCGGGCGTGGTGGCGCGCGCTTGTAATCCCAGTTCTTGGGAGGCTGAGACAGGAGGATCGCACAGGTTCAAAGCCAGCCTCAGCCACTTAGTGAGGCTCTCAGCAACTTAGTGAGACCCTGTTTCCAAATAAAGTATAAAATAGGTCTGGGAGTGTAGCCCGGAGGTAGAAAAGCACCTGGTTTCCGCCCCCAGTAGCACACACGCACAAAAAAGATGTCTAACACTAGAGCCAATGGACTATCACTCTGCCCAAGAATGAGAAGTGCTTATTTGGAGTTTTCTACATAACAGTGACATTTTAAATGCTACAGAGATATAAATGATATATATCATATATATATGTATGTATGTATACATATATAATAACCACAGTTAATCTCTGCAAGAATCCTATGAGATATGTATTTTTACTTGTGTGTGTGTGTGTGTGTGTGTATGTGTTTGATATCCATTTGATAAATGCACAGGGTATGCTTTTCTAAAACAAGAGTTAAGCTGGGCGTGGTGGGCACGCTTGTAATCCTGGTGCTTGGGAGGTGGAGACAGGAGGATCACACAGGTTCGAAGCCAGCTGCACTGGCTTAAGAGACCCTGTTTCCAAATTTTAAAAAAATATATAAAATAGGTCTGGGAGTGTAGCCGGAGGTAAAAGGGCTTCCAGGAACCCCAGTACCACCAAATAAATAAATAAATAAATAAATAAATAAATAAACAAACAAATAAATAAATAACAAATAAAAATAAAACAAGAGTTAACACTGACTCAAAGTGATTTTTTTTTTCAGTACTGGGGGTGGAACGCAGGGGCATTCTACCTCTGAACTACATGCCCAGCCCTATTTTTATTCTTTATTTTGAAACAGGGTCTCACTGAGTTGCAAAGGGCCTCACTAAGTAGCTGAGGCTGTCCTTGAACCATGATCCTCTGGTCTCAGCCTCCCAAATGCTGGGATGACAAGCGCGCACCACCACTCCCAGCTTTCAAAGTGATTTGATAGATAAGTCATTCCCAGAAATAATTTAACATCAGAGAACTCACTGAATCCAAGAATGACATTATCTCTCAAAGCACTGGATGGTCTTTGGGATGTCCAGTTCACACGAGTGTTGGTAGAATTTTTTTAGGCATAGCATCCTTGTTTGTCTTTAACAGCATCTGAACATTTGTGTTCATGGAAACGTTCCTCGCTTAGTCAGGAATGAGTGTGGAAAGAACAGTCAAAATAGAAAGGATCTCTAGGCTGGGTGTGGTGGCGCACACCTGTAATCCCTGTACTTGGGAAGCTGAGACAGGAGGTTTGCAGGTTTGAGACCAGCTTCAGCCTCTTAGTGAGGCCCTCAGCAACTTCATGAGACCCACTTCCAAATAAACAATACTGTAATGAATACTACTGGGGATGTAGCTCAGAAGTAGAATACCCCTGGATACAATCCTTAGTACCAAAATCATACTCATAATTAAAAGTTTAAAAAAAATACCTTCCAGGCTTTCAGAGACACAGGGGAGCTTGCTACATGTCAGAAATGATGACTCTGTGTGTGTTGAAGATAAACCTAATTTTTTCTAAATCAGTTGTGAAACCTAAAAGCAGAAATCATTAATTTTAATTATGTCAAGGTCTGTCATAGCGTAAAAGTCATTGTCCTCAAATATACCAATAAAAGTGACTCCTCAGAAACTCAGTAAACAAGCTGGGCGTGGTGGCGCACGCTTGTAATCCCCGCGCTCGGGAGGCTGAGACAGGAGGATCTCACTGGTTCAAAGCCAGCCTCAGCTACTTAGTGAGGCTTTCAGCAACTTAGTGAGACCCTGTTTCCAAATTTAAAAAAAGAAACTCAGTAAAATTCTATAATCATCACAACAACAAAACGTCCAAATCCTGTGCGTCTGTACCTATAAGGCATGTTTCAGTTCTGAAATCTTACAGTTTTTGGTGTTGAAGGTTTGATTTCATTAATTGTAAGAATGGGTTTCCTTTGCCCAGGATGTAGAACCTTTGAACATTTTCATGGAGTAAGGTATATGAGCTAAGAAAAATACTTTTCCCTCATTTTCTATACAAGATTATTTTTAAACAACAGAATCACTTTGTATTATTCTGAAATACCAGAATATCTCTTATTCTGGGAACTTCCTTCTGAAGACACTCATTATAAAAACATCGTATCAATGTCTGCTGGGTGCATGAGAGCATCGCTCATCAGGCTGGCCCCGGGACTGGTCTTATCCCCTCATCTGCAGGATATAATTACACAGTGGCTCTGAAGCTATGGAAATAGAATGTGTTTCCCCCGCCCTGGAAGAACTGAGGAAAAAGTCTTCTTTGCACCAGTAGAGCAAGCCGATGACCAATAACACACAAAGAATAAGTCTGCAGTAATACCCAATTTCATTCATAAAAAAACATTGCATATTCCACATCACCTGAAGTTAAAGTCCATGATATTTAAGATATTTTGTTTGGTTTGTTTTAGGTTTTGGTTTGTTTGGTACTAAGGATTGTGCCCAGGGTGTGTGTGTGTGTGTGTGTGTGTGTGTGTGTGTGTGTGTTACTATGACTTGAACCAAGGGGCATTCTACCTCTGAGCTATACCCTCAGCCCCATTTTATTCATTTTGAAACAGGGTCTCACTAAATTGTGGAGGGCCTCAGAAGTTGCTAACGCTGGCTGTGAGCTTGTGATTTTCCTGTCTCAGCCTCTCAAGTACTGGAATTACAAGCATGTACCACCATGCCTGGCAGCCCCAGCCCTTTTTAATTTTTAGTTTGAAACAGGGTCTCATTAAGTTGCTGAATCTTGCTAAGTTGCTTAGACTGGTCTCGAACCTGTGATCCTCCTGTATCAGCCTCCCAAGTACTAGAAATGTAGGTATATAGCACCACGCCCAGCTGTTTAGGTTTTCAATACTGATACCATTGAGAGACAGAAGAAAGACTGTAAAAAGAAAAGGGAAAGCCAAACTAGATCTGAATTTGAGTTTATTTCTAATGAATAAATGTAGTTTACCTAGGATATCGCAGGTTTTTTTTAAATGTGTCTTATGTATTCTACTAAATATGACGGACTGAGATGCATCTTGGGATAGAGCTCAATGAAACTAATATACCAGACACCTTGTCTCCTTAACCTGAGTCCTCGGGGTCCATCTGTACCATAAGGCAAAGATAGGATCTATTGCCAATGTTTACCTGCTGGGCGTTTCTCCCAGGGTGTCTCACATTTCTACTCTAACTTTGTTAATCCTTCAGTCACACAAACCATGTCATCTTTATATGCAGAAATAAACACTGGGCACTTGAAGATTAAGGGTAAGAGGAGATGCAAGAGCTTCCAACTGACCAAAGCTCATGGCTTCAATTCTAATGGAATTTACAACTCAGGTGAGAAGATTGGGTATATAAATGTAGAAAGTAGCCGGGCGTGGTGGCGCACGCTTGCAATCCCTGCGCTTGGGAGGCTGGGACAGGAGGATCGCACGGGTTCAAAGCCAGCCTCAAACACTTAGTGAGGCTCTCGGCAACTTAGTGAGACCCTATTTCCAAATAAAGTATAAAATAGGTCTGGGAGTATAGCCCGGAGGTAGAAAAGCCCCTGGGTTCCACCTCTAGTACCACAAAAAAATGTAAAAATTATTCTAGCATATTTACAAAATAATCAAAAAATGTAAGTGATGTTATATAACTCAAATGTGCAAGTAAGTTATAATATGCAGTATTCTTTCCCAAGAAATGAATGAACGAATGAGCTATAGATTAGAATTTGAAGTTTGAAAGCACTAGAGGTTGGCGTTTAGGAAAGGGCACTGCAAGTAAAAAAATGTACTGATAAGACATTTTAGGATACATGGCAAATTCATATTTTCTTGAAGATATGTGGTTACTCATCTATTCAGTAAATGCCTATTGAGTACCTACTACTTTTCATTCATTCATTCACCCATTCATTCAACAAATACTTATTAACTGCATGTTATATATCAGAAGCTGGAAACATAGTAGTTAATAGACAAAACAGGGCTTTGCCTTGAACACATCTGAAATCTAATAAGAAGAACAAAAATATAAATAACTACAATCAAGTAAGATGGTATATGATATAAGAAATCAAAACTACTAAAAATTACTAAAGCCGGGCGTGGTGGCGCACGCTTGTAATCCCCGCGCTTGGGAGGCAGAGACAGGAGGATCGCACAGGTTCGAAGCCAGCCTCACTGGCTTAAGAGACCCTGTTTCCAAATAAAAATATAAAATAGGTCTGGGAGTGTAGCCCGGAGGTAGAAGGGTTTCCAGGAACCCCAGTACCACCAAAAAAAAAATTATTAAAGATAATATCACATACTAAAAACTAGGAATTATTTTAGCATGGAAGTAATATAATATTTGCAGATTATAAAACATACTTTTTTCATTGCAGAGGAAAAAAATGAATCACAAAGAAACAGTAGAAGAAAGTTCTTCAGAGCTTAGTGGCTACCCGTTTAATAAGAGATAGGAAATGATGGCTAAGCCAGGCATGGTGGCATATAGCTCTAAACTCATACTTGGAAGGCTGAGTCAGGAGGATTGCAGGTTTGAGAACAGCCTCATCAAGTAGTGAGACTTCCATCACCCTACTGAGATTCTGTTTCAAAATAAAAACAAAATAGGGTTGGGAGTATAGCTCAGAAATAGAATGCCCCTGGGTTCAATCTCCAGTACAAGAAGAAAGGAAGGAAGGAAGGAAAAGGTAAGGAAAGAAAGAAAGATAGGAAGGAAGGAAGATGTAAGGAAAGAAAGAAAGATAGGAAGGAAGGAAGATGGCTAGGAGAATGGAGAAGCATGACACACTCATGACACAACTTAGGAGGTAAAACAAGAATCTCCTAGGTATTTCTTGACCTAAGAAGCTTGAGAAGACAATAAGAAAGAGGCTTCCAGGTTCTGGACATTAGTGGTAAGACCATTAACTGATACAGGAAACACTGAAAGGAGAACCATTTTAGAGATTAAGTTTGAAGATGCTGAGTTCAATTTTCAGAAAGTTCAGTTTGAGTCACAACATTGTGTTAAGTGCAAAATAAGGCATAGTATCTGAACTTGAAAGCTCACAATATAGATAAAAATATATTATGATGATTAAATATAATAAAATATGCTAAAGAGAGAAATACCATATTTAATTGGTTCATACAGACCAGGTTATACTCTAATAGCATATATACCCTAAGCTAAGTTATTTATTTATTTATTTATTTATTTATGGCACTGGGGAACTGGGGATGGAACCCAGGGGCCTTCTACCTCTGGGCTACACTCCCAGATCTTGTTTTTTTTTTTTTTTTTTGCATTTTGTTTGGAAACAGGGTCTCACTAAGTTGCTGAGAGCCTCACTAAGTATCTGAGGCTGGCTTCGAACCCGTGGGATCCTCCTGTCTCAGCCTCCCAAGCACGGGGATTATAAGTGTGCACCACCACACCTGGCTAAAGCTAAGTAATTTAATCAACAAAATTTTATATCTTGTTTACATGACATCGAGTACAATTTCAGAAAACTTTCCAGAGCAGCCCCCCCATGTGTTTAGGTCGTTTTCTATCTTCTGGTTTTGCTATCTCATCACAAGATTTTTTGGTTGCCAACAGGAAAAGAGAGACAGAGGGTCATGCACCAAGTCTTCACTGCTTTGGACAGAAGCAGCACATCTTGCTTCCATTTGCAGCTCTTTGGCTCTATTTCGTTGGAAGGCAGCTGGGAATTTGGAAGCATTAAAAGAGCACCCAGGGTCAGAAATGGTGGTGCATGCTTATAATAGAGCACTTGGGAGGCTGAGACAGGACGATCGCAAGTTTGCAGCCAGCCTCAGCAGCTCAGTGAGACTCTCCATAACTTAGTGAGACCCCGTTTCAAAATAAAAAATAAAATAGGACTGGGAATATACCTCAAAGGTAGAATGTCCCCATGTTCAATCCCCAGTAACACACACACACACACACACACACACACACACACACACACAATCAATGAGAAGCAGGATGCTAAGGCAGAAAGATAGCACATTTGAGACCAGCCTGGACAACTGAGCAAGATCCTGTGTTGAAATAATAAATAAAAAAGGGCCGGGAAGCCGGGCGTGGTGGTGCACACTTGTTATCCCTGCGCTTGGGAGGCGGAGACAGAAGGATCACGCAGGTTCAAAGCCAGCCTCGCTGGCTTAAGAGACCCTGTTTCCAAATAAAAATAATATAAAATAGGTCTGGGAGTGTAGCCAGAGGTAGAAGGGTTACCACCAAAAAAAAAAAAAAAAAAGGAGGGGCTGGGGATGTGTCTCAGTGGTCGAGTGCTTACCTACCATGCGTGAGGGTTTCATCCTCAGTACACAGATGTAAAATGAGAGTTAGTAATTACATGGGGACATCAAGACACCTTCATGGAGAGGCTGCATTTGGGCTGGAATTTGAAGGATCTGTAGGAGTTGTCCACAGATGAAGACAGGCGAGGCTTGGCAGGCCAAGGGAGCATCACGTACAGAGACACTGAAGCATGGGAGGTAGAGGAGCTAGAGAGAGACAAAAAGAGGCTGGCAGATGGAGGAGGGCTTTCAGGGAATTAAAATAATAATAATAATAATAATAATAATAATAATAATAATAAGGTGACTCTAGAGATTGGGGAAGGGCATAAAGAGGCAAAGGAGGTGGTATTCTGATTGGTAGGCAAAGGCAAGCCATTGGTAGTTTGGGAGAAAATAAATAATTTATCAAATTAGAGAGGGAAAATGACCAGGAACAGGAGAGGCTGCAGGCAGTCAAACCATCCAGATGATTCGTGTAGTCCCAGAGTAGGCGAAGAGGCTCAACCTTCAGAAGAGGCGACGGTCCCTAGGACAGAGTGTACAAACACATGCAGTCGACATGTAAGCAGATATACGAAGTTAATCTTCTTAGAAGATGCAATGGGCACGTGAACAAAGCCACTGATACAGGAGAGTAAGAGAGAAGGCGCAATGGAGAACAAATGTGAGATTTCTAACTTGGTCAGTTCAATAGACGGTAAAGCCATTGTAGCAGAGCTAGGGAAAGCAACAGTGGAACGTATTCAAGAGTCAAAACCATGTTTCTGCAGTTAGAAAGTCAAGTAACTCGGATCATCCTTTGTTGAAGTTTGTTTACCATGGACTAATCGATAATAATAGTGTAATACTCATTTATTTATTTATTTGTTTATTTATTTTTGTGGTACTGGGGTTGGAACCCAGGGGCATTCTACCTCCAAGTGACACCCCCAGCCCTATTTTTTGTTCTTTATTTTGCAACAAGGTCTCAATGAGTTGCAAAGGGCCTAAGTAACTGAGGCTGGCCTCTAACTGGGATCCTCTTGTCTCAGCCTCCCAAATGCTGGGATTGCAAGCGTGAGCCACCACACTCGGCTTCTTTCTTTTATTTAAAAACAAAATATTAGCCGGGGGTGGTGGTGCACGCTTGTAATCCCCGCACTTGGGAGGCAGAGACAGGAGGATCGCGCAGGTTCGAAGCCAGCCGCGCTGGCTTAAGAGACCCTGTTTCCAAATAAAAATATATTTTAAAAATAGGTCTGGGAGTGTTACCCAGAGGTAGAAGGGTTTCCAGGAACCCCAGTACCACCAAAAAAAAAAAAAAATCTTGCTGGGCATGGTGGCGCACGCTTGTAATCCCAGGGTTTGGGAGGCTGAGATAGGAGGATCGCACAGGTTCAAAGCCAGCCTCAGCTACTTAGTGAGGCTCTCAGCAACTTAGTGAGACCCTGTTTCCAAATAAAGTATAAAATAGGTCTGGGAGTATAGCCCGGAGGTAGAAACGCCCCTGGATTCTACCCTCAGTACCACCAAAAAAAAAAAAATCTTGCCTGGTGTAGTGGCACACACTTGTGATCCCAGTACTTGGGAGGTTGAGACCGGAGGATTGCGGTTCGCAGCCAGCTTCAGCTACTTAGTGAGTCCCTCTGCAACTTAGTGAGACCCTGTTTCAAAATAAAGAATAAAAAAATGGGGCTGGGAGTGTAGCTCAGATATAGAATGCCCCTGGATTCAATCCCCAGCACCACAAAAATATAAAAAATCTTGTCACCATGCATGATGGTGTACACCTGTAACCCCAGTATTTGGAAGGCGGAGACAGGAGGATTGTAGATAAAAGGATAGCTTCAGCAATGTAGCGAGACTCTCCACAACCTAGTGAGACCCTGGTTCAAAATAAAAAATAAAAAGGGTAGGGGACGTGGCTTGGTGGAAGAATGTTCTTGGGTTCAATCAAAAGACAGAAGGAAGGAAGGAAGGAAGGAAGGAAGGAAGGAAGGAAGGAAGGAAAGGAGGAGATTTTATCTAAGAAGAGTAGTCTTTATTATTAACTTTAAAACATCACTGAGTTTTAGCTCAGCCTCTCCTTCCTACTACATCCACATGAAAGTATCTGTCGCAGGATATGGAGGTATATGCCTGTAATCTCAGTACTTGAGAACCTGAGGCAGGAGAATTGCAGGTTCACGGCCAGCCTCAGCATCTTAGTGAGACCCTGTTTCTACATAAAAAAAAATAGGAAGCCAGGCATGGTGGTACATGCCTATAATCCCAGTACTTGGGAGACTGAGACAGCAGGATGGCAGGTTTGCAACCAGCCTCAGCAACTTAGTGAGGTCCTTTACGATTTAGCGAGATCCTGTTTCAGAATAAAAAAAATTAAAAAACAGGCCTGGGGGTGTAGTTCGGAGGTAGAATGCCCCCTGAATTCAATCCCCAGTACCACACATAAAAAATAAAAATAAAGCCAGGCATGGTGGCGCACGCTTGTAATCCCCGTGCTTGGGAGGCGGAGACAGGAGGATGGCACAGGTTTGAAGCCAGCTGTGCTGGCTTAAGAGACCCTGTTTCCAAATAAAAAAGTATTTTTAAAAATGGGTCTGGGAGTGTAGCCCAGAAGTAAAAGGGCTTCCAAAAACCCCAGTACCACCAAAAAAATAATAAAAATAAAATAAAAAATAAAGTAGGGCTGAGGGTAGCTCAGAGGTAGAATGCCCCTGATTTCTATCCTCGGTACCAAAAAGAAAAGAAGAATAAAAGAAAAAAAACATGGAAGCATCTGGAGCGGTCACATTTCCTCGATCAAGCCAAAGCAAATTAAGTCATCTGTGGTTATCTCACATCCGCCCTGTAGATCTCATGGGAGGATACAGCCCGTATTACTACAATAATATGTAAAAAATAAAAATAGCATGGAAAGGAGGTTTTGAACGTGATACTTAGAGCTGCCTTTCTAAATAACTTACTCATATAAACGTAACATAGTCAACGTTTTGTGTTTCACATGTGACTCCTTTTCAGAGTGTATAAATTATTTTTTGGTATTCTTTCAAGCATTCATTTAACTTTGGAGGAATCTTTTGGTAATAAGAAAAGAAACGCCTAGCTTGTTTTTTTCCACCACCACCTGACTTTATAAGTTGTAATAAGTCACTTGACCTTTTGACATTTAAGAACTTGATTGTGAAACAGGGAAAATAATGTTTAACTCTCTTAAAATTGGACATATTCAATCAAAAGCTCTAAAACAATACTGTGCCCTTAGGGGAAGTGTTTTCATACATATTAAGTATGAATAACTACTGCCATTTTAATATAATAATGTGTTGAGTCTTTATATTGAGTGGTTCCTTTATTATGCCCTAGATAAAGAAGATAAGGGAAATATTCGATGGTTCCTACCCTCAAGGAATTCCACATCTAGTAGGGGACATTCACAATGAGTTCAAACGGTCAAGTAAAGGAGCTCAATTCCATGAATGGTCAATCAAGTGAACCGCTAGAAGAAAATAAAAAGAAAGAAAGAGAAAAGTACTATCAGGAAGGCTTCCTGAGCTAGCTGTCGTAGAAGCTTCGAGAATCTTGGTTGGCTCTTCTCCACTGCCGAGCTGTGATGACTTCTGCAGCTCCTCCTCGCTGGCAAACCCCCTGAGGCAAGGCGTGCTTTTCCAGTTAGTATCTTATTTGCCACAAGGAGGTGGTTAAGAGAGCTGGCCCCATCTAAGCCTCTCATATTTAATGACTGGCGTGTGACCTGAGCTGCTTCCTCACTTAGTGCCTCTATTTCCTCACCTGTTCAGTGGGATGATAACAGCAACACCTTAGAGAGTGGCTGAGGACTAAAGGGGTCGCGCATGCCCGGTATTACAAGTAATGGCACAGTCCCTGACTCAAGCAGCTAAGGACAGCACTGCTTAGCCGGGATTTAACTGTGTCCTATTTTTTTTTTCTTTCTTTTTTTGGTGGTACTGGGGTTCCTGGAAGCCCTTCTACCTCCAGGCTACACTCCTAGACCTATTTTATTTTATTTTATTTGGAAACAGGGTCTCTTAAGCCAGCGCGGCTGGCTTCAAACCAGCGCTATCCTACTGTCTCTGCCTCCCAAGCGCGGGGATTACAAGCGTGCGCCACCACGCCTGGCTCAACTGTGTTCTAAACTGAGTTGAAACAACAGAATCCTTTGGTAGATAAAACGGTGCTTCCCAACCCTACTAGACCCAATGCCCCCTTTTATGACAATTTTTGATGATACTATATTAAATATTGGCAATGCCCCCTTTATTATTTTCAAATGAAATTCACAGTTAGTATAATATGCGTTTACATACTATTTTAATTAACATAGAATCCTAACTATAAACTGGGCAACGTAGTGCTCACCTGTAATCCCAGTACTTGTAAGTTACAGACAGGAGAATCACAGGTTTGAGGACAGCCTCAGCAAGTAGCAAGATACTCAGCAACCTAAGGAGACCCTTTGAAACCCTGTTTCAAAAGAAAAAATAAAAAGAGATGGGGGTAAAGCTCAGAGGTAGAACATCCCTGGGTTCAATCCCCAGTATATATATTTAAAAAAAAAAATACTGCTGTGATACATGCCTGTAATCCCAGTACTTGGGAGGCTAAGACAGGAGGATCACAGGTTCAAGGACAGTCTCAGCAAGTAGTGCGACTCTCTCACCAACCTAGATAGACTCTGTTTCAAAATAAAATAAAATAGCAAGCCGGGCATGGTGGCGCACACTTGTAATCCCAGCATTTGAGAGGCTGAGATAGGATCCAGGTTCGCCGACAGCCTCAGCTACTTAGGCCCTTTACAATTCAGTGAGACACTGTTCCAAAATAAAGAATTAAAAAAAAAAGGGCTGGGGGTATAGCTCGGAGGTAGAAGTCCCCTGGGTTTCATCCCCAGTACCGCAAAAAAATTAAAAAATAAACCAGGCATGGTGGTGCACGCTTCTAATCCCAGCATTTGGGAGGCCGAGCAGGAAGATTGCGGTTCACAGATAGCCTCAGCTACTTAGTGAGGCCCTTTGCAACTCAGTGAGACCCTGTTTCTAAAGAAAGAATAAAAAATTGGGCTGGGGGTGTAGCTCAGAAGTAGAATGTCCTTGGGTTCCATCCCAGTACCACAAAAATAAATAAATAAATAAATAATAAATAAATAAATAAATAGGGCTGGGGTGTAGCTCAGAGGTAGAACGCCCCTGGATTCAGTCTCCAGTACCACACACACACGCACACACACACACACACACACACACACACACACACACACACAATCCTAACTACAACATCCAGAAGAAATTGAGCATAGCACTACTAAAAGATAGGCAAAGTTGCCGTGTGTCTACATGTGGGATTCCACCTACATGTGGAATTACCTTGACTACAGCAGCTCCAGATGCAGACTCGTGTATCATTTTGAAGACATTTTCACAAGCAGTATTGCAAACAATGATGAAATAGTTCCCAAATGACCAAACAACTAAATTTTGGAACAAAACAATATATTAATAACCTTTGTTTATGTAATTTTTCCATCCCAGAAAATCTAGTATATATCAAAACCTCAAAAAATATTACATATTAATATATTAAATGGTATTGTAGGGTCTACGCTCAGAATACTATCAGCAGATTTTTCACATGGAGCCACATCTGGGGCATAATGAGAAATGCAGGACCACTCTCTGCTGAACGAGTCTGTCCCATAAATTTCAAGATATTTCCTCTTCCTGGCCCCTGCGGACAAATGCTAGTAAATATCCCTAGTCACTGCGATATACGACGTTCCTGCGGATTTCCAAAATTAACTCAAAAGGAAGCTCTATCCTCAGGACTGTTACTGATACAAAAAGAATCCTTACACATCTCTGCCAGTCTTTACAAACCTAAAGACTCAGGAATACGGGGATGTTGGCATGAATTTGTCATGCATGACCAGCTCAACAGCCCTCTAAGTAGTCCTCTCAGGACACTTCCTTGACTTGGGCAAGAGAAGATTAAGAGCAGTAGGGTATGAATACCCGGGAGTGATGCCGACATGATTGTCTTTAGAGGCTGAAAATGAGGGGAGATGCTGCCATTAACACGGGCTCCCGAGTCAACAGAGATCACGGGAAACCAAAATGGCAACACTGAACAACTACGGCAAAATGGGCTTGGATCTGAGCTTGTTTTTTTTTTTTTTTTTTTTTTTTTTTTTGGTACTGGGGATTGAACCCAGGGGCATTCTACCTCCAAGCTTCATCCCCCCAGCCCTAATTTTTTATTCTTTATTTTAAAGCAAGATTTCACTAAGTCGCAGAGGGCTTCACTAAGTAGCTGAGGCTGGCTGCGAGCCTGGGATCCTCCTGTGTCAGCCTCCCAAGTACTGGGATCACAAGCCTGCGCCACCACGCCTGGCTTGGGCTTGGTTACTATAGCAGGCAACAGGAATCATCAGAATGGATGATTCCCAAGGATCTCCATGCATTCATCCTGGGGGTCCTAAAGACTAAATAGCTGGGCACCACAGCAAGATTCGACCTGATCTCTAGAAACAAATCAAAATAAAACAACCAAAAACCATGTTAGGTTTGGAATATAGAGCCTGATTTGAGACACCCCAATGGTCATGACCCCTCACCACTAGTAGTACTGTCTCAGATCCAGAGCTCTCAGTTTCTTCTAAAAGATCCTATAATCCTAGTCCTTGGAAGACTGAGACAGAAGGATCACAGGTTCAAGGACAGCCTCAGCGAGTAGTGAGACTCATTAACCTAATGAGACCCTATTTCAAAGTTTTTTATTGTTGGTGTTTTTGTTTGTTTGTTTGTTTGTTTGTTGTTTTTGCGGGTCTGGGGATGGAACCCAGGGGCCTTTGACCTCCAAGCTACATCCCCTGCCCTTTTTTTATCTTCTTTATTTTGAAACAGGGTCTCACTGAGTTGCAGAGGACCTCACTAAGTAGCTGAGGCTGGCCAGGCATGGTGGCGCACGCTTGTAATCCCCGTGCTTGAGAGGGTGAGACAGGAGGATCGCGCAGGTTCGAAGGCAGCCTCAGCTACTTAGTGAGGCTCTCAACAACTTAGTGAGACCCTGTCTCCAAATAAAGTATAAAATAGGTCTGGGAGGCCAGGCGTGGTGGTGAATGCTTGTAATCCCCGTGCTTGGGAGGCAGAGACAGGAGGATTGCGCAGGTTCGAAGCCAGCCACGCTGGCTTAAGAGACCCTGTTTCCAAATAAAAAAATGTAAAAATAGGTCTGGGAGTGTAGCCCGGAGGTTGAAGGGCTTCCAGAAACCCCAGTACCACCTAAAAAATAAAAAATAAAATAAAATAGGTCTGGGAGTATAGCCCGGAGGTAGAAAGCCTCTGGGTTCCACCCCGAGTACCACCAAAAAAAAAAAAAAAAAAAAGTAGCTGAGGCTGTCTGCAAACCATAATTCTCCAGTCTCAGCCTTCCAAATGCTGGGATTACAAGCGTGCACCACCACGCCTGGCTTTAAAGTTAAATCAATCAATCAATCAATCAATCAAGCGAGCTGGGGCTGTGGATCAGAGGTAGAATGCCCTGGGGCTCAATCTCCAGTACCCGCCCCCCAAAAAAAACCCCAAACTCTGTGTCATTTACAGAGGTAACTATACCAAGAAAAGAAAAAGAAATGTCTTTGAGGAATTATTGGGCACTGGCAGCTCTGAGCCGCCACACATCCTGAGACTCCAGAACATTGCCATGGTCACTCGGCTGAGTTTGACTTATCAGAGTCGTGTCATAAAGATGGTTGGGCTCAAGGTCTTCACACAGAGCGTCTTGATATTGACAGACCTGTGCTATGGTCACTTCCCTTCTTCCAGCGCACAGAACCAGGACAGTGTACTCCGCAGCAGGGGCAAGTCCAGCACTGGCTCCTAACTCAAGCAGTATAGAAACAGGCAGGCAGAGGGCTCCTCCCGCACAAACCAAAACAACACTGCAAGCCTGGGAAAATCAAAGAAATGAGTGCTTGGGAGATCTTAACAGACGTAAAAGTCGCAATCCCTGTTTTATCTCTATTGAACTTGACATTGATGGGTAGGTCTTGGCATCATAAGAGTTTAATCAGGAAGAGTCGACAACTAGAGCTTTGATTTTTTTTTTTTTTCTGTTACTGGGAATTGAACCCAGGAGTATTCTACTTCTGAGCTACACCTCCAGCCTTTTAAATGTTTAAATTTATTCATTCACTCATTTGTTTATTTACTGCTCCTAGGTATTGAACCCAGGGGTGTTTTACCTCTGAGCTACACCCCAGCCCTATTTTATTTTTTAATTTGAAACAGGGTCTACTAAATGGCAGAGGGCCTCACAAAGTTGCTGAGGCTGGCTTTGAACCTGGATCTTCCTGTCCTAGCCTCCCACATATTGAGGTTATGAACTTGAGACACCACGCCCAGCTTTATTTTTTATTTTGAAACGGGGTCTTCCTAAATTGGTGGAGGGTTTTGCTAAATTACTGAGACTAGCCTCAAACCTGTCCTTCTGATCCTCCTGTCTCTGCCTCCCAACCACTGGGATTATAGGAGTGTGCCATAGCACCTGATTTTTAAAAAATTATCTATTAAAAAAATTATTTAAGCCAGGTGTGGAGGTGCATGCTTGTAATCCCCGCATTTGGGGGCTGAGACAGGAGGATCACACGGGTTCATAGCCAGCCTCAGCTACTAAGTGAGGCTCTCAGCAACTTAGTGAGACCCTGTTTCCAAATAAAATATAAAAAAGGTCTGGGAGTATAGCCCGGAGGTAGAAAGCCTCTGGGTTCCACCCCCAGTACTACCAAAAAAAAATAATAATTTAATTAATTTAAAAAATTTGAGGTGTGTATATGTGTATGCTATCTCTGAGCTACACCTTCAGCCCTATTTTTTTTTTTTTAAATACGGTCTCACTGAGCTTCTGGCAGCTGTTTCCACAGCACTTGTTCTATGATTTGTTTACCAGATCAAACCAACAAAATCCCACACCTTGCCTGCAGCTATTTCTGTGATTTTTTTTTCTATCTTAATAAGCTGAAGAAGCTAGAATTTACTTATTTTCACTAACAGGGAAACAAAATCTTAACTATATAAGTGAGCAGACGTTACACATGCCAAAGGGCAATGATATACGTGTCATAAAAATGCACGGTCCTGGCTGGGCATGATGTCACATGCATGCAATTCCAGTTCTTGGGACAGGAGGCTCGCAGGTTCAATTCCAGTCTCAGCAACTTAGTGAGACCCTGTTTTCAATTTTTTAAATAAATAAATAGAGCTGGGCGTGGTGACGCACGCTTGTAATCCTAGCATTTGAGAGGCCAAGACAGGAGGATCACAGGTTCAGGTTTGCAGCCAGCCTCAGCTACTTAGTGAGGTCCTTTGCAACTTAGTGAGACCCTGTTCTCAATTTTTTAAATAAATAAATAGAGCTGGGCGTGGTGACGCACGCTTGTAATCCTAGCATTTGAGAGGCCAAGACAGGAGGATCACAGGTTTGCAGCCAGCCTCAGCTACTTAGTGAGGTCCTTTGCAACTTAGTGAGACCCTGTTTCGAAATAAAGAATAAAAATTGGGCTGGGAGTGTAACTCGGAGGTAGAATGTCCCTGGGCTCAAACCCTGGTACTAAAAAAAGAAAAAAAGAAAAAAGTCAGGTGTGGTGGTGCACGTTTGTAATCCCAGTACTTAGGAGGCCAAGACAGGAGGATCACAGGTTCACAGCCAGCCTCAACTATTTAGTGAGTCCCTCTGCAATGTAGTGAGACCCTGTTTCAAAATAAGGAATAAAAATATAGGGCTAGGGGTATAGCTCAGAGGTAAAATGTCCCCAGGTTCAATCCCCAGTACTGCAATAAAAAACAAACAAAAAAAGGCTGGGACTGTACCGCTCCGTGGTGAAGCACTCGCCTAGCATGCATGAGGCCCTGTGTTCAATCTATAGTACTTCAATAAATAAATGAATGAATGAACGAATGAATAAATAAATAGGACTGGGGGTGTCGCTTAGAGGTAGAATGTCCCTGGGCTCCATCCCTAGCACCACACACACACAAAAGTACATGGCCCTGCCTTGACAGTTAAGATCCTTGAATTCCAGTTATTTGAATCACATCAAGATATCCCTTCCAAAAGGAAAGATACTTTTACATGCCTTGAAATTCAGCTTTGACAAGAAGGCACAATACTCGCTGAGATAGTTTGCATTCTGAAGTTATCCGTGCCGCAGTTGGGTCCATAGCTCTGACCTTTTGCTGAGTAACCTCTGAGTCCACTGATCTAGAATAAGACCTACCTCGGAAATGCTATCAGCAGCTCTGCCTGCAGAGAAAGTCCTAGGGCCTTGAAGACCCAGAGGACACAATGGTGACTGATGTCCCTGTGTCTCCTTTGGAATGCTGCTAGAAACCTGTGCAGGCCTCCACAAGAGAATCCTATCAAAGCCCCTTTGAATTTTATCACAAAGACATTCTCCCTTCAACAAATGACTACTCTTCTTTTGATAAATATCTCTTAATTTGTTCTTGAATTCCGATAAAGACTATGTACCTGACACTGGACACCAGATGACTGATTAACCTGGTGACTCCTCACCAACTGGGCGCTTCTTATCTGCCCCGAGATAGCATGAGGTTGGGCATGACCAGCTACGCTCCATCACGGAGGAGGAGCAGCAAGTGCGAGCTAGGCTCTCAGCAACTTAGTGAGACCCTGTTTCAAAAAAAAAAGGTCTGGGAGTATAGCCTGGAGGTAGAAGGTAGAAGGCCCCTGGGTTCCATCCCCAGCACCACAGAAAGAAAGAAAGAAAGAAAGAAAGAAAGAAAGAAAGAAAGAAAGAAAGAAAGAAAGAAAGAAAGAAAGAAAGAAAGAAAGGAAGGAAGGAAGAAGGAAGGAAGGAAGGAAGGAAGGAAGGAAGGAAAGAAAGAGAGGTGTAGCTTGGAGGTAGAATGCCCCTGGGTTCCATCCCCAGTACTGCAAAGAGAAAGAAAGAGAGAGACAGAGAAAGAGAGAGAAACAAGAAGGTTTGAGGGATCTATTCATACTTACTAACCTCTCAAGCTCAATTCAGAATATGCGGTTATTTATGCACATCACAGGGAAAGCTCTATGTATTTAGGCGAGCAGGTTGTCCTGCTCTATGGATACCAAAGTCTTTCCCCAGCCAGTGCATGTCCCATAGGTTCATATACAAATTAGCTATGATAGCAATAATGGAGATGATATATGGGCTCAATAAAGTGGACTCTTTCTTTTCGAGGTTGGTTTGTAATTGCTACTGCTAAGAACCTATACAGGTTAGGTTACAATCAGGCTGAAAACACAGTGGCTTAAACAATGCAAAAGTAATAGAAATGAAGTCTGTTTCTCTTTCCTACAAAAAAAAAAAATTAGGTAATCCAAGTTAATGTGGTGGTTTTATAGTGTTGAGGATCCAGGCTTTTCCTGCCTGTTTTCCTACCATCTTCCAGATGCTATCTTCCTGCTTACTTTTCTGGATATTTTTGTGATCAAGGTGGTTCCTCTAGCTCCCATACTTAAGTCCACATTTTAGCCAGGTGAAATCAAGAGAAAGGGAAGAGGAAGCCACAACTTCCCCTTAATGTTATGAAGACTGCACACAGCTTATGATCACATCCTATTTGTTCTAACATGCTTGTGGGGTCCAACTGCAAGGGTGGCTGGGAAAAGTAGTCTTTATTTGGGGAGTGATGTGATACTTAAAATACTCCACCACTGAAAGCCAGACATGGTGGCACGCTTGTAATCCCAGCATTTGGGAGGCTGAGACAGGAGGATCGCTGCCACGGACAGCCTCAGCTAATACTTAGTGAGGCCCTTTGCAACTCAATGAGACCCTGTTTCAAAATAAAGAATAAAAAGAAAAATAGGGCTGGGAGTGTAGCTCGGAGGTAGAATGCCCCTGGGTTCCATCCCTAGTACTGCAAAGATTAAAAAAAAAAAATACTCCACCACTGGATAATCAGGACACAACATACTGGGGATACTAGGACCATCATTGCTCCATGCTACAGAATCCAGCACACTGAGACTTTGAAATGTCACATGCTCAGGTCCAGCAGTTATGGACCTCCAGTCTTGTCCAATATGGTAAAAGTGAAGGTATACAGCCGAGCGTGGTGGCACACACTTGTAATCCCAGCATTCGAGAGGCTGAGATTGGAGAATCAAGGTTCGTAGACAGCCTCAGCTACTTAATGAGGCCCTCTGCAACTTAGTGAGACCCGGTTTCAAAATAAAGAATAAAAAATAGGGCAGGGAGTGTAGCTCAGAGGTTGAATGCCCCTGGGTTCCATCCCCAGACCTGCAAAAAAAAAAAAAAAAAAAAAAAAGTGAAGGTATACTAATTCAGAACAAACATGGATTCTCTTCACTACTTAGCACACTCCTGCCCACGATGCTATCTGTGGGTTTACTGGATATTGTTATCACTATCATGGTGTCCCACACCACAGGGCTGCTGTCCAGAGAGTTCATGTCACAGCCTAAGAAGCAGGACAATGAGTTGATACTATTAAAATAAGCTTATCTTACCCTCAAGATGGCTGACCTGACCTTGTAGAACAATGAATGGACTATTTAAGACCTGGGAGATAGCACCTTTTAAGCCTACAGTAAGTGTTCATCAAAGTGATCATTATGTGACATGGTTTTCCCATCACTAGAATACAAGGCTTGTAGGAGCGACAGAAGTGTTACTCAATGCAGTGAGAGTGTCACAACTATACCCAAAGAGTCACTTATGAAATATTTTTTTTCTACCCCTCCAACTCTGGGTTCTGCTGGGTCAGAAATTTTAATGTTCACAAAGAAAGTGGTTCCACTAATGGTTTCATTAAAAAGAATCATGAAGGCGGGGCATGGTGGCACACGCTTGTAATCCCTGCGCTTGGGAGGCGGAGACAGGAGGATCGCGCTGGTTTGAAGCCAGCCACACTGGCTTAAGAGACCCTCTTTCCAAATAAAAATATAAAATGGGTCTGGGAGTGTAGCCCGGAGGTAGAAGGGTTTCCAGGAACCCCAGTACCACCAAAAAAAAAAAAAAAGAAGAAGAAGAAGAAGAATCATAAAGAGCTGGACGTGGTGGCTCACGCTTATAATCTGTCGCGTCCCTCGACCAGCGATTAAGACACGACACGAAGCTCTTCTTGCAAGCCGTTTATTCAGGATACTCGTAATGGCGGAATGGCGAAGATCTGCCTCGCGCAGGGCATTATAAACATTAACTCCACCAATCACTTCTTTCCACATCTCACTCACTCACTGGCTCACGCTCGTCAGGTCACCACCACGTCATGTGTTACGCAACCCTAGCCTCCAAATATGGAGTTGCTTCCTGCACAGCCATGTGCCTAATCAAGCTCAGAGGCAGGAAGCCGGCGCCATCTTTCAATGGCGGCTCACCACAATAATCCCAGCATTTGGGAGGCTGAGACTGTAGGATCGCAGTTCGTGGCCAGCCTCAGCTACTTAGTGAGGCCCTCTGCAACTCAGTGAGGCCCTATTTCAAAATAAAAATTAAAAATAAGGCTGGGGGTGCAGCTTGGAGGTCAAATGCCCCTGGGCTTCACCCCTAGTACCTAAAAAAAAAAAATAAATAAATAAATAGGAAAAGGAAAGAAAGAAACAGGAGTGTCCCGCCTGGCCATCTTAGTTCCATTGTCTTCAGTGGCACAAGGAGACCTAAATGATGACGCAATACTCTCATGCAAGTTGGGGAAAAGGGAAGGTTGATATTATCGACATTGTACTGGTGGCCTTAGCCATTGCAATAAGATAAGAAAAAAATAAGTACGAATTTTGAAAAACTGATCATTATTTATAGAAAATATGTACAAGCAATGATCACTTAGAAAATGTCATGAAACAACATGACAAAACAATTAAATACACAAAAATCCATGTAAATCCTGATTAAACCTATTAAGACATGAGCAAGACCCTGCATAAAGATAGCTATAAAATTGTATTCTAATCCAGGAAAGACAACCAGACACATAAAAAGATAGCTCATATTCCTAGATAGGAAGATTATATGTTGTGAAGGTATTCTTTCTTCAAAAAAAAGTAACCTATAAACTCTATAAAAAAAACATTTATTAGCTGAGTCCAGCAGTGCACTCATGTAATCCCAATACTTGAAAGGCTGAGAGAGGAGTGCAGGTTCATAGTCAGCCTTAGCTATTTAGTAGGACCCTTAGCAACTGAGTAAGAACCTGTTTCAAATTTTTAAAAGGGGGACGGAAGGGGTGGAGCTCAGAGGTGGAGCACCCTAGATTCAATCTATAGTACCAAAAAACAAAAGACATTTATTTCATTCCACTCTTTCATATGTCTTGTGAATATCTAATATGATCTACTTCCAATCTGATCATCTTTCCTCTGTAAATAAGTATTTTTTTTCTTGAAGGATATGAAATTTATTTATCTTGGGAACTTACACATTTTATCAGAATGGATCCAGGTAAATGTCTCTTTCTCAGTGATCCTGATGGCATAGCTATTTATAAGCTTCTTTTTGTTTTCCTTTTTTTTTTTACTTCTCTTTTTTTTTTTGTCTCTGCAACTCATCTTTTAAAATTAGACTTTAAGTCTACATTCCATGTTTTACTCTTTTATCGAATAATTTTCACTGGCCTTTCTGTTCTACATTAAAGGATAACTAAGACCCAATTCACACATTTTTCAGAGTTTTGGGGTCATTTTGTGACAGTCTACCTCAACTGGGCTTAAGTATATTTCTCTTTCCAGTTCTGAAGCCGCTTCTTTGCAGCAGGAGCAGAGCCTCCGCTTTGCAGACTGCAATCTTCCTGAGCCAGTGTCTGGGCAGGCTTCCTCTTTGTTGAGCGGTTTGAGAGCAGGACCTGGCACGTCCTTCCCTTCAGGGCAGACCTGTGAAGACGCTTCCTCCGAGGTAGGAGGCTGAGGAGTGTTTATGGGCCGGTCAGTTATGATAGCAAGCAAAAGGATGTCAGTCAAAGCTATCCTCCTTGCCTTTCCCTAGAGAACACAGTTGAAGATACATTGCTGAGAGTTTGACACTTCTCTTTCTTCCTTACGTTAGTTCAGTGAAAATCCTGGAGTCTTGCGATCTGTAGGCTGGGCAGGTCTCTATGTTCTAGAGTAAGGCAAAGTTTATCACCTCATCTCTGCTGGGCTACATCAGCAGGAGCTTGGAGAAGTCATCAAAAGCCTGGCTTATGTCACTGCCTCGTCTTCATCCTAGAAAGAATCTGCCCGTGTCACATGGCATTAAGTGGGGAAGTGAAAGAGAACCATGTGCCACTGGAAACACAGTACTACAATTTATTTTTACTTCAGTGTTGAATTAAAGCATGCATGTTACAAGTATTAAATTTACTTGTGAAGTCTCTTTTCCTCCCTCCCTTCCTTCCCTCCTTCCTTCCGTATCAAAAAGTTCCTCAGTCATTTCTTGGTTTCCAGGTCCTTGATAATTTTGAAAATTACCGATGAGTTACTGTCTAGAATGTCCTTCAGCTTGGATTTGTCTGAGATTTCCTCCTGGTTTTGTATCTTTACCAGGAGCATGGCAGAAACAATACTCTGTTCTCATTCCAACCATTGGGAGCTCAGAATTTTAATTTGTTCCTTTCTTTGTGTGTGTATGTGGTACTGGGGATTCAACCCAAAGGCATTCTACCTCTGAGCTACACCCCCAGCCCTATTTTATTTTATTTGTTTAATTTTGATGGAGGATCTCACTGAGTTGCAGAGGGTTTAACAAGGTTGCTAAGGCTGGCCCCAAACTGTGATCCTCTGGTCTCAGGCTCCCAAGTACTGGGATGACAGGCAGGCACCACCACACCCAGCTAATTTGTTCCGTTCAGTTCTGATCACTTAGCAGACATGGTGGCACATACCTGTCTTACAAGTACAGAGGAGGCTGAGACCAGAGAATTGTACATTCTAGGCCAACCTCAGCAGCTAAGCAAGACCTTGATTCTAAATAAAAAGTAAAAAAGGATGGGGTATAGCTCAGTGGTAGAGCACCTCTGTGTTCAACCCATACTAACACACACACACACACACACACACACACACACACACACACACGGCACGGTGGCACATGCTTGTGATCCCACATACTTGGGAGGCTGAGACAGGAGGATCACAGCCTCAGCAACTTGTGAGACCTTCCGCAATTTAGTGAGACCCTGTTTCAAAATAGACAATAAAATAGGACTGGGGGGTAGCTCAGAGGTAGAATGCACTTGAGTTTAATCCCCAGTACCACACACACACACACACATATACACACAGTCACACACACACACACACACACACACACACACACACACACACAGCTAATATTGATCATTTTATTAACTCATGAAGCCCCAAATCTTCCATTCAGGGACTAATTCAATGAAATTGACATAGATGCATTAAAATAGGTTGGAAATAATAATCTAGAGTTTATATATCCTTTATATATTTTTATATATTTTCAGATGTGCCCATCATTTATCTACTGCTTTTCTTTAAAAAACAACTCTAAAAATATATTATTTATTTCAGTGACCACAGTGTTAAATTGGTTGCTCAACTTAAGCTTTTTAGAGGTGTCCTATGTACCAAATGATGGGATATAATGGGTTAGGGTAATGTCTGCCAGGCTTCTCCAGGTACTCTTCTTCCTTTTATCATTAAAAGGTGTTTTGTAAAGTCACACTTAGAAACTACTACTTCACCAGACCTTCGATGTATTTATTATTAGCTCATGTTAGCATCGTCTCAGGGGTGTGCAACCTCTTACAAGCTTTGCAGGCTATATCTGTTTCACCAATACCCATTTTAGCCAATAGAAACTTTCTCATTGTCATCATTATTTTTTTTTATTTCCTTTCTTTCTGTCACAATAAAATGGTCCAGGCTTAGCCAGGTGTGGTGGCGCACGCTTGTAATCCCAGCATCCGGAAGGCTGAGACCGGAGGATCGCGGTTCCCAGACAGCCTCAGCTACTTAGTGAGGCTCTTTGCAACTCAGTGAGACCCTGTTTCAAAAGAAAGAATAATAAAAAAACAATAGATACACTCCAACATATAGGTACAGGGAGTAACTTTCTCAATAAGGCTTCCAAAGAGCAGGAAATTAGAGCAAGAATTAGTAAGTGGGATCTCTTCAAACTAAAAAGTTTCTTTTCATCAAAGGAAACCATCAAGAACCTAAAGAGGAAGCCTACAGAATGGGAGAAGATCTTTACCAGCCACCACTCTGATAGGGGGCTAATATCCAGAATATACAAAGAGCTCAAAAGACTCTACACTAGCAAAACAAACAACCCAATCAAGAAATGGGCAACTGAAATGAATAGACATTTCACAAAAGAAGAGATACAAATGGCCAATAGATACATGAAAAGATGTTCTACATCATTAGCCATCAGGGAGATGCAAATCAAAACTACACTGAGATTCCATGTAACCCCAGTCAGAGTGGCAAGCCTAAAGAAATCAAACAACAACAATCGCCGGCGAGGATGTGGGGAAAGAGGAACTCTTTTACACTGTTGCTGGGGGTGCAAAGTAGTTCAGCCACTATGGAGATCAGTATGGAGATTCCTTAGAAAACTGGGAATAGATCCACCATTTGATCTGGCTATACCACTCCTGGGTATCTTTCCAAAGGGGTTGAAATCAGAGAACTATGTTAACATATGCATACCCATGTTCATAGCAGCACAGTTTGTAATAGCCAAAATATGGAACCAACCTAGATCTCCATCAACAGATAAATGAATTGCAAAATTATGGGAAATACACATAATGGAATTCTATTCAGCTAGAAAAAAAGAATAAAATAATAGCATTTGGAAGAAGACGGAAGGAACTAGAGAACATTATGTTAAGTGAGATTAGTCAAGCACAGAAAGAGAAGGGACATATGTTCTAATATGCCCAAGCTAGGGAGTAGTGGTAATACAAGAGGGATTCCAGATGATGGAGGGGAAATCTCAGCAAAGCTTGAACGGAAGGATAGGAGAGGAAGAAAGCTGAGGTTGTTCAATGGAGGAGCTACATACAAATATGTGTAATAGCATAAATACAACACGATTAACCTGGACACTCTATTGGGAGGGGGGAGGGGAAGGGAGGGGGAAGGGCACGAAGCACAATGTAAATGTACACCACTCTCAATATGTTCCACTTATAAAAAATAAAAATTAAAAAAACCCACCATGTTTCCATTAAAAAACAAAACAAAACAAAATAGGGCAGGGGGTATAGCTCGGAGGTCGAATGCCCCTGGGTTCCATCCCCAGACCCGCAAAAAAACAAACAAACAAAAGGTCCAGGCTTGCCCAGCACAGTGGTGCAGCCTTGTAACCCCAGTACCTGGGAAGCTGAGACAGGAGGGTCACAGGTTTGAGCCCAGCCTCAGCAACTGAGCCAGACCCTCGGCAACTTAGCGAGATCCTGATACAAAATAAAAACAAAAAGCCAGGCATGGCAACACACACTTGTCATCCCAGTACTTGGGAGGCTGAGACAGAAGGATTGCAGGTTTGCGGCCAGGCTCTGCTACTTAGGGAGGCCCTGTTTCAAAACCAAATAAAGAAAGAAAGAATTAAAAAAAAATAGAGCTGAATGTGTAGTTTGGAGGTAGAATGCCCCTGGGTTCCATCCCCAGTTCTGCAAAAAAAAATTAATTAATTAAAAACAAGGGCTGGAATGTGGCTTGGAGGTAGAACAACCCTGGGTTCAATTCTCAGTATCAAAAAGAGGAAAAGAAAAGTTTCCAGGCTATTATTGTACCCTCCCTGACCAAACCTAGGATCAGTCATTTTTATCAAAAGTCCCGATTCCTTTTAGTGAAGAATGGTATTTAGGAGCCAATTTCTGACACTTGGTGTGTTCCGTACTACTGGGGCGTTGCCGCTCCACACCAGAATTAGGAAAGGCGTGGACTGTCCTAGCTCCATTTATGTCAACACGATTCTACATGCATTAAGTCTACAGGTTCACACCGACGCCCCTAGTTGCAATCCAACTGCTCTTCCCTCTCCTAACAGCGACAAAACAAGTCCTCATCATTCTTTGTAAGTTTTGTTACGTGATGGATCTCATCCTTTCTGGCCATTCTCCTGGCGTCTCCTTGCATCCTGAGCTTGGTCCAAGAATAGCAGTGAAGCCAGTCTAGCAGGTGTGCAGGAAGTGAGGGGAAAGCGGTAGCAGATGGAATCAGTGGTCTGGTACTAGCGTCCTAATATTAAATCTTCATTCTGGCCGGGCGTGGTGGCGCACGCTTGTAATCCCAGCATTTGAGAGGCTGAGACAGGAGGATCGTGGTTCGCAGACAGCCTCAGCTAATACTTAGGCCCTCTGCAACTCAGAGAGACCCGGTTTCAAAATAAAGAATAAAAAATTGGTATGGGGGTGTACCTTGGAGGTAGAATGCCCCTGGGTTCTATCTCCAGTGACAGAAAAAAAAAATCTTTATTCTAATTTCAGGATAAAGTAGAGTAGGCCTCATATAAATGCTAGTTAAACTTAACTTGAACCAAGGGTAATTTTGTACATGAATTTCACTTCCACACATGAACATGTTTCCCTGTTTTTTGTTTTGTTTTGTTTTGTTTTGTTTTGTTTTGCAGTACTGGGGATGGAACCCAGGGGCATTCTACCTCTGAGCTACACTCCCTGCCCTGTTTTTTATTCTTTATTTTGAAACAGGGTCTCTAAGTTACAGAGGGCCTCACTAAGTAGCTGAGGCTATCTGTGAACTGCGATTCTTCAGTCTCAGCCTCCCAAATGCTGGGATTACAAGAGTGCGCCACCATGCTCGGCTATATTTTTTTTTTATTATTTTTAATTTTATAACCCCAACCCTATTTTTTACTCTTTTTTTTTTTTTTTTTTTTTTTTTTTTTTTTTTGCGGGGATGGAACCCAGGGGCATTTGACCTCCGAGCTACACCCCCTGCCCAATTTTTTATTCTTTATTTTGAAACCGGGTCTCACTGAATTGCAGAGGGCCTCACTAAGCAGCTGAGGCTGTCCGTGAACTGCGATCCTCTGGTCTCAGCCTCCCAAATGCTGGGATTACAAGCATGTGCCACCACACCTGGCTACTAAATTTTTAATGTCATCGGGTTGGGAATGATTTACAAGATTCTTTATTTATTTATTTTTTTTCCTTTGGTGGTACTGGGGTTCCTGGAAGCCCTTCTACCTCCAGGCTACACTCCCAGACCTATTTTATACTTTTTTATTTGGAAACAGGGTCTCTTAAGCCAGTGTGGCTGGCTTCGAACCTGCATGATCCTCCTGTCTCTGCCTCCCAAGCACGGGGATTACAAGCGTGCGCCACCATGCCTGGCTTATTCTTTATTTTGAGACAGGGTCTCACTAAGTTGCAGAGGGCCTCACTAAGTAGCTGAGGCTGGCCTTGAACCTGCGATTCTCCTGTCTCAGCCTCCCAAATACTGGGATTACAAGCGTGTGTCACCACGCCCGGTCCTTCAAAATTATTTCTGTCTTACTCATCTCCATGTGCTTTATAATATATAGCAGTTACCCCATACACTTTTTATTATTTAACCTAAATTTATAGTTTTAACTTAGAATTTTAAATTTAAATTTGTTTTATAAAAGCACCATTAAATGCTATTTATTTTCTAAATAGGTATTGGTTCAATTTTTCATAAAGAACATAATTATTTGCAACATTTCAGAGGAAACTGACTTATTTTTATATATTCTTAAGGCTTTCTTTTTTAAGCATTCCATTGTTTTGAGTATGTATCTTAGGCTCTTAAAAAGAACATTTCCTTCCCCTTAAATGCCAATGTATTTACTTTTTTTCCTCTTTGGCAAACACTGATTTGAGGCTTCCAGGCTTTACAATAGAAATAAAATCAACCTACATCATCCCCAAGAATTAAAAGTAATACACAGTCGACCGCATCCATCTTTTGGGATCTCTTTTCAGAACTATTATAACATCTTAATGCTATAACTTGGTGAGAAAATGTATTTTGTGGAGTGTAAAAATAGCATCCAGCCAGGAAATGAAATCCACTCTAAGACTTATAAACAAAGGGACTTTCATGCAAGCATTGCTTCTGTGGGTCCTAGAGGAACTGAGAATTCTCCCTGTCCTGGAGGACATTGTGGCAGCCCAGGTCTCAGCAAAGGCAACGTGTTGGAGAGCTGTTCTCAGAGCCTAGGGGTCAGGAGCACTGTGAGGATTGCCCAGTGGGTTCTGGGGCCATGGAGGAGAGGGACACTGAGCATGGGATGCAGCCCCAGAGGATGCCCAGTGGATGCTGAAGGTGTCACCTAAAGTAGAGAGAAAGAGAGAAAAATCCCTCAGCTCCCCTTTCCCCTGCCTTCTAATCTTTCTCCAGTGCTCTCCTCCAAACAATGCAGTGTGACAGCTATTTACACAGTATTAGACACTATAAGTAATCTCATAATGATTTAAAGTGTATAGGAGGAAGTGTGTAGGTCATATGCAAATAGTATGCACATAAAGGACTTCAGCATCCACAGATTTTGGTACCATGGAAGGTCCCAAAACCAATCCTTTGTGGATTATGAGAGATAACTACATTAGAAAAGGCAACAGCTGGTCTGGGAGGTAGCTCAGTGGCAAAGGGCTTGCCTAAAATGCATTAGGCCTTGGGCTTGATCCCCAGTACCAATAATAATAATAATAATAATAATAATAATAATAATAACAACAACAACAACAACAATAAAAAAAAAGATGATGAAAAGCTGAACGTGGTGGCGCATGCATGTAATTTCAGTACCTGAGAGGCTTAGACAGCAGGATCTCAGGTTTGTGGCCAGTCTCAGCAACTTAGCAAGGCCCTCTGCAACTTAGACTCCGCTTCAAAATTAAAAAATAAAATAGGGCTGGAGGTATAGCTCAGAGGTAGAATGCCCCTCGTTTCAATCCCCATTACAATAACAACAACAACAACAGCAGCAGCAGCAGCTTGGGATTTTATAAAACTGTTGAAAAAATTAAGCCACAGATATAGGAAATGCTTTGAACCCTTGGCAAGATAAATATGAAGAAAGTCACACCTAAGCACATCACAGTATAACTGCTAAATATCAAACCCAAAGGTAGGAAAACCATAAAAGGAGTCAAATAAATCCAGATGTCTGCAGTAGGGCAGTCACATGACTGACGGCTGATTCATAACGGAAACAATGGAAGCCATCAAACAATGGAATGATATCTTCAAAGTGATAGGGAAAGCCTGCCAAAGCAGATTCTATATTCAGTAAAAATAACCTCAAAATAAATATGAAATAAGGACTTTTTTTTCAGACACATACACAAACAGAAGCCAAGAAACCAGCAGACAATGCTCAAGGATATTCTTGGTACAGCGGAAAAATGACCTAAGGCAAATTTTGAAAGGAGGAAACAAATTACAAGCAATGGAAAGTATTAATGTTTCAGAGATTATGGATCAAACTTAATAGTATAAAATAATAATAATTCCTTGAGAAATTTAAAATATATCTAGAATTTCTAGGTGTGATGCCACCATGCCCAGCTTTTCATCATCATATTACTTATTGTTATTATTATTATTATTATTATTCCTGTATTTGAGAGGCTGAGAAAGGAGGATCACAGAGCCCAGGCCAACCTAACAATTTAGTGAGGCCCTCAGCAACTTCGTGAGACTCTGCTTCAAAAATTAAAAATAGCTGGGTGTGGTGGCGCACACTTGTAATCCCAGCATTCAAGAGGCTGAATTTCTCTCCCATTGGGATGATTATTACAAAATAACAGCCAGGCGTGGTGGTGGACGCTTCTAATCCCTGCACTGGGAGACTGAGACAAGGAGGATCACGGTTTGCGGACAGCGTCAACTACCTAGTGAGGCCCTTCTGCAACTCAGTGAGACCCTGTTTCAAAATAAAGAATAAAAAAATAGGTCTGGGAGTGTAGCTCCAGGTAGAACTCCCTGGGTTCCATCCTCAGTACCCTAAAAAACAAAACAAAATAACAAAAACAAAAAGTAAAAGTGTCAATAGGGACATAGAGAAATTAGAACCTTGTCCATTGTTGTTGACAATGTAGCACAATGGAACCTATGAAAACCAGCGCCAAGGCTCCTCAAACATCTAAACATAGGGGCCAGGCGTGGTGGCAGACGCTTGTAATCCCAGCATTCAGGAGGCAGAGACCGGAGGATCGCGGTTCTCAGACAGCCTCCCAACTCAGTGCGACCCTGTTTCAAAAAATATAAAGACTAAAAAATATGACCAGGGGTGTAGCTTGGAGGTAAAATGCTCCTGGGTTCCATCCCCAGTACTGCAAAAAATAAGCAAATATATATTTTTTTCCAGTAGATTTTTACATATATATATTCAAGTAAAAATCTACTGAAAATGTTTGCTAAAGTATGTCTGTGCATTGAAATTATGGGTGATTTATTGGCCTCAGTTTTCTAGATTTTTCTATACTATGGCTATCCGTTTAGATTTGTCATAAAACCACCCTTATAATTAAAAAATTAGCCGGGCATGATGAAGCGTGCTTGAAATCCCAGTGCTTGGGAGGGTGACAGGAAGATCTCGTAGGTTCGAAGCCAGCCTCAGCTACGTAGTGAAGCTCTCAGAAACTTAGTGAGACCCTGTTTCCAAATAAAATATTAAAAAAATTGGTCTGGGAGTGTAGCCCAGAGGTAGAAAAGCCTCTGAGTTCCACCCCCAGTACCAGAAAAAAATTATAGTGGTGCATGACTGTACTTCGAGTACTCGTAATGCTTAGACAGGAGACTCGTAGGTTCGAGGCCAGCCTTGGAAATTTTTAGTGAGACCTTCCACAATTTAGTGAGACCTGTCCCCAAATAAGAAATAAAATCGGGCTGGGGGTATGATTTGAAGACAGAACGCCTCTGGGTTCAATCTCTAGTACTACAAAAAAAAATTATGCACTAATAGTAGTTTATGAGCCAGTCGTAGTGGTGCACACTTGTAATCCCAGATTACTTGGGAGGCAGAGACAGGAGGACTGCAGGTTCCCGGCCAGCCCCAACTACTTAGTGAGGCCCTCCACAACTTAGTGAGACCCTGTTTCAAAATGAAAGAATAAAAAATAGGGCTGTGTGTGTAGCTCAGAGGTTGAATGCCCCTAGTTCAACCTCAATTACTACAAAAAAATAAAAAAGTTTTTTTTTGTGTGTGTGGTACTGGGGCTCCTGGAAACCCTTTTATCTCTGATCTATACTCCTAGGCCTATTTTATACTTTTATTTGGAAACAGGGTCTCTTAAGCCAGCGCGGCTGGCTTCGAACGTGCACGATCCTCCTGTCTCCGCCTCTCAAGCGCGGGGATGACAAACGTGCGCCACCACGCCCGGCAAAAAAGTAGTTGTTTATGGTTTCATGTAGAGATCACAACTGAGATTTCTGAGACAATTAAAAAACAAACTACTATTGGAAGCCATAGTTTCAATGAACTTTCAAGGGTATCAAAACTATGTTTCAAAAAAACCTATTTCTCTTAATTGTGGCTTGGAATAGATTTCATCATAGCAAACTGAATTTAAGCATTTTATATAAATGGAGGTAACTCACCTGGGTGATTTACTCTGAGTATGTTCACTTTGTACAAAAGTGTAGCCAATATCCAGTCCGTACTTGAGTAAAGGTGAAGTCCACATTAGGTACGAGAGGGCGCGTGCCGTCAGGTCTAGGAGGAGCCCTCTCTTCCCTTTCAGTTGCAACACAGATGTTCCATTGGTTCGAGAACAAATCCTGCACAATGAAAAAGCATGTGGTTGAGTCTCCTCTAAAGCCTGAAAACCATAATGCTCTGTGGACCATGTAAGGTGCCGCGTTTTAAGAGCTTTTCCTATCCTTTGCTAATTCCTTTCTCTCCTAATAATACGTTTTTATTTCAGTTTAAAAAACAAGGCAGCCAGGCATGGTGGCGCAGGCTTGTAATCCAGTACTTGGGAGGCTGAGACAGGATTGCAGGTTTGCGGCCAGCCTCAGCTACTTAGTGAGGCCCTCTGCAACTTACCAGGACCCTGTTTCAAAATAAAAGGAATAAAAAATCGGACAGGGGTGTGCTTGGAGATAGAATGTCCCTGGGTTCAATCCCCAGTACTGCAAAACAAAACAAAACAAAACAAAAAGGCTTTTTTCACTTTATTTAATTATCATTATTATTTATTATTATTATTATTATTTTTTGGTGGTACTGGGGTTTACTTGAAGTCGGAAGCCCTTCTACTTCCGGGCTACACTCCCAGACCTATTTTATATTTTGAAACAGGGTCTCTTAAGCCAGTGTGGCTGGCTCCGAAACAACGCGATCCTCCTGTCTCTGCCTCCCAAGCGCGGGGATTACAAGCGTGCGCCACCACGCCTGGCCTAATTAATTTATTTTAATTCCATAATAATTCAAACTAGGAGCCAGGCTTGGTGGTGCACGCTTGTAATCCCAGTATTTGGGAGGCTGAGACAGGAAGATCTTGGTTTGAGGACAGCCTCAGCTATTACTAGTGAGGACCTTTGCAACTCAGTGAGACCTTGTTTCAAAATAAAGAATAAAAACTAGGACTGGGGGGTGGGGTAGCCTGGAGGTCAAATGCCCCTGGGTTTAATCCCCAGTACCAAAAAAAAAAAAAAAAAAAAACATGACACCTAAGTGGAGGGACAAATACATAACAGAAAAACCAAATACAGACACACAAATAACTAGGACCATGGTATACAATGGGGAAAGTTATGTAAATTAGTGAGAGATATGATGAATAGCTCAAACAACTGTATAATTTGCATATCAAAACAAGTTTTCTTTTTGAAATGTGGGAGTGTTGGACCCAGGCCTAATTTTATTTCTTATTTGGAAACAGGGTCTTGCTAAGTTGATGCAAGTCTCACTACTTGCTGAGGTTGTCCTCAAACCTGTGATCCTCCTGTCTCAGCCTCCCCAGCACAGGGATGACAGCTGAGCCTGGCTTTTCCCAACCCTTCCTCTTCATCTCATCCCATACTTCTCTAGGAGAACCATCCATTCCAGGACTTTAAATACTATTTATTTGTTTTAGATTCTAATTTTATTGCCTTCAGCTTCGTTCTCAAAGTTATAATTATATAATGAACTGCTTAGAGAACTCAGTCATCTGTCTGCAGTGACCTGCTAAGTCACTGCAGACTTAACATGTCTAAAGTGTTTTTTTTTGTGTGTGTGTATGTGTGTGGTACTGGGGATGGAACCCAGGGGCATTCCACCTCCGAGCTAGTTCCTGGAAACCCTTCTACCTCCGGGCTACACTCCCAGACCTATTTTATATTTTTTTATTTGGAAACAGGGTCTCTTAAGCCAGCGAGGCTGGCTTCGAACCTGCGCGATCCTCCTGTCTCTGCCTCCCAAGCGTGGGGGTTACAAGCGTGCTCCACCACGCCCGACCTAGTCTTTTTATTTTTTGAAACAGGGTCTCACTGAGTTGCAGAGGCCTTACTAAGTAGCTGAGGCTGTCTGCGAACTCAGTCTCTGCCTCCCGAATGTTGGGATTACAAGTGTGCACCACCACGATTGGACCCCTAAAGTGGAATTTTTAAATTTCCTACTATAAGCCGGGCATGATGGTGCATGCTTGTAATCCCAGCGCTTGGGGAGGCTGAGACAGGAGGCTCACACAGGTTCAAAGCCAGCCTCAGCTACTTAGTGAGGCTCTCGGCAATTTAGTGAGACTCTGTTTCCAAATAAAATATAAAATAGGTCTGGGAGTATAGCCTGGAGGTAGAAAGCTCCTGGGTTCCACTCCCAGTACCACAAATACATACATACATACATACATACATACATACATACATACATTTCCTACTATACATCCAGTTATATCCAGTCTTCATCAGAAGCCTAGGACTAATAATGTACGTGTGTTGTGTATGTTTAAGTGTGTTACTGGGAATTGAACCCAGGGGCATTCTACCTCTGAGCTACATCCCCAGCCCTATTTTTTATTCTTTATGTTAAAACAAGGTCTCACTTTTTAGGTGATCACACTAAGTAGCTGAAAACCTGTGATCCTCCTGTCTCAGCCTCCCAAGTACTGGGATTACAAGCATGTACCACCATGCCCAACTTTCATTTTTTATTTTGAAACAGGGTCTCACTAAGTTGCAGAGGGCGCCAAGGTTGTCGTTAAACCTATCTCAGCCTTTCAAGTACTGGGATTAAAAAACAGGTGCCAAGATGGGCCTGGTGGCGCACACCTGTAATCCTTGTACTTGGAAGGTTGAGACAGGGGGATTGCAGGTTTGAAGCCAGCCTAGCAATTTAGTAATACCCTTCTTCAAAATAAAGAATAAAATAGGGCTAGCGGTGTAGCTCGGAGATGGAATGCCCCTGGATTTAATCTCCAGAGAAGGAAGGAAAGAAGGAAGGAAGGAAAGCAGGCAGGCACTTTAGTAGGTAATGACTGACATTTAAAAGTGAAATTATAGCCACGCATGGTGGCGTACACTTGTAATCCCAGCATTCGGGAGGCTGAGACCAGAGGATCGCAGTACACAGACAGCCTCAGCTACTTAGTGAGGCCCTCTGCAACTCAGCGAGACCCTGTTTCAAAAATAAAGAATAAAAAATAGGGTAGGCGGTGTAGCTCAGAGGTCGAATGCCCCTGGGTTCCATCCCCAGACCTGCAAAATAAATAAATAAATAAATAAATTTAAAATTATAGAAAGAATAAAAATAGCACAGACAGCCTGGTGTGGTAGCACATGGTAATTCTAGTACTTGAGAGGCTGAGACAGGAGGATCACAGGTTCGAGGACAGCCTCAGCAAGTAGAAAGACTTGACTTTTTTTTTTTTTTTCAGTACCAGGGATGAAACTCAGGGGCATTTTACCTCTGAGATACATTCCTAGCCCTAACTTTTATCCTTTTTGTGTGTGTGTGTGTGGTACTGGGGTTCCTGGAAGCCCTTCTACCTCCGGGCTACACTCCCAGACCTATTTTTACATTTTTATTTGGAAACAGGGTCTCCTAAGCAGCGCGCGCGGCTGGCTTCAAACCTGCGTGATCCTCCTGTCTCTGCCTCCCAAGCGCCGGGATTACAAGCGTGCACCACTACGCTCGGCTATCCTTTATTTTTAAACAGGGTCTCACTAAGTTGCAGAGTGCCTAAGTAGCTGAAATTGGCTGTGAACCTGCGATCCTCCTGTTTCAGTCTCCCAAGTACTCAGATTACAAGCGTGTGCCACCGCTCGGCTAGTGAGACTCCTATTAACCTATTTGAGAACCTTTTACAAAATACGAACAAAATAGGGTGGGAGTGGAGCTCAGAAGTAGAATGCCCCAGAGTTCAATCCTCAGTACCAAAAAAAAAAAAAGGCAAAGAGAACATCACAGGCATTACACATTATAAGATAGGTTTGTTTTTTGTGTAAACATTTTGTTTTGAGTACTAAGCTATAAAAAGATATTACCTACTGTGAGTCATGGCCAAAAATTTGGGAGAAAAGCTGCCGCACAGGATCTGTAACCGCCGACCTCTCCAACCCCATTTCCTGCCTCCCTCCCTGGCTCTCAGGCTTTGGTTACACAGTTCCTGATCAGGTCTCAGACACTGTCTCGAGCCCTTTGCCTTGCAGGACCCGTGCGTTTGCTCCGTTTCTGCTTGTTTTATTCTTCTGATCAAGTCTTTGGGAACTTCTTTTCATCTTTCAGATCTTAAAGTTCAAAGTTTTTAGCCAGACAAGGTGGCGCACGTCTGTAATCCTAATACTTGGGAGGTTGAGATAGGAGGATTGTAGGTTCAGAGCCAGCCTCAGCAACTTAGTGAGACTCTCTGTAACTTAGTGAAATAAAAGATAGTGCACGCTTGTAATCCCAGCATTCAGGAGGCGGAGACCAGAGGATCATGGTTCCAGGACAGGCTCAGCTACTTCCTGAGGCCCTTCACAACTCAGCGAGACCCTGTTTCAAAATGAAGAATAAAAAATAGGGCTTGGGGTGTAGCTCGGAGATAGAATGCCCCTGGGTTCCTTCCCTAGTACCATAAATAAATAAATAAATAAATAAATAAATAAATAAATAAATAAATAAATAAATTTATTTCTCAAGGTGGGGGTGGTGACACATACCTATAATCCCAGTACTTGGGAGGCTGGGACAGGCGGATGGACAGACTCGAGGCCAGCTTAGCCATTTAGTGAGATCCTTTGTGACTTGTCTCAAAATAAAAAGTCAAAAAGGCTGAGGATGTAGCTTAGAGGTAGAATGCCCCTGGGTTCAATTCCCAGTGCTACCAAAAAAGAAAAAAAAAAAAAAGAGAAAAAAGAAAAGAAAAAGTTCATCTAACTTTTTAGCTTGGCTACGCAGCACTGATCAAAGACCAGTCTGGAGGAAATGAGGCGACCCTTTTCCCTTTTTCCTGGGCTTGGAGTCCCCCCACCGAGGGTCTCTCTGGCTGGGCGGCCCAGCTTCCTGAATGAATAGCCCTTTTACAAACCAACAATAGCACAGAGTGGACCATCAACTAATTGCGAGCTGTTAATCTTGCGGGTAATTATTTCTAGAAATCTAACCACCACCAGAATGTCTCCATTCCTCCTGCGTTAGAAACTTAGCAAGCGAACTTAAAGCATCTTAGAGCCCCTGTTTGTTTTTGTTTTCTGCTGCAAGCCTTTTAACTTAAAAGGCGTGGTTCCAAATAAAAATGCTGAAAGTTATAAACATTTTCCTTGAAGTCATCATGAATTTTTGTGTGTGTGTGGAGCTGGGGATGGAACCCAGGGGCATTCGACCTCCGAGCTACACCCCCTGCCCTATTTTTTATTCTTTATTTTGAAACCGGGTCTCACTGAGTCGCAGAGGGCCTCGCTAAGTAGCTGAGGCTGGCCGCGAACCGCGATCCTCCAGGTCTCAGCCTCCCGAATGCTGGGATTTTAAGTGTGCGCCACCACGCCCGGCTTGATGAATTTATGACTTAGAATCAAACAACATGATTTTATTTGTAACTTAACTTTCAACCCTTAAACATGGGAAGCAGATGCATTGATCAGATGTGTGGATTGTTTTGTTTTGTTTTGTTTTGTGGTACTGGGGATGGAACCCAGGAGCATTCTACCTCTGAACCAATCCCTCAGCCCTATTTTACTTTTATTTTGAAACAGAGTCTCACTAAATTGTGGAGGGCCTTGCTAAATTGCTGAGGTTAGCCTCGAACCTGAGATCCTCTTGTCTCAGCCTCCCAAGTACTAGGATTTAAAGAGTGCACCACCGCGCCTGGCTAAATGTATAGTTTGCCATTAATCCCTTTCCCTGTCCACTGGAGCGACAGGCGAAACTTCGAGGAAGTAAGACTGTGACCTGCAAATGTTTACTTCAAGAAGTTAAACATCAGCCTTTGACCAGGGGTTCAACAACACTCTATTTCTAATGGTTTCCTGACAAAAGCAACTCTATTCTGTGTCATTCTAAAAACCCACTCAATTAGTTACCATTCTTTTCTTTCTTTCTTTCTTTCTTTCTTTCTTTCTTTCTTCTTTCTTTCTTTCTTTCTTTCGGTGGCACTGGGGGTGGAACCCAGGGGCTTTCAAACTCTAGACTCCCAGACCTATTTTCTACTTAATTTGGAAAAAGGATCTCATTAAGTTGCTGAGAGCCTCACTAAGTAGCTGAGGCTGGCTTCGAACCTGCGCAATCCTCCTGTCTCAGCCTCCCAAGTGCGAGGATTACAAGCGTGCCACCACGCCCGGCTCTTTTATATATTTTTTATTTTTTTATTTTTTATTTTTTATTTTGGTAGTACTAGGGGTGGAACCCAGAGGCTTTCTACCTCCAGGCTATACTCCCAGACCCATTTTATATTTTATTTGGAAACAAGGTCTCACTAAGTTGCTGACAGCCTCACTAAGTAGCTGAGGATGGCTTTGAACCTGCGCGATCCTCCTGTCTCAGCCTCCCAAGCGCAGGGATTGCAAGCACGTGCCATCACGCCTGGCTAGTTACCATTATTTTCTGATGAACCAAAACAGAATGCCCAGTCTCCATGGTCAGGAACCAGAGTCACTAAAACCCAAAGTTTGTTATGTCTCCCTTCCTTCCTTCCTTTCTTCCTTCCCTCTTTCCTTCCTCTTCTTCCTCTTCCTCCTCTTCTTCCTTCTCTCTCTCTCTCTCTCTCTCTCTCTTTCTCTCTCTCTCTCTTTCTCTCTCTGATCTATGTATTTTATTGGACTGCAGATTGAATCCAGAGGCATTCTACCTCCAGTCTACACCCAGCCTTCTTTACTTTTTGTTTTGAAACGGGCCGAGAGGCTCACTAAGTTGCCGCACTGTTCTTTAACCCGTGGTCCTCCTGACTCAGCCTCCCAAGTACTTGGATTACAGATGTGTGTCACCATGCCCGGTTCAAAGTAAACTTCAGGCCAGGCGTGGTGGCTCACGCTTGTAATGCCAGCACTTGGGAGGCTGAGACAGGAGGATCGCATGGGTTTGAAGCCAGCCTCAGCTACTTAGTGAGGCTCTCTGCAACTTAGTGAGACCCTGTTTCCAAATAAAATATAACATAGGTCTGGGAGTATAACCTGGAGGTAGAGAAGCCCCTGGGTTCCACCCCCAGTACCACACACACACACAAAAGTAAACTTCAGGATGAGAAAAATCACTGAAAAACTTGATTTCCCCCTCCCAAATTACAGTAAACTGAGGCTGCTGGCCACACCTCCCATGGACGGGAACACGTCATACCAAGAGCATACAACTGTGAACCAGCTGGATTTAGCCTGGATCTGAAAGATGCCACAACCTCTCTCCGTTCGCTGCTGTGTTTACTTTCTATTTAGAAAGAGTCTTTATTGTTTCGTGCGTCCTGGGCTCCGGACCTGTGTTCGCAGGGTATCTCTGTTTATATGGGAGTTGGGTTGGTTATTCTGAATGCGCAGAGGCACGATTAGCTTTATCTAAAACACGCCATTGGAAAATCCTATTCATAACTCTCTGTGTCTTGAATTCACCACACCACCACCCCACCCCCGCCCCGTCCATTTTTAGATAAGATTTCCAGGCAAACTGATGTAATGTTTAAAACCTCCTAAGACTCCAGATTAGAAAAGACAAGACAACCAGAATAATCCCCGCCTGTTATTTCTGACTTCATTGTGCTATCACTTAGATACCACGCTCTGGTATAAGACAAGACTTTTCATTCCTTTGCTCTGTCAATATTCAACCAAAAGCCTGAAGCGCTCTGGGCTCCTTGGCTGGTCTTTAGTTCTGCTGGTGATAAGCAAAACGCATCTGCGGAGCCCCCGCATCTGCGGAGCCCCCGCTGCCTCTCAACCCGAGAGCAGAGCGGAGAGCCGAGCGCTCTGCGCAGGCGCGAGGGTCACACCAGCGGGTAGCACGCGGTGACACTGGGCAGGAGCCCTCCAGAAGTGGCTTCCTCATTGCTAACATTTCAGTTTGGCCTTTTATTTGCATGTACCTAATTGAGTGTTTTGTGGGGTTTTTTTTGGGGGGGGTGGTACTGGGGGTGGAACCCAGAGGCTTTCTACCTCCAGGCTATACTCCCAGACCTTTTTTTAATATTTTATCTGGAAACAGAGTCTCACTAAGTTGCTGAGAGCCTCACTAAGTAGCTGAGACTGGCTTCGAACCCGTGCAATCCTCCTGTCTCAGCCTCCCAAGTGCGGGGATTACAAGCGTGCACCACCACACCCGGCTGTAATTGAACAATTTAAGTGTGTGTGTGTGTGTGTGTGTGTGTGTGTGTGTGTGTGTGTGTGTGGTAGTGGGGATTGAAGTCAAGGATATTATGCCTCTGAACTACACCCTAGTCTTTTTTATTTTATTTTTTTTGGGGGGGTTGCGGTACTGGGGATGGAACCCTGGGGCATTCTACCTCTGAGCTACACCCCAGCCCTAGTTTTTATTGTTTATTTTTATTTATTTATTTATTTTATTTTATTTTATTTTTCCGGGTATGGGAATGGAACCCAGGGGCATTTGACATCTGAGCTACACGCCCTGCCCTATTTTTTTTAATTCTTTATTTTGAAACCAGGTCTCACTGAGTTGCAGAGGGCCTCACTAAGTAGCTGAGGCTGTCCAGAACCTGTGATCCTCTCGGATCCAGAATGCTGGGATTACAAGCATGCGACACCACGTCTGGCTTACTTTTTATTTTGAAACAGGATTTTGCTAGGTTGCTGAGTTTCACTTGTGCTGGTGAGGCTGTTCGAGAACAGCCTCAAACTTCCAATTCTCCTGTCTCATCCTCCCAGGTACTGGGATTACAGGCATGTGCCACCATACTCTGCTGTATAATTGTGTGTGTGTGTGTGTGTGTGTGTGTGTGTGTGTGTGTGTGTGTTGCTGGGGATTGAACCCAAGGGCGTTCTACCTCCGTATCTTTGGCTCTATTTTGTTTTTTATTTAGAAACAGGGCCTAAATTGCTGCGACTGGCTTCAAACCTTTGCTCTTCCTGTCTCAGCCTCCCAGGTACTGGGATTACAGATGTGTACCACCATGATCGGCTCTGGCTATATAATTTAATTTTTTTAATTACATAAGCCAATATGTGTGAAAAGAAGGAAAAGGGTTTCTTTGAAAACTGAGTTGTAGCCGGATACAGTGGTACACCTAGCAAGACCCTGTTTTGAAATTTAAAAAGTAAATAAAATATGGCTGGGGTACATGTAGCTCAGAGGTAGAATACCCCGGATTCAACCCCTAATATCACAAAAAAAAAAAGAAAGAAAAAAAGAAACTAAGTTGAATGTTTGGAAACATTAAACTAAATGACTTGAGTTTGCAGTTTACAAACCATATGTGGGTGAAACAGTAATAAACATAACTGGCATTAAACAGCCTTAAAGCCCCTCCAGCATAGAAAAGTAGCTAGCTCGCACCTAGAAGGAAGGCTACGGCATCAGGCAGACCAGGCAGCTGAGGGTCGCTACAAGAATATATTGTCACGTGGCCTTAAACTATTTTTATAGTATTCCTTACTTTAAAAAATATATAAAAGCCGGGTGTGGTGGCGCGCGCTTGTAATCCCTGCGCTTGGGAGGCTGAGACAGGAGGATCACGCAGGTTCAAAGCCAGCCTCAGCTACTTAGTGAGGCTCTCAGCAACTTAGTGAGACCCTGTTTCCAAATAAAATATAAAATGGGTCTGGGAGTATAGCCTGGAGGTAGAAAGCCTCTGGGTTCCACCCCTAGTACTACCAAAATAAAAAATAAAAAATAAGAAAATAAAAAAATATATAAAAGAGCCGGGCGTGGTGGCACGCTTGTAATCCTCGCACTTGGGAGGCTGAGACAGGAGGATCGCGCTAGTTCGAAGACAGCTTCAGCTACTTAGGGAGGCTCTCAGCAACTTGGTGAAACCCTATTTCCAAATAAAATCTAAAAATAGTTCTGGGTGTATAACCCAGAATTAGAAAGCCTCTGGGTTCCACCCCCAGTACCACCAAATACACACACACACACACACACACACACACACACACACACACACACACACACACACGCTGGGTGTGGTGACATACGCTTGTAATCCTAGTACTTGGAAGGCTGAGACCAGAGGACCATGGTTCACAGACACCCTCAGCTACTTAGTGAGGCCCTCCGCAACTTAGTGAGACCCTGTTTCAAAAGAAAGAACAAAAAAAATAGGGCAGGGGGTATAGCTTGGAGATCGAATGCCCCTGGGTCCCACCCCTAGGCCCGCAAAAAATAAGTAAAATAAAGAATAAAGAATAAAAAAATAGGGCCAGGATATAGTACAGAGGTATAATGCCCTTGGGTTCCATCCCCAGACCCACAAAAATAAAATAAAATAATAAAATAAAGAATAAAAATAAGGCCGGTTGCCAGGCGTGGTGGCACACACTTGTAATCCCCGCGCTTGGGAGGCGGAGACAGGAGGATCGCACAGGTTCGAAGCCAGCCTCAGCTACTTAGGGAGGCTCTCAGCAACTTGGTTCGAAGCCAGCCTCGCTGGCTTAAGAGATCCTGTTTCCAAATTTAAAAAAAAAAACATAAAAATAGGTCTGGGAATGTAGCCCAGAGGTAGAAGGGTTTCATCCCCAGTACCACCAAAAAAAAATAGGGCCAGGATATAGCTCAGAGGTAGAATGCCCCTGGCTTCCATCCCCAATACCCCCCCACACACATACACACATGGGATATTGGGTCAAAGGAGATAAATTTTATGGTATGTAAACTGTTTCTCAATAAACCAGGTGGCTCACATGATGAGTAGCACCTCCAGGCGGCCTTCCCAGGCCAGGGGAGAGATGGTGGAGCAAGCCTGGGGAGGACCCCCTCTTCTCTGACTCTGCCCTCGGGCCAGCACCAAGTTCACCCCTGAGTGGGAACTCGGTCTTAGGACCACGCCCGTCCTCTCTGCCTCCACCCTGGTCTGCAAGATGGCCGTGCTCCACAGAGCCTGCTTCCTGTCGCAACTTCTGAAATAAAGTGTCACATCACGGCCAAGGGACCTCAGAGAAGGGCGGCTCGGGCTTCCAGGTCAGGGAAGCAGGGCTCCTAAGGCCAGACATTGCCTAGAAATACCAAGGAGCTGTCTAAAGAGGCAGGTAGCCTGAAAACGCAAGAACGGCCAAGGACAGCTGGACGCAGCCAGGTTCAAATTCTCCGCATCCAGGGTTTCACAATTCCACATCCACGCATGGCTTACCGCACCTTGGATTTCTTCGCATGCACACAATAATCAGGCTCAACAGCGATGATCTATGCTTCTCATAGTGGTTAAGAGCAGACTTGCAGGAATTCCAACACCAGTTTCGCTACTTATTAGCTATGTGACCCTGGGCAATGTACTAATCCACCAATTGCTTTTTCTTTTTTTTTTTTTTTTTGCAGGTCTGGGGATAGAACCCAGGGGCATTTGACCTTCGAGCTACACCCCCTGCCCTATTTTTTATTCTTAATTTTGAAACAGGGTCTCACTGAGTTGCAGAGGGCCTCACTAAGTAGCTGAGGCTGTCTGCGAACCACGATCCTCTGGTCTCAGCCTCCCGAATGCTGGGATTACAAACGTGCGCCACCACGCCCAGCCAATTGACCAATTTCTTGTGTGTGTGTGTGTGTGTGTGTATGTGTGTGTGGTACTGGAAATGGAACTCAGGGGCATTCTACCTCCAAGCTATACCCCCAGCCCTATTTTTTAATTCTTTATTTTGAAACAGGGTCTCACTGAGTTACAAAGGGCCTCATTAAGTAGCTGAAGCTAGCCGCGAACCATGATCCCCCTGTCTCAGCCTCCCGAATGCTGCGCCATCATGCCTGGCTGTAATCTACCAATTTCTACAGCTGTAAACAGGGGCTAATAATTGTACCAGTGATAGTTTGGATCTTGAACAACCCCCCCAAAAGCCCATATGCTAAAGGGTTGGTCCCAGCCGAGTGTGGTAGTACACGCTTGTAATCCCAGGATTTGGGAGGCTGAGACAGAAGGATTCCAGGTTCAAGGACAGCCTTGGCATGTAGTGAGGCCCTCAGCAACCTAGTTAGACCCTGTTTCTAAGATAAAATAGGGCTGGGGTGTAGCTCAGAGGTAGAATGCCCCTGAGTTCAATTGCGAGAGCCACAAAAAAGAAAAATAAATAAAGTCTTGGTTCCCTGGGTGGTATTATTGGGAGGTGGTGAAAGCTTTGAAAGGTGTGGTCTATTTTTTTTTTTTTTTTGGAAAGAGGATCTCCTAACTCAGCGTGGCTGGCTTCAAACCTGCACGATCCTCCTGTCTCCGCCTCCCAAGCGTGGGGATTACAAGCGTGCGCCACCACGCCCGGCAGAAAGATGTGGTCTAGTGGGAAGTCACTAGGTCACTGTGAGAATGCTCTCCAAGGTGGGACCCCAGTTTCTTTCTCTCCCCACTTCGCTCCCTGGCTCACGAGAGGAACATTTTTGTTCTACTAAGTACTGCCAAGATACGCTGCCTCCCCACAGACCCAGAGCACAGGACCAACTGATCATGGGCTGGAATCTCCAAAACTATGAGCCATAATAAGCCTTTTCTCTTTATAAGTTGAATGATCTCGTGCATTTTGCTATAGTGACAGAAAACTAACACAGTAAGCTACCTGACGCTGGCCTTAGATGTTTTGAATGAATCAATATGTTTGGAGCTCTTTTACCTGTCCTCACATATGGGCTATATGAAATGTGCAGAGCTCACAGATGGAGGCTCAGAGGGGAGAGGTGTGACCCTTGCATTCAATAAACTGGAAACAAAGCTTGGAAGATAGGCACATAAGTAACTGTAAGTAAGTGTAAGCATCGGAATACACAAATACCATGGGACTCTTTTCTGTTCTTTTTTTTTTTTTTTTTTTTTTTTTGTCTGGGGATGGAACCCAGGGACATTTGACCTCCGAGCTACACCTCCTGCCCTCTTTTTTTTTTTTTTTTTCTTTGCGGTTCTGTGGTTGGAACCCAGGGTGTAGTAACTTCAGGCTACATTCCCAGACCTATTTTTTATATTTTATTTGGAAACAGGGTCTCACTAAATTGCTGAGAGCCTCACTAAGTAGCTGAGGCTGGCTTCAAGCCAGCGTGATCCTCCTGTCTCAGCCTCCCAAGCGCTGGGATTATAAGTGTGCGCCACCATGCCCGGCTTTTCTTCTTTATTTTGAAACAGGGTCTCACTAAGTTGCTGAAGGCCTCACTAAGTAGCTGAGGCTGTCCGTGAACCGCGATCCTCCGGTCTCAGCCTCCCAAATGCCGGGATTACAAGTATGAGCCACCGCACCCGGCTCCATGGGACTCTTAAAGATGGTGCGATGCTCTGCTGCAGACCCTGGAGACATGTTGGAGTTTCAGTGGGACCTTAATAAAAAGGCTAACTGGCGGGCAGATACTGGGGACAGGGAAGATGTTCTAAGCAGGTATGGGACAGTTTGAACAAAAGCCCAAAGGTAAGAAATGGTGTGTTTGCAGGGGCAAAAGAAATTTTAGCGGGAGACAAAGCTAGAAAAGGAAGCATATGGCTGGGCGTGGCGGCGCACGCTTGTAATCCCCGCGCTTGGGAGGCTGAGACAGGAGGATCGCGCAGGTTCAGAGCCAGCCTCAGCTACTTAGTGAGGCTCTCAGCAACTTAGTGAGACCCTGTTTCCAAATAAAGTATAAAATAGGTCTGGGAGTGTAGCCCAGAGGTAGAAAAGCCCCTGGGCTCCACCCCCAGGACCAGAAAATAAAAAAGAAAAGAAAAGGAGGCATATGCCAGGCGCAGTGGCACACCTGTAATCCCAGCACTTGGGAGGCTGAGACAGGAGGATCCCACAGTTGAGACCAGCCTCAGCAACTTAATGAGACCCTGTTACAAAAATAAAAAGATAAAAAGGGCTGGGGGTGCAGCTCAGGGGTAGAATGCCCTTGGGTTCAACCCCCAGTACCAAAAAGAAAAGGAAGGAAAGAAGGAAGGAAGGAAAAAAGGAAAAGAGGGCATGAACCAAGTTGTGCTAGTTGAGAGGTGTACCTGACTCTAAATACAATGAAACCTTCAACTGCGGTCCCTGGGGCGTCTCAACCCATCCTGAATCATCCTACCCCAATCATGGTATTCTGTCCATTAGTGACCCTCTGATTCTAAACTCTTTAGAAAGATGTCCTGATGGCCAGACACGGTGGTGCACGCCTATAATCCCGGCATTTGGGGAGTGGAGGCAGGAGGTTTGCAGGTTGAAGGCCAGTATGCAGTAGCTTAGTGAGATCCTGCTTCAAAATAAAAAAATAAAAATGGCTTAGTGGGGGGTAGCTCAAAGGTGGAAGGCCCCTGGGTTCAGCCCCCAGTAACACACACACACACACACACACACACACACACACGCGCGCGCGCGCGCGCACACACAGAGTAACTTTTCAAGGCTGCAGGATAAAATGAATCACATTTAGGAGACAAATTGTTTTTGCTTTTTGTACTGGGGATCAAACTCAGGAGCATTCCACCTCCAAGCTACATCTCCAAACGATTTTTCTTTTTTTTTTTCTTTTTTTTTTTTTTTTTTGGCGGTCCTGGGGGTGGAACCCAGAGGTTTTCTACCTCCGGGCTATCCTCCCAGACCTATTTTTATATTTTATTTAGAAACAGGGTCTCTCTAAGTTGCTGAGAGCCTCACTAAGTAGCTGAGGCTGGCTTCGAACCTGAGCGATCCTCCTGTCTCAGCCTCCCAAGCGCGGGAATTACAAGCGTGCGCCACCATGCCCGGCTTTTAATTCTCTTTTTTGAAACAAGGTCTCACTAAGTGGTGGAGGGCCTCACTGAGTAGCTGAGGCTAGCCACAAACCTGTGATCCTCCTGTCTCAGCCTCCCAAGTGCTGGGATCACAAGTGTGCGCCACCGCGCCCGGCCAGGAGACGTTGACCTGAACGTGACTGCATTTTCTAGCTTCCCGTTACTATATTCTTGCCTGAGCCGACTGAGGCAGTTTTGTTATTATCTCAACAAGCAAAAGCCACTGACAACCATTTAGCCAATCGAGTTTTTCAGCATTTTCGAGGCAAAGACAGGACTGCTGTCTAGACTGTCTCCTCCCTCGGACTGGCCCTCTCTGAGCTGGAAGGAATGGGGTGGAGAGAAGAGGAGGTCAAGCAGCTCCTCCTCTAACACGCAGTGCGGTTTCCCTAGAGGGAGGCACGTTCCCGCCAGCAGGTCCACAGACAAGAAGGTGGGCTGGGGGCTCCTCTCAGGCGCTTGTGCACGGGCCTTCCTGGGACCCCAGGTCCCTCAGCCGGCCCGATCTGGCAGGAGCCTGGTCAGCCCAAGGATCTCAGCGATGAGTCCTCTTGGTGAGCCCTCCACACCTCTGCCGTTGAGGGGACTTAGGCAGTGCACTCACCAGCAAAACATACTCACCACCTAGCCGGGCGTGGTGGCGCACGCCTGTAATTCCAGTACTTGGGCGGCTGAGACAGGAGGATGCCAGCCTCAGCAACTCCGTGAGGCTCTCAGTAACTTAGTGAGTTACTTATCCAAGTAAAAATTTAAAAATAGGGCTGGGGGTGTGGCTTGGAGATAGAATGCCCCTGAATTCCATCCCCAGTATCACAAAAAAAAAAAAAAAAGGAAACTCCCAAATACCTGGTTGCCTCACTAGTATATACAATAGATACAGCTGGTTGCGTTATTTAAAGCTTGGAGATTTATTGGCTTACATACCTGAAGAGCCCAGCGGGAGTGGCAAGCTTCGGGTGGAGCTGCGTCGGGCTCTGCTGTCCTTACTCCTCCCTTACTCTTACCGCTTTTATATGGAGGCTGCCCTCCCTCGCAGCTGCGAGAGGGCTCTCGGAAGTCAGGTGCCTGTTGGGAAGGGTTTCTCTGTGGGTTAAATGGCTTGCTTGACTTTCCTTCTAAACCCAGCAGATGCCGAGTTACACAAAGGCAGGGTCTTTGACAAATAGGTTTTCAAAGCCCCCAGAGTGCTTTCAGTGAGCTGGGCGCAGTGGCGCATGCCTTTATAAAATCCCAGTGCTTGGGAGGCTGAGACAGGAGGCCTGGTTTGTGGTCAGCCTCAGCCACTTAAAGAGGCTCCCTTCAACTTAAGGAGATGCTGTTTTAAAAATAAAATCAGGCCGGGTGTGGTGGCGCACGCTTGTAATCCCCACGCCTGGGAGGCTGAGACAGGTGGATCGCACAGGTTCGAAGCCAGCCTCAGCTACTTAGTGAGGCTCTCAGCAACTCGGTGACACCCTGTTTCAAAAAAAAAATAAGAATAAGAAACAGGGCTGGGGGTGTAGCTTGGAGGTAGAATGTTCCTGGGTTACATCCTCAGTACCACAAAACAAAATAAAATATAATAAAAGTAAAATTGGAGCTGGGCCTGGTGGCACAGGCTTGTAATCCAGCATTTGGAAGGCTGAGACAGGAGAATCAAGGTTCAAAGACAGCCTCAGCTACTACTTAGGCCCTTGCAACTCAATGAGACCTTGTTTCAAAATAAAGAATAAAAAATAGGGCTGGGAGTGTAGCTGGGAGGTAAATATCCCTGAGTTCCATCCCCAGTACTGCAACAAATAAAATAAAATAAAATTGGGTTGGAGGTGTAGCTCAGAGGTAGAATGCCCCTGGGTTCAATCCCCAGTACCACACACACACACACACACACACACACACACACACACACACAGAGTGTCTTCAATGGGTCCGTATATGTGCGGACAATGGGGATGTGGGGCGACAGGAAAGAAGACCTGGGTTGTGCTGCAGGCCTCAGCACCATGTGACACAAAGCACACAGGCCTAGGACCAAACACGCTTTGAGCTCTCTGCACATATTATTATCTCATGTAATGCTCACAGTCACCCATGATGCAGATTCTGTTGTTCTTCCTAGCTGTGGATGGAGAAACTGAAGGTCAGAAAAGCAAACACATCTCTCCAGGTGCAAACTAGAAACTGGCTCTGCGTCCCCAGAGTGGTCTCCAGAGCCCGAGGGCTACACCGCTAGCCTGTACCGGCTCCTAGAATTCTTTGTCCTGAACTATACAGCAAAAAAAGTCTCCCGCTTCCAGCAGCGCCCTCAGGAAAGCCTTTTCCCTGGGAATTCCATAATTTTATGACTCAACATCAGGAAGAGAAGAGCCTGCCCCGGGTTTTTTCCCTGCAGGAAATACTTCATTTCCTCCTGTATAATGACCCTTTTCCCTTTTCATATAATTTGATAGCTTCACAACTTAGACAAAGGGCTATTTGATTCTTTAAAATATAGCTGGCTGCTGGGCGTGGAGGGGCAAGCCTATAATCCCAGCATTTAGGAGGCTGAGACAGGAAGATCGCAGGTTCGAGGACAGCCTCAGCAAAGCAGCGGGACTCTCAGCAACCTAGGGAGACCCTCTTTCAAAACAAAAATTAAAAGCCGGGCGTGGTGGCGCACGCTTATAATCTCAGCACTCGGGAGGCTGAGACCGGAGGATCGCGGTTCGCGGACAGCCTCAGCTACTTAGTGAGCCCCTCTGCAACTCAGTGAGACCCAGTTTCAAAATAAAGAATAAAAATAGGGCAGGGGGTGTAGCTTGGAGGTCGAATGCCACTGGGTTCCATCCCCAGACCCGCAAAAAAAAAAAAAAAAAAAAAAATTAAAAGGGCTGGGGGTGTCGTTCAAAAGTAGAACGCCCCTGGGTTCCATCCCCAGGACTGCAGAAAACCAACCAAAAACAGAAGTAGCACATAAATACATGCTGCTTTGCTCTCAGTGTTCCCAAAGGAGGCCATGTGATGTGCTACGGGCCTGGTCCCTAGAACGAGGCACTAGGGGAGGCGGGAGAAGCTGGAGGAGGTTCGTTAGGACGCCAGGGTGTGACCCTGAGGGAGGGACCGGGCCCCTGCCCCTCTCGCTCTGCTTTCCAGCCGCCAGGAGCTGAGGCGCTCCCCCTACCACCGCCATGTCCGGCCTTGCTACAGGCCCCAGAGCAACAGGGCCAAGTGACCACAGACTGAGACCTACATCTTTTCTGCTATTTAAGTTGTTGGTCTCGGTTATTTTGTCACAGCGAGGGAAAGCTGACTGGAGTATTTATTTTATTTTTTTGTGGTACAGTCTATTTTTTGCTTGAAACAGGGTCTCACTAGGTTGCCGAGAGCCTCGCTATGTTGCTGAGACTGTCCTCAAACCTGCAATCCTCTTGTTTCAGCCTCCCAAGTACTGGAATTACAAGCATGGGCTGCTATGTCTGGCTACATATTTTAAACCATCTAAGCGATACAGAATTATACAGGGTAAAAATGCAATCTCTCCTTTACACCCCCTCCTCCCCAAATCGCCTGCCCTCTGCAGCATTACAGCCTGCTGTCGGACACTCTGCCATCCTTTTTCTTTGCTTGCATATATGTTCAAATACAGATAGGTAATTTTTAAAATTTTTCATTTACTTTTTTTGTGGTACTAAGGATTGAACCCAGGGGCATTCTACCTCCGAGCTACACCTCCAGCCTGATTTTTTATTCTTTATTTTTAAACAGGGTCTCACTGAGCTGCAAAAGACCTTACTAAGTAGCTGAGGCTGTCCGTGAACCATGATCCTCCTGCCTCAGCCTCCCAAATGCTGGGATTACAAGCGTGTGCCACCAGGCCTGGCTGTAATTTCTTTAAAAACACAAATAGGATGATATTGTAGATGTTATTATAATTGTTCCACAGCTCAATTTCCCCACAATATGTCTTTGGGCTCTTTCCAAGTGTTGCTGAGTCTGTTACTAAGGCTGGTCTCAAATCTGCTATCCTCCTTTCTTAGCCTCCCAAATACTGGGATTACAAGTGTGGGCTTCTGCACCTGGCGCTAGGTCTTTATAATTAAAGTCAACCTATGTAGTTCTTGAATTGTACCTGGCACACAGTAAGTGTTAAATGTGATCATCATTATGATTATTATAATAGTTCTGTGTAAGCATTTCTGGGGAATTGTTTTCTGGGTTTTTTATGGTGCTGGGGATTGAACCCGGGGGCATTCTACCTCTGAGCTACACTCCAGCCGTATTTTTTTTTTATTCTTTATTTTAAAACAGGGTCTCATTAAGTTACAGAGGGCTCATTAAATAGCTGAGGCTGGCCACACACCTGGATCCTTCTTTTTTTTTTTTTTTTTCTTTTTTTTGCGGGTCTGGGGATGGAACCCAGGGGCATTTGACCTCCGAGCTCCACCCCATGCCCTATTTTTTTATTCTTTATTTTGAAACAGGGTCTCATTAAGTTGCAGAGAACCTCACCACGCCCGGGCGAACCTGGATCCTTCTGTCTCCACCTCCCAAGTACTGGGATTATAAGTGTGCACCACCACGCCCGGCTTGGGAAACTGTTTTTTTAGAGAGGGAATTGTTGGATTAAAGATTTTTTTAAAGTTTTTTCCAAACTCCTTCCTAAGGACTCTAGCAATTTCCACCTGTACCAACAGTAATTCCAAGCACCTGTTATCCCCCACACACACACACGATACACCAGCTGTGGTATCTGCCCCATTATTAAGTATCCATGCCCTTTTCAAATCATAAGCTATGTAGCTGTTGGCGTCCTAGCATCCTCTGCCATCAAGCCTGCAGCACCAGACCTTGGCGATTATTAAGAGAGGCATTCAGCTGGGCGTGGTACGCAGGCTGTAATCCCAGGACTCGGGAGGCTGAGACAGGAGGATCACAGGTTCAAAGACAGCATCAGCAATTTAGTGAGGCTCTCGGGAACTTTGTGAGACCCCGTTTCAAAATAGAAAATTAAATAGGGCGGCAGGGGGGGGGGGGTAGCTCAGAGGCAGAATGCCCCTAAATTCAGTCCCTAAATTGCATTTTCCCAGAACCAAGACAAGCATGGGCCAGAGCAGCAGAAGGTTTTTAAACCTCTATAAACCTCTCTAGACTCTCCTTAGAAGATTTCCTGAGCGCCTGAAAAGCTATGGAGGTACTTTTCTGGTGTGGGGTTGATGTAAAACGAAAATTTTAAAATCCTGTACTTACCCCCAGAAAAGTTAAGAAAAAAAAAAAAAAAGCAGACAAGACAAGTATGAGGGAGTTGCTGGCGAAGGTTTAAGCTCCAAGCTTCAGCTGAGCGTGGCGCTGGAAGCTGACGCCGGGCAGGCGTCTGAGCTTGCCCGACGCCGGCGCAGGAATGCGGCCCGCCCCGCCCCGCCCCGGCCCGGCGCCCGCGAGGCTCTCCACTGCCCTCCGCTGGCCTCCGCGGGGAGGCGCACGCCTAGAAAGCCAGGCCATGTCAGAGTTGGGAAAAAATTCGTATTCCAAGAAAGAAAAAATAAATTAGTTGAGAATACACTTATGGCGGGTGTATTTATTAATACTTGTTTTTCTGTTCAACTGAGGAAACAAAACTAAATAAAATATATTTCAAAGCATCTCCTGTTGAGTACCGCCAAAATAATAAATCCCAAATCTCAGCCAAGAGTGGTGGCAGGACAGGAGGCGAGGACAGGAGGATCGCAGGTTCGCGGCCAGCCTCAGTTACTTAGCGAAACCCTCTGCAACTTAGTGAGACCCTGTTTTAAAATAAAGAATAATCCCAGCACTTGGGAGGCTGAGACAGGAGGATCGCACAGGTTCGAAGCCAGCCTCAGCTACTAAGTGAGGCTCTCAGCAACTTAGTGAGACCCTGTTTCCAAATAAAATATAAAATAGGGCTGGGAGTATAGCCTAGAGGTAGAAAAGACCCTGGGCTCCACCCCTAGTATCACAAAAATTAATTAATTAAATAAATAAGGAATAAAACATAGGGCTGGGGGTGTAGATTGGAGGTAGAACGCCCCTGGGTTCCATCCCCAGTGTCTGTCTGTCTGTCTGTCTCTCTCTCTCTCTCCCAAATCTGAAGATTCCTAAATCCTCAGCTGTAGGTATTTACTGTTCTCTGGCCAAGACAGCCTTATTTAGTCTCCATTCACATAGGGAAAGATGAAAAGCCTTTCTCAAGCTGGAGGGGTGTGTGTGTGTGTGTTACTGGGGATGGAACTCAGAAGTCTTCTACTTCCGGGCTATACTCTCAGACTTATTTTATACTTTATTTGGAAACAGGGTCTCACTAAGTTGCTGAGAGCCTCGCTAAGTAGCTGAGGCTGGCTTCGAACCTGCGCGATCCTCCCGTCTCAGCCTCCCAAGCGCGTGCTCCCCCACGCCGGGCGGGAGTGATTTCTTATATACCTGCTTCCGCCTGTCGGAGCCTTCCGCGAGCTGTGTGCTGATGGGAAAAGCTTTACTTGGGGCTGTCAGCGGCTGAGGCTTTCCTCTCGGGACACTTTATGGGCGAGACCTTCCTTCCCCACTCTAGATCCCAGCTCCCACGCCCCAAAGCACACCCGGCCCTGTCCAGCCCCACGCCCTTCCAGATTTTTACTGTTCCCCATGACACGAACCACCGCTGCACAGTACTATAAATTTCACTTTTTGAACTGGAGACATAATCCAGCCATGTCAAGAGCACAGTCCAATGGTCTTTAGTTCTCAGAGTCAGTGCCCATCACCACAAAAGTTCCAGCATGTTCCTATCATCCCAGAAAAACACCAGACCGACAGCAGTCAGCGGGTGTCCTCTCAAACTCTCCCCTCCCAGGCAGCCCCACCAGCCCTAGACACACCACTCTATTTCTGTCTCTAGACTTCTCTAAGCTGGGCCTTGTGGCACACCCTGTAGTCTCAGTACTTGCGAGGCTGAGACAAGAGGACCTCAGGTTGGAGACCAGCCTCAGCAATTAACAAGACTTGGTTTCAAAATAAAAAAAAATTTAAAAGTCTGGGGTACCTTGGAGGGAGAATGGTGTACCTGGGTTTAATCTCTAGTAACACACACACACACACACACACACACACACACGTAAGCACGCACAAAAATAAACAAAATATAGATTTGTCTATTTGGACATTTCATATAAATGGAATTATGTGGGCTTTTGTGAATGACTCTGGTATGTGTATGTGTGTGTGTTACTGGGGATTGAACCCAGGGGCATTCTTCCTCTGAGCTACACCCCCCCCCGTCCTACATTATATACATACATATATATATATATATATATATATATATGTATATGTATACGTATATATGTGTATATATATATATATTTTTTTTTTTTTAACAGAGTCTCACTAAGTTCCAGAGGGCCTAAATTGCTCTGGCTGGCGTTAAACCTGTGATCCTCCTGTCTCAGCCTTCTAAGTACTGGGATTACGAGCAAGCGTGTGCCACCACACCCGGGTGTTTGACTGTTTTACCTACCACGTTTTAGAGTGCATCACTAATCCTTTTTGAGGGGGGGCAGTATTGGGGATGGAACAGGGGCATTCTATCTCTGAGCTACACCCCTTGCCCTATTTTCTATTCTTTATTTTGAAACAGGGTCTCACTGAGTTGCAAAGGACCTCACTAAATAGCTGAGGCTGTGCCGGGCGTGGTGGCGCACACTTGTAATCCCCGCGCTTGGGAGGCAGAGACAGGAGGATCGCGCTGGTTCGGAGTCAGCCTCTCTGGCTTAAGAGACCCTGTTTCCACATAAAGTTAAAAAATAGGTCTGGGAGTGTAGCCCGTGGGAGTGTATCCCGGAGGTAGAAGGGCTTCCAGGAACCCCAGTACCACCAAAAAAATAAAAAATAAAAAAATAATAAATAAATAAATAAATAAATAAATAAATAAATAAATAGCTGAGGCTGGCCATCAACCGCTATCCTCCGGTCTCAGCAGCTCAAATGCTGGGATTACAAGCGTGCGCCACCACACCCGGCTCAGTATTACTTTTTAAAGCCAAATAATATTCTGTTGTATGGCTAAATTATATTTTATTTATCTGTTCATTGGTTGATGAACATTTAAGTTCACCAGGAGAGACTATTATTAACAATGCTGCGGTAAACATTCACGTACAAGTTTGGTGGTGTTTGCATATTCTTAACTTTACTTTTTTAATGACCAGGTGTGGTAGCACACAGCTTTAATCCCAGTACTTAGAAGGCTAAGACAAAAGGATTGCAGGTTCAAGACCAGCCTCAGCAACTTAGCAAGACACTCGACAACCTACTGAGACCCTTTTTCAAAATAAAAATTAAGATTTAGCCAGGCGTGGTGGCGCGCGCTTGTAATCCCAGCATTTGGGAGGCTGAGATAGGAGGATCCCGGTTCACAAACAGCCTCAGCTACTACCTAGTGAGGCCCTGTTTCAAAATAAAGAATAAAATATAGGACTGGGGATGTAGCGCGGAGTTCTGTAGAATGCCCCTGGTTCCATCCCCAATACCACAAAATGAATAAATAAATGAGTAAGATTTCAAAACAGGGAGAATGCCCCTGGGTTCAAGCCCCAGTGCCACAGAAGAAGAAAATATGTTTTTTATCTGTCTTTCCAATAGGAATTCAAGCTCTGAGGTTTATTTGTGCTTTACTCCGTCACCGGCTCCAAGTACTGTGCAGAGCATGTCTGCGCCCCGGGCACGTCTGGAAAATCAATCAATGCTTCTCCTTTCTCTGTGGATGCTGATGGGAGCCTTCAGATTCCCCTGATTCTGGTCCTAAGTTTCCTGTAAAGCCATCGTGGCGGCCCTCACCAGGATGAAGGGGCCGGGCTCTCTCCCGCAGACCAGTTCCAGATGTGGTTCTAGTACACTCCAGACCCTCCTCGACCTCTGAACTTTTATCAGAAAGGTCTGCTTTGCTCCTGGACTCTGAGTCCCTACTAGATAACAAGGAAATGCCAGGGGAATGCGGGGCTGGGCGGGTCTCAGATGCTCCTGCTCTTATCTGGTTTTTGTTTCACTTGAGGCAGCTGTTACTCCTTATCAGTGCTTTACTTTTTCCTTCTAAAGGAAAAAAAGATCTGAAAGAGTTCTATGATCAGAGACTGCAGGGTTGGAATTTACAGGGCTACTTCTTCCATCACAGTGAGCCAGGAAGGAAGTGTGTGTGTGTGTGTGTGTGTGTGTGTGTGTGTGTGTGTGTGTGTGCGAGCGTGCGTGTCACCCATGTGCATGCGCACAATATTGGGGATTGAACCTGGGGCATTCTGCCTCTGAGCTATACACCCAGCCCTATTTTTTTTTTTTTTCCAGTACTGGGGATGGAACCCGGGACATTCTACCTCTGAGCTACATCCCCAGCCCTATTTTTTAGTGGTGTGCGAGGCCCGTACTAAGTGAGCTGCGAGCAGAGCGTGGGGGTCCTGGTGCCAGGGAGGGTCCCAAGCTCTAAAGTTCGGAAAAACTTGTACTTACTGCATCCCTGTCGTCAAGGAATTTGTGCGCATGTGTGTGTGTGTGTGTGTGTGTGTGTGTGTGTGCGCTACTGGAGCTTGAACCCAGGGGCATCCTACCTCCAAGCTATTTCACCAGCCCAATTGTATTTTGTGTGTGTGTGTCGTACTGGGGAAGAACCCAGGGTCCTTCTACCTCTGGGCTACACTCCCAGACCTGTGTGTGTGTGTGTGTGTGTGTGTGTGTGTGTGTTACTGAGAATGGAACCCAGGGGCATTCTAACTCTGAGTTACACCCCCAGCCCTAGTTTTTATTCTTTATTTTGAAACAGGGTCTCACTGAGTTGCGAAGGACCTAAGTACCTGAAGCTGTCCTCGAACCCTGATCCTCTGGTCTTAGCCTCTCAAATGCTGAGATTACAAGCATGCGCCACCATGCCTGGGTATCCCAGAACTATTTTATATTTTTATTTGGAAACAGGGTCTCACTAAGTTATTGAAAGCCTCACTAAGTAACAGGTTGGCCTCGAACCTCTGCGATCCTCCTGTCTCAGTCTCCCAAGTACTGGGATTACAAGCGTGCGCCATCATGCCTGGCTTTGTACATTTTGTCTTGAAACAGGGTCTCACTAGATGGCTGAGAGTCCCTCCACATTGCTGAGACTGGCCTTGAACCTGAAATCCTCTTTTCTCAGCCTCCCGAGTATTGGGATGACTACCATACTCCACTACGCCCGGCTGCAAGTTCTTTTTTTTTTTTTTTTTTTGGTGGTACTGGGGTACCTGGAAGCCCTTCTTCCTCTGGGCTACACTCCCAGACCTTTTTTTTTTTTTTGAAACAGGGTCTCTTAAGCCAGTGGCTGGCTTCGAACCTGCGCGATCCTCCTGTCTCCACCTCCCAAGTGGGGGTGGGGGGGTGGGGGGGTGGGATTACAAGCGTGTGCCACCACGCCCAGCCTCGGCTGCAAGTTCTTAATATGTATATATTTGTTTGCTTTGGGGAGAAGAGAGGTCGTTTTCTAACTTTGGATCAACACAGGTGATTTTTATTATTCTGAATCTAAGAACAACAACAGCAGCAGCAGCAGCATAATTTATTAAAGCAAACTTTTTAAAAGCCAGGCGTGGTGGCGCACGCTTGTAATCCCAGCATCTGGGAGGCTGAGACAGAAGGATCCCGGTTCACGGCCAGCCTCAGCTACTTAGTGAGGCCCTCTGCAACTCAGTGAGACCCTGTTTCAAAATAAAGAATAAAAAAATAGGGCTGGGGGTGTAGCTTTGGAGGTAGAATGCCCTAGTTCTACACACACACACACACACACACACACACACACACACACACAACTTTTTGAAGAAACACGAGAATAGTAAAATAATAGATTTGAGTTTTGGCAAAAAGAATCTATATAGTTAGGTATTTTAAAGAAAGTCCAGGAGTGCTAACCAAAGGAACACATTTAGAGTCAAAACATGATGGGTCTTAATTAGTCCTGTACTAGAGTGACATAACGCCATTGCAGATGTTCTCCAGATGAGCTCAGAATTGAACAGCATGTCCCTCCAGAGGGCTGCGAGGCCGGCAGGTGTTTCCCCAGAGCTCTTAGCCAGAGCTGCGCCAGGCCCAGGATTTCACAGCTGGACTGTAAACAAACCTTATTCCAATGGGTTTCGTGTATGTTCCATAGTAAAGGACCAGGAATGAGCGGTCTCCGTTGTTATCCAAAATGTGGTGTCTTCGAAAGACTTTTATTATGAAAACAGCCAGGGCTCGCACACACTACTCCCTGCTGGAAATCTGTGTCCATTTTAACAGTTACATAATGTAATCTTTGATGTGAGAATTTTGAGCAGCCCAACAGAGACAAGAAAACAGACTGACTGACCCTTCTTGGCTGTACCACCTCCTGACAAACAGTGAATGCCCTGATTAAATTGTAGAGGAAATCTGCTGTTATGTCTGTAATTCCAATACTCAGGAGGCTGACCAGGAGGACCGCAGGTTTGAGACCAGCCTCCACAACTCAGTGAGACTATCAGCAACCTCGCGAGAACCTATCGCAAAACAAAATGTAAAAAATGGGGCTGGGGTGTAGTTTAGAGGTAGAACATCCCCGAGTTCAATCCCCAGTACTACTTAAAAAAAAAAAAAAAAACCACAGGAAATCTTATTTGGAAACTGCGTGAATAGGTATCAGAAAACCTAGGGGGTGGATTTTTGCTAGCATTTTCTCTAGTAATAATGAAAGGGTAGTAGTGTGCGGTGGTACATGTCATGATGCCAGTATCCGGGAGGCTGAGCCAGGAGGATCACACATCGAAGGCTAACACGGTAACTTAGCAAGACACTGTTTCAAAATAAAAAATAAAATAGGGCTTGGAGATTGAATGAACCTGTGGACAATACCCAGTGCCACACACACACATGCACACACATAAACTGGGAGTGGTGGCACACGCCTGTAATCCCAGTTCTTGGGAGGCTGAGACATGAGGATTGAAGACTCAAGGACAGCCTCAGCAAATAGTGAGGCTCTCGTCAACCTAGGGAGACGCTGTTTCAAAATAAATGAATAAATAAGTGAACGTTCCAGTTTCCGTTGCCTCTAGTGTAGATCTGCATTTCTAGCCGGGCATGGTGTGGGTGCCCATAAGACCAGAGCTTGGGAAGCTGAGACAGGAAGCTCAGAGCCTGGAGGACAGCCTCCGAAGGTAGTGAAATTCTCAACAACGTAGGGAGACCCGAAATTTAAAAATAATTAAATGAAAAGGTCTGTGGTGTGCTTTGGAGGTAGAATGTCCAGTAACACACACACACACACACTCACACACTCACACACACACACACGCACACTCTCTCTCTCTAGTTCAGGTTGAGTGTGTGCAAGTGAGTACGCCTATGTAATGATCCTGGTAACCTGCAGCTAACCAGTTAACTGGTAACCTGGTCAATGTGGACTCTTAGTCACCCTAAAACCTACTAAGACCCAAAGAAAATGCCCCACCCTCGGGGCAGGAATTCTGAGGCTAGGGTCCGTAGATGCTGGAGGTAGGGTTGGACCCTGCAGGGACATCGTGTTCCCTCCCGCAGGCACCTGCATCTGCGTCCCCAGCTGCACCTGTATCTACACCTGCCCTGTGCCTACTCCTACACCTATGTCTACACCTGCACCTATGTCTACACCTGCACCTATGTCTACACCTGCTCTACACCTGCACCTATGTCTACACCTGCTCTATACCTGCACCTGTTCTACACCTGCACCTATAGCTACACCTGCACCTATGTCTACACCTGCTCTACACCTGCACCTATGTCTACACCTGCTCTACGCCTGCACCTATATCTACACCTGCACCTGTGCCTACACCTACACCTATGTCTATACCTGCACCTGTTATACACCTGCACCTGAACCTGCATCTATATCTACACCTGCACCTATGTCTACACCTGCACCTGTTCTACACCTGCGCCTATATCTACACCTGCATCTATATCTACACCTGCACCTGTGCCTACACCTACACCTATGTCTATACCTGCACCTGTTATACACCTGCACCTGAACCTGCATCTATATCTACACCTGCACCTATGTCTACACCTGCACCTGTTCTACACCTGCGCCTATATCTACACCTGCATCTATATCTACACCTGCACCTGTTCTACACCTGCACCTATGTCTACACCTGCACCTATGTCTACACCTGCACCTATGTCTACACCTACACCTATGTCTACACCTGCACCTGTTCTACACCTGCACCTATGTCTACACCTGCACCTGTTCTACACCTGCACCTATGTCTACACCTGCACCTATGTCTACACCTACACCTATGTCTACACCTGCACCTGTTCTACACCTGCACCTATATCTACACCTGCACCTATGTCTACACCTGCGCCTGTTCTACACCTGCACCTATATCTACACCCGCACCTATGTCTACACCCGCACCTATGTCTACACCCGCACCTATGTCTATACCCGCACCTATGTCTACACCTGCACCTATATCTATACCTGCACCTGTTCTACACCCGCACCTATATCTACACCCGCACCTATATCTACACCCGCACCTATGTCTACACCCGCACCTATGTCTACACCTACACCTATGTCTACACCTGCACCTATATCTACACCTGCACCTATGTCTACACCTGCGCCTGTTCTACACCTGCACCTATATCTACACCTGCGCCTATGTCTACACCCGCACCTATGTCTACACCTGCACCTATATCTACACCTGCACCTGTTCTACACCTGCACCTATATCTACACCCGCACCTATGTCTACACCCGCACCTATGTCTACACCCGCACCTATGTCTACACCTGCTCTATACCTGCACCTGTTCTACACCTGCACCTATAGCTACACCTGCACCTATGTCTACACCTGCTCTACACCTGCACCTATGTCTACACCTGCTCTACGCCTGCACCTATATCTACACCTGCACCTGTGCCTACACCTACACCTATGTCTATACCTGCACCTGTTATACACCTGCACCTGAACCTGCATCTATATCTACACCTGCACCTGTTCTACACCTGCGCCTATATCTACACCTGCATCTATATCTACACCTGCACCTGTTCTACACCTGCACTTATGTCTACACCTGCACCTATGTCTACACCTGCACCTATGTCTACACCTACACCTATGTCTACACCTGCACCTGTTCTACACCTGCACCTATGTCTACACCTGCACCTGTTCTACACCTGCACCTATGTCTACACCTGCACCTATGTCTACACCTACACCTATGTCTACACCTGCACCTGTTCTACACCTGCACCTATATCTACACCTGCACCTATGTCTACACCTGCGCCTGTTCTACACCTGCACCTATATCTACACCCGCACCTATGTCTACACCCGCACCTATGTCTACACCCGCACCTATGTCTATACCTGCACCTATGTCTACACCTGCACCTATATCTACACCTGCACCTGTTCTACACCTGCACCTATATCTACACCTGCACCTATGTCTACACCTGCGCCTGTTCTACACCTGCACCTATATCTACACCCGCACCTATGTCTACACCCGCACCTATGTCTACACCTACACCTATGTCTACACCTGCACCTATGTCTACACCTGCACCTATGTCTACACCTGCGCCTGTTCTACACCTGCACCTATATCTACACCCGCACCTATGTCTACACCCGCACCTATGTCTACACCCGCACCTATGTCTACACCCGCGCCCGCGCCCGCCGCGTTCCAGCTCGGAACCGCTGGCTCCCGGAGCCCTCGAGCCCCGCCGTTGCTCCCGGCTCGGGCCCCGCAAGGCGGGAAGGGCGCCAACGGCCGACCGGTGCGCGGATGGCGGCGGCGTCCAGGGCGGGCAGCCCGGCCAGGCCCGGCTCCCCGGTGCGCTCGGTGGCCGCCTGCCCGCGCCCAGTCAAGGGCAGGGCGGGCCGGGAGGCGGCGCGGCGGCGGCTGCAGCTGCAGGCGAAGGCGCAGGGCGGCCAGGGCCCCGCGGCCGACGACGACGAGCCGCTGCCCGGGGAGGACGACGGCGAGGCGCGGCCGCTGCCCCCGGTGTGCGCCGCCCCCATGCGCGGCATGTGGCGCGACGAGAAGGTGGCCTTGTACTGCGACCGCATGCTGCGCGGCTGCAAGGTGAGGGCCTCGCACCTGCTGACCGCGGGGACCGGCCGCCCCAGGGACCGGGGCGTGGCCCAGGCCGAACGCCGAGCCCACCCCAGTCCACAGCACACACACAGAAGTAAAAGTGCATCCGTAATAAAAAGGGCTGGGGTGTGGCTCAAGGGTAGACTGGCCCTGGGTTCCATCCCCAGTGCTGAAATAAATAAATATATAATTACGTAAATACGTAAATAATAAAAAGAGCTGGGTGTGGCTCAAAGGTAGAATGCCCCTGGGTTCAATCCCCAGTGCTGAAATAAATAAATACATAATTATGTAAATAAGTAAATAAAAACATAAATACATAAATAATCAAAAGAGTTGGGGTGTAGCTCAAAGGTAGAATGCCCCTGAGTTCAATCCCCAGTGCTGCAATAAATATATAATTACGTAAATACGTAAATAATAAAAAGAGCTGGGAGTGTGGCTTGGAAGTAGAATGCCCCTGGGTTCACTCCCCAGTACCAAACGCAAACCCAAACAGGAATGGTTCCCAGCAGCCAAGTCTGTAGAACAATGTTTTATTCAGAAAATATCTACCCATTAACACCAAAGAGAGCAAAAACTGTATGTGTTTAAACTTTTATTTAAGTTACAGCAGCAGGATTTGCACACACGCAAGTGCAGTCATTGCAGTGATGTTTATAAAAATTAGAAACTGAATTTCAAAAACAAGCCAGATGTCCTGGTGCAAGCTTGTAAACCAGTATGTGGGAAGCTGAGACAGGAAGATCGCAGGTTCAAGGCCAGCCTCAGCAATTAAGCGAGGCCCCCCCCCCCAAACTTAGGAAGACCCTGTTTCCAAATGAAAAATAAAATAGGGCTGGGGGTATAGCTCAAAGATAGAATGGCCCTGGGTTCCATCCCCAGGAATAACTCTCTCTCTCTCTCTCTCTTTCTCTCTCTCTCTCTCATGTCCAAACATTGAACAAATGGATATATGCACAGAAAAATACTGAAGAAATACACCAAAATACTGACAGTGGTTACTTCTGACTGCCAGAATTAGATGTGATTTTTTTTCTTTATATTTTCTGTACTTTTCAGAAGGTTTACCTTTTTTGATTTTTTTTTTTTTTTTTTTTTTGCAGTAGTGGCAATGGAACCGAGGAGCATTCTAGCTCCGAACTACACCCCCAGCTCTATATTTTTATTCTTTATTTTGAAACAGGGTCTCACTCTGAGGCTGTCCGCGAACCAGGGTCCGCCCATCTCAGACTCCCAAATGCTGGGATTACAAGCGTGTGCCACCACACCTGGCTTGTTTACCATGTTTTATATTCAGAAAAAAAAAATTTTAGGGTGGCACCAAACCTTGTCTCTAGCCCTTTTTATTTATTTATTTTTGTTTTGAAACAGGGTCTTGCTAGGCTGGTCTTAAGCCTGTGATCCTCCTGTCTCAGTCTCCCAAGTACCATGCCTGGTTCATAATATATTATCATCTTTGAGGTAGCTGAACTTCACTTAAAAATCAAATGAAAGCCGGGCGTAGTAACACACACTTGTAATCCCTGCACTTGGGAGGCTGAGAGAGGAGGATCGCACAGGTTCGAAGCCAGCCTCAGCTACTTAGTGAGGCTCTCAGCAACTTAGTGAGACCCTGTTTCCAAAGAAAATATAAAAAAAAAATAGGTCTGGGAGTATAGCCCGAAGGTAGAAAGCCTCTGGGTTCCACCCCTAGTACCACCAAAAAAAAAAAAAAAAAAAAAAATCAAACGGGCAAGTATTTATTGAATGCTTAATATGGTCATTTGTTTTATACATTTTAAATTTTATGTACTGAATATGTTTTAACTATTTAGGGCATTCCCTGTTTAAAGTTCAGAAAAAATAATTGCTGTGTTTTTAATATAATAATTGCTGTGTTTTTAATGTGACTAATTATGTTTTGCTCAGTGGGTTAATAAAACAAATTACTTAGAGACATAATATGTAGATAGCTCATCTCTGAATTACTTTGTTGAGTGAATAAATGTCTTTTAAATTTAAATTTTTTTTTCGGTAATGGGGATGGAACCCAGGGGCATTCTACCTCCGAGCTACACCCCCAGCCTTATTATTTTTTATTCTTCATTCAGAAACAGGGTCTCACTGAGTTGCAAAGGGCCTTACTAAGTAGCTGAGGCTGTCTGTCCGAGAACCACAATCCTCCTAACTCAGCCTCCCAAATGCTGGGATTACAAGCATGCACCACCATGCCCGGCTTAAGTTTAATTTTTAAAGGCTTATATTTCTGTTAAATAACATTTCAGATAAAATCTATAAAATTTCCACTTTTTTTCTGGTACAGAGGATTTAATCCAGGGACATTCTACCTCTGAGATCTACCCCTAGTCCTATTTTTTTTTTCTTTTTTTTTTTTGGTGGTACTGGGGATGGAACCCTCCGGGCTACACTCCCAGACCTATTTTATACTTTATTTGGAAACAGGGTCTCTTAAACCAGCTGAGGCTAGCTTTGAACCTGTGTGATCCTCCTGTCTCAACCTCCCAAGCATGGGGATTACAAGCATGTGCCACCATGCCCGGCTACCTGGTAAAATAGGGTCTTACCAAGTAGCTGAGGCTGGCCTCAGACCCAGCTGTGACCCTCCTTTCTCAGCCTCTCAAGTACTGGGATTACAAACGTGCACATTTTTCACACTTTAAGGTGACACTGGGCCAGGCGTGGTGGCGCACGCTTGTAATCCCCACGCTTGGGAGGCTGAGACAAGAGGATCACATGGGTTCGAAGCCAGCCTCAGCTACTTAGTGAGGCTCTCAGAAACTTAGTGAGACCCTGTTTCCAAATAAAATATAAAAAAAGGTCTGGGAGTATAGCCTGGAGGTAGAAAGCCTCTGGGTTCCACTCCCAGTACCACCAAAAAAAAAATTAATTAATTTAAAAATAAATAAATAAAATAAAGTGACACTGGTTCCTTTTTAAATAGAAATCAGGCCGGGCATGGAGGCGCATGCCTATGAGCCCAGTACTCGGCAGGCTGAGACAGGAGCATCACAGGTTCACGGACGGCCTCCACAACCAGCAAGATTCTCATCAACCTAATGACACCCTGTTTCAAAATAAAAATAAAATCGGGCTGGGGGCACAGCTCAGAAGTAGAATGACTCTGGATCCCATCCCCAGTACAAAAGAAAAAGATAGAAATCAGTAAAAATATCTATGTCATAAACTTATGCTTTTGTATATATATATATATTTACATGCAGATATTCTTTTGTTAGGCAGAAGATGCTGATGAGGCCATGAGCAAATACTTAGCTGAAAAGTTAAAGGTGAAGGACAAGTGGCTCGGCGTCTGGAAGACCAACCCCGAGTTATTCTTCGTGAAGTATGAGGAAGCCGCCATCTCTTTTGTTGGGATACTGGTTGAGGTAAATGCCTTTTACTTGATCCGTGTTCTTTGAATAAATTAGCAGCTCTTTTTAAGACTGAAGAGTGATTTTATTTTTTGGAGTTTTGATACACAAGTACCAAATAGACAAGAGTTTACTTCCATTTTAAGTTCCTTTCTTTTTTGCTGTGGTACCGAGGGTAGAGCCCAGGGGCTTTTATACCTATTTTATATTTTATTTGCAAACAGGACCTCATTAAGTAGCTGAGGCTGGCTTCAAACCTGTGTGATCCTTTTGTCTCTGCCTCCCAAGCGCTGTGATTACAAGTGTGTGCTGCCACGGCTGGCTGGTTTTTTTTTTTTTGTTGTTTTGTTTTGGTTTTTTTTTTTTTTTTTTTTTTTGCCATACTAGGAACGAAACTCAGGGATATTCTACTTTTGAGCTAGCTATACCCTCAGCCCCCCCATTTTTTTTCTTTGGGTGATATTGGGGATGGGACTCTTCCACCTCCGGGCTACACTCCCAGACCGATTATATTTTGGAAACAGGGTCTCTTAAACCAGCTGAGGCTGGTTTTGAACTTGCGCGATACTCCTGTCTCAGCCTCTCAAGCGTGGGGATTACAAGCATGTGCCACCATGCCCAACAGCCCTATTTTTTATTCTTTACATTTATTTATTTATTTATTTATTTTGCAGGTCTGGGGATGGAACCCAAGGGCATTCTACCTCCGAGCTACATCCACTGTCCTATTTTTTATTCTTTATTTTGAAACCAGGTTTCACTGAGTTGCAGAGGACCTCACTAAGTAGCTGAGGTTGTCTGCGAACTGTGATCCTCCAGGTCTCAGCCTCCTGAATGCTGGGATTACAAGTGTGCGCCAAAGCCCGGCTTTATTTTTATTTTTTATTTCTTTAAAAAATTTGTTTTTTGCAGTACTGAGGATTGAACCCATAGGCACTCGACCTCCAAGCTACAACCCAGTCCTAATTTTTATTCCTTTTTTTGTGTGTGTGTGTGTGTGTGTGTATGTGGTACTGGGAATGAAACCCAGGGGCATTCTACCTCCAAGCTACACCCTCAGCCCTATTTTTTATTCTTTATTTTGAAACAGGGTCTCACTAAGTTGTGGAGGGCCTCACTAAGTAGCTGCGGCTGGCCATGAACCTGCAGTCCTCCTGTCTCAGACTCCTAAGTACTGGGATTACACCATGCCCGGCTTCTTATGAATATTTATTGGCAATTATTCTAAAGATTTATTTAAAAGATGAAATTTTATAATTCATATATATATTCATATATATATATGAAAAAATCCTGTGGTCCCCTTGCATTTGGACTTACCTACCTTGTGATGTCTCAGGTGACCTGTGAGCCTCGGCAGAGCTCCTCATCGTGTTTCAAAGTGACTGTGTCACTGGCCGAGCCCTTTTCTTCAAACATTGCAAACATCCCCAGGGACTTGGTGGACGAGGTGTTGGAGGAGCTGGAGCACAGCATACCGCTGCTGGAGGTGTACCCCATCGACAGCCAGGAGGAGGAGATGCAGGATATCGCTCTGGCTCTGGAAGTTGTAAGGTAACAGGGCTTCCTGCTCTGAAAGTTATGAATGCCATATTTAACAATTCACTTCATGTGTAAGTTTTGCCCAAACTAGCACTTTATAAGTATTTACTGATTAGCTGGGCGTGGGGGTGCAAATTTGTTATTCCCGCGCTTGGGAGGCTGAGACGGGAGGATCGCACAGGTTGAAAGCCAGCCTCAGCTACTTAGTGAGGCTCTTAGCAACTTAGAGAGACCCTGTTTCCAAATAAAATACAAAATATTCTGAAAGTATGTCCCGAAGGTAAAAAGCCTCTGGGTTCCATCCCCAGCACCACAAAAAAATAAAAAATAAAAAATAAAAAAAATAAAGAAAAAGAGAAATTTGGTCTCACTATATTGCCTAGGCTGCTCTCCCAATTTCTGGGCTCAAGCCAGCCTCTCCCCCACCCCCAGCCTCCTAGAGCATCAGGACTACAGGAGTGAGGTAGTGTCCACCTGTACATTTGCAATAAAAATGTATTTGTAATTCTTTTAATTACATTTCATTGCAGAAGTAGAATATATAGGTGATGAAAATTTTGCCATTTTTATTTTTATTTTTTATATTTTGGCATGGGGATGGAACCCAGGGGCAGTCTACCTCTGAGCTACACTCCCAACCCTTTTTATATTTATTTATTTATTTATTTATTTATTTATTTATTTATTTGTGGGTCTGGGGATGGAACCAAGGGGCATTTGACCTCCGAGCTACACCCCCTACCCTATTTTTTATTCTTTATTTTGAAACAGGGTCTCACTAAGTTGCAGAGGGCTTCACTAAGTAGCTGAGGCTGTCCACGAACTGTGATCCTCCAGTCTCAGCCTCCCAAGTACTAGGGTTACAAGCGTGTGAAGCCACACCCAGCTTATTTTGTATTTTGAAATAGGGTCCCACTAAGTTGCTGAGGCTGGCCTCAATCCTGCAATACTCTTGTCTCAGCCTCCCAAGTGTGTGCTACCACACTTAGCTGTTTTTCTTTTCTTAATGTTACATTATTTTTTGTTTTTAGTGTGTGTGTGTGTGTGTGTATGTTTGCTCATGTGTGTGTGTTCCTGAGGATTGAACCCAGGGGCATTCTTCCTCTGAACTACACCCCCAGCCCTGTTTTATTTTTTTAATTTTTAGTTTTAATTTTTTGGGTGGTACTGGGGATAGAACCCAGAGGCTTTCTACCTCCAGACTATACTCCCAGACATATTTTATATTTTATTTGGAAACAGCGTCTTGCTAAGTTGCTGAGAGCCTCACTAAGTAGCTGAGGCTGGCTTCGAACCTGTGCGATCCTCCTGTCTCAGCCTCCCAAGTGCGGGCATTACAAACCTGTGCCACCACGCCCGGCACTGTTTTATTTTTTATTTTTTTGAAACAGAGTCTCACTAAGTTGCAGAGGGCCTAAGTAGCTGAGGCTGGCTGCAAACCTGCAATCCTTCTATCTCAGCCTCCCGAGTTAACTAGGGTTACAAGCGTGCATCACCACAACAGGCTTACATATTGTTTCTTTGTTGAACAAAATTACAGTAAAAATCTATAAAATTTAGAATCTGAATTTTACACTCTCACTTCCCGAAATATCTTCTCTGTAGTAACTAAAAATAGAAGCCATATTTTGTTATTATAAGTTCTTATTATTAGTTCACTGGAAGTTCATCTAAAAATATTTTTCTTGAGCTGGGCCTGGTGGCCCACGCTTGTAATCCCAGCATTTGGGAGGCTGACACAGGAGGATCGCAGTTCTCGGACAGCCTCAGCTACTTAAGCCCTCTGCAACTCAGTGAGACCCTGTTTCAAAATAAAGAATAAAAAATAGGGCTAAGGGTGTAGCTCAGAGGTAGAATGCCCCTGGGTTCCATCCCCAGCACCACACACAAACAAAAAATCTCAAGAATCAAGATTCATGTAGAAGATCCTGACGGCATATTTTTAAAATTCTAAACATAGCAGCGACTGTTTTGTTTACTGTCATTTTAATTCGGTTTATTGTAGGTTTTTTTATGATTTTCTCTGGAGAGACTGGGATGATGAAGAAAGTTGCGAGAATTATACTGCTCTGATTGAAGAAAGGATAAATCTGTAAGTATAGTCTAGAAAATTATTCAGCATTCTGTAAGTAAGAAACGTCCTAACTATTCCCGATACCTTTCAGGTGGTGTGATATTCAGGATGGAACAATCCCTGGCCCGATCGCACAGCGCTTTAAAAAAACTCTGGAGAAATATAAAAACAAGCGTGTTGAGCTCATCGAATACCAGAGCAATATCAAAGAAGACCCGTCGGCAGCCGAGGCCGTGGAGTGTTGGAAGAAATACTATGAGATCGTGATGCTCTGCGGACTCCTGAAGATGTGGGAGGACCTGCGCCTGCGGTAATGATTTGCGCTATAAATGATGTGCTCCATTTCTACGTTGATAACTTTCGATTTTTAATAATTTGCTCTATTAGTTGTTTTTTGTGGTACAAGGGATGGAACCCAGGGGCATTCTACGTCCGAGCTACACACTCAGCCCTATTTTTATTTATTTATTTATTTATTTGTGGTACTGGAGGTGGAACCCAGAGGCTTTCTACCTCTGGGCTATACTCCCAGACCTATTTTTTTATATTTTATTTGGAAACAGGGTCTCACTAAGTTGCTGAGAGCCTCACTAAGTAGCTGAGGCTGGCTTCGAACCTGTGCGATCTTCCTGCCTCAGCCTCCCAAGCGCGGGGATTACAAGCGTGCACCATCACGCCTGGCTTATTATTTTGAAACAGGGTCTCACTGAGTTGCAGAGGGCCTCACTAAGTAGCTGAGGCTGTCCGCGAACTGCAATCCTCCTGTCTCAGCCTCCCAAATGCTGGGATGGCAAGCATGTGCCAGTATGCCCAGCTAAAAGACAAGCTTTTTGATTGTAATGTCCAAAGGATCCTAGTCATGACACGTCTCTCCAGTGGCTCACTGGCCTCAGAGAACTTAGAACCAAGGAAACCCCTTTCCCTATGACGCTGAGTACCAAGCAAGTTTACTAAGTAAGAACAGGTTGAGTCTTTGCCCCTGGGAATCTAATGGGGAATGTTTTCAACTCTAGAGTTCATGGACCATTCTTCCCAAGAATTCTGAGACGTAGGAAAGGAAAAAGAGACTTTGAGAAGACCATAACCCATATTGTAGCCAAAGTGATGACAACGGAAATGGTAAGAAGGGCAGTGCCATCTTAAGGGCAGTGCCATCTTGTTTAAGTCGTAGCTGCTTCCATTCTCGTCTCACTCGCAGACGCCTCCGTTCCTCCGTCCCGTCCAGCGCAGTGCTGGCTCAGAGGTGCTGAATAGATAAGTGTAGCTCTTTGCTGAATCGGGGCCTCGTTGCCAGGGGTCATGCTAGATGGCGTGGTGAGGCTGAGACAGAACTGGGAGAAAGACGCCTTAAGACTCAAGGCAAACCGGGCGTGGTGGCGCACACTTGTACTCCCAGCATTCAGGAGGCTGAGACAGGAGGATTGCGGTTCACAGACAGCCTCACCTACTTATTGAGGCCCTCTGCAACTCAGTGAGACCCGGTTTCAAAATAAAGAATAAAAAAATAGGGCTGGGGGTGTCACTCGGAGGTACAGTGCTCCTGGGTTCCATCCTTAGTACCGAATTAAAAAAAAAAAAAAAAAAAACAGACTCGATGCAGCATCCAACCAGACCACAGTCTGGATTCTTTGTACACTCAATAAATTTTCACCCTGGTGGAGAAGTGGACACACATAAGTAGCCTTTACACTTACTACCAGGCGTGGTGGCGCACACTTGTAATCCCAGCATTCGGGAGGCTGAGACCGGAGGATCGCGGTTCGCGGACACCCTCAGCTACTTAGTGAGGCCCTCTGCAACTCAGTGAGACCCGGTTTCAAAATAAAGAATAAAAAATAGGGCAGGGGCTGTAGCTCAGAGGTAGAATGTCCCTGGGTTCCATCCCCAGAAACCCCAAAAAAAATTTAAAATAAAATAAAGAATAAAAAATAGGTCTGGGGGTGTAGCTAAGAGGTAGGATGACCCTGGGTTCCATTCCCAGTACCAAAAAATAAATAAATAAATAAAAACAAAGAATAAAAATAGGACTGGGGGTGTATCTTGAAGGTAGAATGCCCATGGGTTCAATCCCCAGTACAGCAGGAAAAACAACAACAACAAAACAACGAAAAAGCAGGGTCTTACTAAGTTGCTGAGGCTGTGTCCACCATGAGGTCCTCTTGTCTCGGCCTCCCACCCAATCCACTGGGATTACCAGTGTGTGCCACTGGACCTGAACCCCAGTTTCATCTCTGATTTTAGTTACTTGGGCCTTCTCTTTTTGTTCTCAATTAAAGTCTTGTCAATTTTGTCGATCTTTTAAAGAAACTAACTTTTGATTTCACTGATTCTATCTACCTCCAAGCTACACCCCAGCCCCAATTTTATTTTTATTTTGAAACAGGGTCTTGCTAGGTCTTGCTAAGTTAATGAGAGTCTCACTATCTGCGGACACAGCCCTCGAACCTGCGGTCCTCCTGTCGCACTTTCCCAGGTACTGGGATTACAATTGTGCGCCACCATGCCCAGCTAGTTCTCTATTTCACATCTCATTTTCTTTCTTCTTCTGGCTTGGGGTTTAGTTTGCTCTTCCTTCTTGCTTCTTCTGATATAAAACTAGGTTGTTGATTTGTGATCTTTCTTTAACGTAGGTATATATTGCTAGAATTTTCTCTCTGAGCTTTGCTTTCGTATAAGTTTTAACATTTTGTGGTTTTGTCACAGGAGAAGAGATGATTCTGGAAGGGTCCAGGGAGTTTCCAGTGGAGGAGGGGTACCAGCTTAGGACCTAATGGGGTCCTTGGCTTACGTAACACAAAAGAATTTCAATACCCGCCATTCAGCGGCACGGGCAGAGGTTTATTTAGGGAAGCAAGGAATACACACTCGGAGGAGAATGTGCGCCGTTCCCAGAAAAAGAGACGCGCTTTGGGCTTCCCAGATCCTCTCAGAGGAAACGGCGAAGGATGGTGCGGGAAAGCCTGTGAGAGCGACGTCCATCCTGTGGTCCAGAGGTTCAGGATGGTCTGGTCGTTTTATGGATCCTTGGACTGACGTGGCCGCCATTGTCTGAGGGTGGGTAACACAGGAAGGCCCTTGTTCCAGCTCCTCAATATAGCATCTCTCTCTTGTTGAAAATATTTACTGGGGAAGGCTAGTTAGCCGTGCACAATAAACGGGTGAATTTCTGTTTAACTTTAAGATTTATAGACTGTTCAGGAATCTGGGAGCAACCGGCCTGGAAAAGCCTGTGCAACTTTGGAATAACATTTTATTTCCTTTTTATTTCCTTTCCCTTCCTCTGTTTATACTTTTTTTCTTTTCTTTTCTTCAGTACTGGGGATGGAACCCGGGGGCCTTCTGCCTCCAGGCTATACTCCCAGACCTATTTTATTTATTTATTTATTTATTTATTTATTTATTTATTTTGCAGGTCTGGGAATGAAACCCAGGGGCATTCGACTTCCAAGCTAGACCTCCTGCCCTGTTTTTTATTATTTATTTTGAAACAGGGTCTTGCTAAGTTACGGAAGGCCTCACTATGTAGCTGAGGCTGTCCACAAACCGCGATCCTCCGGTATCAACCTCCCGAATGGTGGGATTACAAGCGTGCGCCACCACGCCCAGCTGGCTTCCGGACCTATTTTATACTTTATTTGGAAACAGAATCTCACTAAATTGCTGAGAGCCTCACTAAGCTGCTGAGGCTGGCTTCCAACCTGTGCGATTCTCCTGTCTTAGCCTCCCAAGCGTGCACCACCACGCCCGGCTCAGTTTTAATTCTTATCAAAGTGCTCTTTGACTTTCCTTGTGTTTTTATCTTTGCTGTGTCTGTTGCTTGGGAGCCTGTTGGCTGGGGACAGGGCTCAGGGCGGAGCGCTTGCCTGGCATGCACAAGGCCCTGGGGCCATTGCTTGCACAAAGCTACCGGACCGCTTGTCCACACTCACCCCCACGCTTGTCCTCGCTAGGACACCACCCGCAGCGCTGTCGTGGTCACCGTGGTCACAGAAGTCCCCGGGGCAGGCGACAGCCGGCCCTCACCATCTCTGCGATCTCTGAGCAGCACCTTACACTCCTCCTTCTTCCTCCTGCCTTGGCTTCTTGGAATCCCAGCTTTCTTAGACCTCTTGGCGACTCCTCGGGGTCTGTGTGAGATCTTAGGGTTCCCCCTCTCTCCTGAACGTGGCCTCTCAGTGCTCTCGCCCTCTGTGCCCGTGTCTGTAGCTAATTTCATCCAGGCCCAGGCTCGAGTTATCGGTGAGTAAATAACCCAGAGAGCTCTGAGCCTAGACGGGTCTCGGCCCCCGCCCTGCACCCTTAATGTGTGCTCCCCTCGATTCCTTTACTTACCAACTCCGCTGGCACCAAATCAAACTCTTCTTCTGCAACCCAGTCTATTCCTTCAGTTTCCTGTTTTAGTGATTAAGAAAAAATATAGCTGGGACTGGTGGTGCATGCTGGTAATCCCAGTACTTGGGAGGCTGAGATGGGAGGCTCACAGGTTAGGGACCAGCCTCAGCAACCTAGTAAGGCCCTGTTTCAAATCAAAAATAAAATAGGGCTGGGAGTGTGGCTTGAGGTACACACACACATATATATGTGTGTGTGTGGGGGGGTACTGGAGTTCCTGGAAACCCTTCTACCTCCGGGCTACAACTCCCAGACCTATTTTTATATTTTTTTATTTGGTAACAGGGTCTCAAGCCAGCAAGGCTGGCTTCGAACCTGCGCGATCCTCCTGTCTCTGCCTCCCAAGCATGGGGATTACAAGCGTGCACCACCACGCCCAGCCTTTAAAAAAAAAAAAAAAAAAAAAAAAAAAAAAAAAAATATATATATATATATATATATATAATTTCAAACGGGGTCTAAGTTGTTGGGGATCTCCCTAAGTTGCTGAGACTAGCTTCAAACCTGTGATACTCTTAGTTTAGACTCCTACTTTTTTTTTTTTTTTTTTTTTTGTGGTACTGGGAATGGAACCCAGGGCATTCTAACTCTGAGTGACACCCCCAGCCTATTTTTTATTTTGAAACAGGGTCTCACTGAGTTGCAAAGGGCCTAAGTAGGTGAGGCTGAGTAGCTAAGTAGCTGAGGGCATTCTACCCCCAAGCTACACCCCAGCCCTATTTTTTTTATTCTTTGTTTGGAAACAGGGTCTAAGTTGTGGAGGTCCTTACTAAGTAGCTGAGGCTGGCCACGAACCTGCGATCCTCCTCTATCAGCCTCCCAAAAACTGGGATTACAAGTATGCGCCACCACACCTGTCCTTCCACATTTTATATTTAAAGTTCATTCTCTTAGCCGGGTATGTTGGCACACGCTTGTAATTCCAGCATTTGGGAGGCTGAAACAGGACTGTGGTTTGCAGACAGCCTCAGCGACTATTTAGTGAGGCCCTTTGCAACTCGGTGAGACCCTGTTTCAAAATAAAGAATAAAAAATAGGACTGGGGGTGTCGCTCAGAGGTAGAATGTCCCTAGGTTCCATCCCCAGTACCACAAAATTTCATTATTTTCACGACATTAATAATGAAATTCTCCTTTTCTTTTCCCAATGCAAATTTCTGCTACTTCCTGTAATCTGTAATATATAAAACTGTACAATCTATAATACATAAAACTATGTTAATTTTCCAAAATCGGCATTTAAAGTTTGAGTTAAAGAAAATCAAGTGGTACCTGGAAAAGGGCTTGAGGTCTGCGTCTTGTGGGCCTGTGCAGAACCTTGGTGCCTTGGGCAGGCAAGGCGATTCATCTCACTGGCCTTCAGCTCTCATTATACAGGGGCGTACTTAGAGCACTGTGGCGGGGCATGGAGCTAACACGGAAGGTTCAAGGTGACATCTGGCAGACAGCTCATCCCTGGTACTTTCACAGCTATGCAGTTAGTGAGGGCTTGGAAGAAAAATTTTTTTTTTTTTTTTTTTTTGCGGGTCTGGGGATGGAACCCAGAGGCATTCGACCTCCGAGCTACAGCCCCTACCCTATTTTTTATTCTTTATTTTGAAACCGGGTCTCACTGAGTTGCAGAGGGCCTCACTAAAGTAGCTGAGGCTGTCTGCGAACCGCGATCCTCCGGTCTCAGCCTCCTGAATGCTGGGATTACAAGCGTGCGTCACCACGCCCAGCTAAGAAAATTTCATTCCACTGTTCCGAGTGGATAGAGTGACAGTTGACCGTGTGCCGAGTGAAGACTTGCAGGGCCAGGCTTCTGGGAGACGCGCCTGCCCGGCTCAGCTGCTGCTGAGGGCGGCCCCTCCCTCACCCCTGCCTAGGTGAAGGACCTGTCCTCAGACACACTACTCCAGCAGCACGACGACCTGGACTTGGCCCTGGACAGCTGCTACAGCGGGGACACGGTCGTCATCTTCCCTGGAGAATACCAAGCTGCCAATCTTGCCTTACTGACAGATGACATCATCATAAAGGGTGAGCAGGCTGTCCTTTGCAGTTTTTTTTAATAGCATTGTATACTGTACAAATTGTGTATTATAAACCGGTTTAATGAGATTATTAGAAATGAGAACAGAGCCGGGCGTGGTGGCGCACGCTTGTAATCCCAGCATTCGGGAGGCCGAGACCTGGAGGATCGCGGTTCGTGGACAGCCTCAGCTACTTAGTGAGGCCCTATGCAATTCAGTGAGACCCGGTTTCAAAATAAAGAATAAAAAATAGGGCAGGGGGTATAGCTCGGAGGTCAAATGCCCCTGGGTTCCAGCCCCAGACCCGCAAAAAAAAAAAAAAAAAAAAAAAAAAAAAAAAAAAAAAAAAAAAGAAATGAGAACAGAGCCGGGCGTGGTGGCGCACGCTTGTAATTCCCGCGCCTGGGAGGCTGAGACAGGAGGATCGCGCAGGTTCGAAGCCAGCCTCAGCTACTTAGTGAGGCTCTCAGCAACTTAGTGAGACCCTGTTTCCAAATAAAATATAAAATGGGTCTGGGAGTATAGCCCGGAGGTAGAAAGCCTCTGGGTTCCACCCCCAGTACCACCAAAAAAAAAAAAAAAAAAAAAAAAGAAAGAAAGAAATGAGAACAGAACTTGTTTCACAAAAATCCCTTATGTGAGCTGGGCGTGGTGGCACAGGCTTGTAATCCCAGTACTTGGGAGGCTGAGACAGGAGGATCGCGAAGGTTTGAAGCCAGCCTCAGCTACTCAGTGAGGCTCTCAGTGAGGGTCTCTTAGTGAAACCCCGTTTTCAAATAAAATATAAAATAGATCTGGGAGTGTAGTCCAGTGGTAGAAGGCCCCTGGGTTCAATCCCCAGTTACACACACACACACACACACACACACACACACACACACACACACTTCATTGTATTTTTTTTTTTTTTTTTGGTGGTACTGAGGGTGGAACCCAGAGGCTTTCTACCTCCAGGCTATACTCCCAGATCTTTTTTATATTTTATTTGGAAACAGGGTCTCACTAAGTTGCTGAGAGCCTCACTAAGTAGCTGAGGCTGGCTTAGAACCTGTGAGATCCTCCTGTCTCAGCCTCCCAAGCGCGGGGATTACAAGCGTGCGCCACCACCCCCGGCTATTTTTGCAACAGGGTCTTACTGTGTTACCCAGGCTAGGCTTGAACACATGAACTGTTTTTTTTTTTTTTTTTGGTGGTGGTGGTAGGGATAGAACCCAGGGGCTTTCTACCTCCAGGCTATACCTTCTTTTATTTTTTATTTGGAAACAGTCTCGCTAAGTTACTGAGAGCCTCTAAGTAGCTGAGGCTGTCCGTGAACCGCGATCCTCCTGTCTCAGCCTCCAGAATGCTGGGATTACAAGCGTGTGCCACCACGCCCAGCTTAAAGGTACATTTTGTGTTTGTGTGTGTGGCACTGGAGGTAGAACCCTGTGGCATTTCTACCTTCAGGCTATACTTCCAGACCTATTTTATACTTTATTTGTAAACAGGGTCTCACTAAGTTGCTGAGAGCCTCACTCAGTAGCTGAGGCTGGCTTCGAACCTGTGCGATCCTCCTGTCTCAGCCTCCCAAGTGCTGAGATTACAAGTATACGCCACCACGCCTGGCTTACAGGTACATTTATTTATTTGTTTTTTTTATTGTGGTACCGGGAATGGAACCCAGGGGCCTTCTACCTCTGGGCTACACTTCCAGACCTATTTTATATTTTATTTGGAAACAGGGTCTCACTAAGTTTTTGAGAGCCTCACTAAGTAGCTGAGGCTGGCTTTGAACCTACGCGGTCCTTCTGTTTCAGCCTCCCAAGTACTGGGATTACAAGCATGGACCACCATGCCCAGCTTTACAGGTACATTGAAAACGACTGTAAACCCAGATTTTTCCATCATGGTCTCAAAGACTAAAGATTATGTTAGCAGGGCATGGTGGTGCATGCCTTTAATCCCAGTACTTGGGTGGCTGAGACAGGAGGATCACAGTTTGGAGAACAGTAACTTAGTAAGAATCTCAGCAACCTAGAGAGACCCTGTTTCAAAATAAAAAGAGCTGGAGATGTAGCTCAGAGGTAAAATGCCCCTGGGTCTAATCTTATTAGCAAAACACAATTACATGATATTTATATCCACTTAATTAACAACTTTGTAGTATATACTATGTATATATAGACTTGCCAAATTATAAAGAAGGAAAAACATAGTAATAACAGGTCTTACTGAATGACAAAGGGCTTTAAAATCGGGGGTGACTGATTCAACTCTGCTTTTGTTCTCATGCACCAGGGGTCGGAAGGAGAGAGGAAATTATCATTACTTCTGAACCTTCTCATGACAGTTTTGTAGTATCCAAGGCTGAGAACGTGAAGCTGATGCACCTGTCTTTGATACAACAAGGGACAGTGGACGGGATTGTGGTGGTGGAGTCTGGTCACATGACTCTAGAGAACTGTATACTGAAGTGTGAAGGAACCGGAGTGTGTGTGCTCACAGGGGCTGCTCTGACCATTACAGACAGCGAAATTACCGGTGCTCAGGTATACGTTCTATATAAGGCATGGCTTTTTCAGACTCTAGGTAATGACTCTGAGCAATCTTAACGTATGCACAAAGGGTGACATTTTCTTTATCTGAACAGAATTAGAATTCACCTTACAAACTGGTAGAACTCAATATAAGAGTCATTAAATATTTAGGAAAAGTGAAGTATCCAAATGGGTCAGTTATTTGATGGTTGACTTTGAAAGAAATATTCATAAGCTATCAGGTAATCCATTTTAGATACTGTGATTAGTTCAGAGGGCTTTGGAAAATTTGGAACATAGAAAACCTTAGAGCTAAACTGGGCATAGTAGCCCATGCTTGTAATCCCAGTACTTGGGAGACTGAGAGAGGAGGTCATAGGTTCGTGGCCAGCCTCAGCAACATAGGCCCTCTATAGCTTAGTGAGATCCTGTTTCAAAAACAAAAGAATAAGCTGATTGTGGCGGTGTATACCTGTAATACTTGGGAGGATGAGACAGAAGGATCACATGTTTGAAGACAGCCTCAGCAAGTAGTGAGACTCATTAACCTAGCAAAACTCTGTTTCCAAATAAGAAATAAAATTGGGCTGGGAGCGTAGCTCAAATGTAGAATGCCTCTGGGATCAATCCCCAGTACCACAATAATATATATATATATATATATATATTTTTTTTTTTTTTTTTTTTTTGCGGGTCTGAAGATGGAACCCAGGGGCATTTGATCTCGGAGCTACAACCCCTGTCCTATTTTTTATTCTTTATTTTGAAACAGGGTCTCGTTAAATGGCGGAGGGCCTAAATAACTGAGGCTGTCCGCAAAGCGTGGTCTTTTGGTCTCGGCCTCCCAAATGCTGGGATTACAAGCATGCGCTACCACGCCCAGCTAATAAATAAATAATTTATTAAAAAATAAATATTGGATGGGGGGGAGTGGGGCACCTTGGTGCATGCTTGTAATCCCAACACCTGGAAAGCTGAGACAGGAGGACTGCAGGTTCGCAGCCAGCTTCAGCTACTTAGTGAGGCCCTCCCAAATTAGTGAGACCCCATTTCCAAATAAAGAATACAAATAAGACTGGGGAGTCGGGCATGGTGGCACATGCTTGTAATCCCAGTATTTGGAAGGCTGAGACAGGAGGATCGCGGGTTCCCAGACAGCTTCAGCTATGTAGTGAGGCCCTTTGCAACTTAGTGAGACCCTGTTTCAAAATAAAAAAAATAGAGCTGGGGGTATAGCTTGGAGTTTGAGCCCCTGGGTTCCATCCCCAGTACTCTAAACAAACAAGATGCTGGAGAGACTTGTCCAGGCCCTCTGTTAACCGCCTTGTTTATAATTTACAGGGTGCTGGTGTTGAACTGTACCCTGGAAGCATAGCCATTCTGGAAAGGAATGAAATTCATCACTGCAACAACCTCAGAACCAGCGACAGCTCCAAGAGCAGCCTGGGCGGTGTCAACATGAAGGTACTGTTCTGAGCTGGGATGGGGCCTTGGGTGAACTCTAGGCGAACACGCAAATGTCCGTGCAAGTCTTAAGACTTGGTCTGAATGTTATCACTGATTGGAAGAGCACAAGTAATAAAATATGGTTAAGTGACATCTGGTTGAGAAAAATTTAGCCCTATAGTTCAATAATTTCAATTTAGACTCTGTATGTGTTGGTCCTGGCACTGAACCCAAGGGCCGTTCTACCTCTAAGCTCCACTAGCTCAGCCCCTTTTTAGACTGTTTTGCAACAGGGTCTCACTAGGATGCTGAGAATCTCACTATTTAATGTTTCCTCATTAAGCATTTGGAGTTAATATTACACACTAATGAAGGTGATGAAAACGCACTTGTTCAAAACTAGTCTCACAGCTGGGCATGGTGGCAACATGCCTGTAGTCCACAATGTGGGAGGCCGAGACAGGAGGATCTGGGTTCAAGGACAGCCTCCACTACTTAGTGAGGTCCTCTACAACTCAGTGAGACCCCATTTCAAAATAAAGAATAAAAAATAAGGCTGGGGGTGTAGCTCAGAGGTAGAATGCCCCTGGGTTCCATCCCTAGTACCACAAAACAACAACAAAAAAAAACCCAGTAAAACTAGTCTCACTGCTTTTGAGAAAGTGGCTAACCCAAGAAAAAGTTCATTTTGCTCGTTTTTTTTTTTTTTTTGGTATCAAAATTACTGAAAAATAAATTTCCTCAAATAATTTAATTCACCAGGTTCTGCCGGCACCCAAACTGAAGATGACTAATAATCACATACACAGCAACAGCGGCTACGGTGTGAGCATCCTTCAGCCCACCGAGCAGTTCTTTATTGTAGCAGAAGCAGCTCTGAACAAGGGGGCTGCATCAGGAGATAAGAAGGATGACAAGATGCTCTCCAAAGTCATGCAAAACCTCAACCTGGAAATGAACAATAATAAGATAGAAGCGAATCTAAAGGGGGATATCAGAATAGTCACCAGCTAAAGTATCGGGATGAATGTCAACAAGTTATTTTAAGGAAGTTGTTTAACAAATAACTCCCATATCCCACAGAAATGATAATTTATTTCAAAGATTATTTAATTAAAAATATTAAATCATTTAAATGCTCTCATTGATTCATTTGAGCGTATTTTTATTTATTTCTTGGTACTGGGGATTGAGCCCAGAGGCATTCTACCTCTGAGCTGCACCTCCAGCCTTATTTTTATTGATGAATTCTAGTAGCAGGCCTCATTGTGATTACTTGTATCTGCACAGAGCTTACATAAATAGATCTAATTCCTTCTCCCTCCCCATCCTTCCCACTACTGGTTCCCCTTGGATTTTCACAAGATCCTCCCTCTTCTTTGTGGTACTGAGATTGAACCTGGGCTTGTTCTGAGTTACATCCCCAGCCCTATTTTAATTCTCAAAGAGGGTCTTGTGAGGTTGAGTCTCACTACTTGCTGAGGCTGTCCTTGAACCCGTGATCCTCCTGTCTCAGCCCACCAAGGACTGAGATGACAGACATGGGACGCCTGCTGGCCCCCCTTTTTAACTCCTTTCCTCTCTAGCTCCTATATATGCAGGAAAACACAAGACCCTGGACTTTGGGACTGGCTTATTTAACTGAAGTAGCATGATGCTATCCAGTTCCAGTTCACTGTCCAGGCATTTTTGTGTGTGTGTGTGTGTGTACTGAGGATTGAGCCCAGGGCTCTTCCACTACATGACATGGCACCTCTTTTTACTGGGGGGTCACGCCTCTAATGTTCTATCTTTTTTTTTTTGGTGGTACTAAGGATGGAACCCAGGCGCATCCTACCTCTGAGCTACACCCCGCCCTACTTATTATTTGTGATACTGGGGTTCCTGGAAGCCCTTCTACCTCCGGGCTACATTCCCAGACCTATTTTATACTTTTTATTTGGAAACAGGGTCTCTTAAGCCAGCGAGGCTGGCTTCAAACCAGCGTGATCCTCCTGTCTCCACCTCCCAAGCAGGCGGGGCGGGGGGGGGGGATTATAAACGTGCGCCACCACGCCCGGCGCCCTATTTATTTTTTAATTTTTTTATTTTGAAATAGGGTCTGAGTTGCAGAGGGCCCAAGTAGTAGCTGAGGCTGCCTACAAACTGCGAAACTCAAGCCAGGCGTGGTGGCGCACGCTTGTAATCCCCGCGCTTGGGAGGCGGAGACAGGAGGATCGCGCAGGTTTGAAGCCCTGTTTCAAAAATATAAAATAGGTCTGGGAGTGGAGTCCGGAGGTAGAAGGGCTTCCAGGAACCCCAGTACCACAAAAAAAAAAAAAAAAAAAAACCGTGAAACTCCTGTCTCAGCCTCCCAAATGCTGGGATTACAAGCATGTGCCACCACACCCGGCTTAAATGTCCTAATTCCTTGAGAGTTGTCATTGGAGACATTGCTCCTCAGTTTTTATTTTTGCAATACTGTGGATGGAAGCCAGGGGCATGCTACCTCCCCACTATACCACCAACCCTAGTTTTTATTTATTCATTCATTCATTTTTGCAGATCTGGGGATGGAACCCAGGGAGGGTCTTCTGACTTCTGAGCTATACACCCCAGCCCTATTTGTAATTCTTTATTTTGAAACAGGGGCTCACTGAGCTGCAGAGGGCCCAAGTAGCTGAGGCTATCCATGGACCACGATCCTCCTGTCTCAGCCTCCCAGATGGTGGGATTACAAGCCTGCACCCCCACACCTAGCTCTTTTATCCTTTATTTTGAAATGGTCTCAGAGTTGCAAAGGACGTAAGTAGTGTTGTCTGCGAACCGCAATCCTCCTGTCTGAGCCTGCCAAATAATTTAATCCACAGCACCCCATGGGTTAAAAAAATTCATTATTGAGGAATAAACCCAGGGGCTACATCCCCAACCCTTTCAGGCAGTGCCTGCCTGCCTGGACTAGCCTGGGACTTCTAAATCCTGTCTCTGAGTAGCTGCACCACTGTGGTAGAAACCCTTTGAGAGAAAGCAGCAGCCTTAGTGTTAGTGAGGAAACTTGCTTTAGTATTATTATAGGTTTCTTAACCTCATTTTTTCCAGGCTAACCTCAACTGCAGTGAGGGTTTTGTGTTGTAACCTGAGCTACACCCCTGACCCTATTCAAACTGACATAGTGCCTAAATTGTGGAGGGGCTCATTGAAATGTGGAAGTTGTTCACAAAATCTTCCTGTCCAGGACTCCCTAACACTGTGATTACAGACATGTACCATCGTGCTCTGCTTTCTCTGCTTTCTCGTGTTCTTATATCCAGGCACACAGGCATTTAAGAACTTTTTCTCAACTTTCTCACCCACCCAAATATACGTTCTAATAAAGCCTAGGCTTGTTATGTTTTCTGTGGCTGTCATGTCTTGTGGTTCTAGAGGATGAAGGTGACAACAGGCACGGGAATCATTGATCTGATGCAAAAGTGTCAACAGTTTTGCTTTTGCATTGCTTTCTCCAGGGAGGAGGGCTCCTTAATTGACTTGGCATAAATCCAGCTTCTTATAGAAGAGACCTTTTCCTTGACTATTAAGAGGGCATTAAGTACCAGACTGCGTCCCGTGGCAAATGGTCTCCTTCCTCAGCAACAGAGACCAAGTCACTGCCTACTTACACTGACAAGGGGTTTAACCAAAATAACATTTGTAAACTCCCTTTTGCTACTAAAGTGTATAATCTTAATTTGAGAACTGGGACATGGACATACTTTGCCAGGACCAACTACCCCCCAAGCACAGCTTGAAAAACCGTACAGGTACTTCACACGTGGTACAACTTTGAGACTACTGTAAGATAAAGGACGGTTCTACGCTTCTAAGTTTCTTGTAATAAAAGACAATGGATTTTTTTTTGGGGGGGGGTTGGTACTGGGGTTGGAACCCAGGGCATTTTCTAACTGCAGGCTAAACTCCCAGACCTATTTTATACTTTATTTGGAAACAGGGTCTCACTAAGTTGCCGAGAGCCTAAGTAGCTGAGGCTGGCTTTGAACCTGTGCGATCCTCCTGTCTCAAGCCTCCCAAATGCTGGGATTACACGCGTGTGCCACCACGACCCACTAGGCAATGGATCAATAGCCGCAACTTTCAGTTTCAAAAATTCTATCAACTGGGTGTGGTAGAGCACGCTTCTAATCCCAGCATTTGGGAGGCTGAGACTGGAGGATGGCGGTTCATGGACAGCCTCAGCTACTTAAGTGAGGCCCCCTGCAACTTAATGTGACCATGTTTCAAAATATAGAGCTTGAGCCAGGTGGGGTGGCGCACACTTGTAATCCCCACACTTGGGAGGCGGAGACAGGATCACACAAGTTCGAAGCCAGCTTTGCTGGCTTAAGAGATCGTTTCCAAAAAAATATAGGTCTGAGTGTAGCCTGGAGGTAGAAGGGTTCCATTCCCAGTACCACTAAAAAAAGTTTATAATATATGAGATAATCCCAGCATTTGGGAGGCTGAGTCCAGAGGATCACGGTTCACCGACAGCCTCAGCTACTTAGTGAGGCCCTCTGCAACGCAGTGAGATCTGGTTTCAAAATAAAAAATAGCACAGGGGGTGTAGCTCAGAGGTCAAATGTCCCTGGGTTCCATAGCAGCGCGCACGTGCACACACACACACACACGAGCGCGCACATACATGCATGCTGGGAGGTTCAAACCCCAGTACTGCTTAATAAGTACACACAAAATTTATTCGTGAACCCATGCTTGTTAAAGCCAGAAGATACAATTAGTACATTGTCACAGGGGTTGGAAATTAGATTTTAGAGGTGAAGCCTGGACAATCAGGAGTAAAGGGGTAGCCACAAACAAGCGTGGCTTGTAACCATTTGTAACCCCAGCTATTTGGATAAGGCAGTCCCATTCCAAGTTCAAGGGCACCTTTTGGGTGACATAACAAGGTTTCGTAATACTCAGTTAAAACGGCTTTAGCTGAGCCTCCTCAGCTTAGTGAAGCCCTCTGCAGTTTAAAAAAAGGGCAGGGGGTTTAGCTCAGAGGTAGAATGTCCCTGGTTTCCAGTGCCCATTGCTCACACCTGCAAAAGGTGGCTCTGTAGCTGGCCCCCAAGGTGGACCTGGCATGGAAACAGTTAAGTAAAATCCTTGGAACCCAGGGGAATGCCTGCAGTTCTGACAGCCTCAGTTACTTAGTGAGGCCCTCTGCAACTCAGTGAGACCCGGTTTCAAAATAAAGAATAAAAAAATAGGGCAGGGGGTGTAGCCTGGAGGTCAAATGCCCCTGGGTTCCATCCCCAGACCCGCAAAAAAAAAAAAAAAAAAAAAAAAAGACATGGGAAACTGTAAACATACAGACCTCGTTAATAAATAACATCCTTTGATGTACATGGTTCAAGTATATACAACAAATATCTCAAAGTCTAAACTATGCACTGGAGAAGCTTCATTTACCTTTGTGCTTTGCTGAAAATTCTATGGATTTGTTACACTGCCTTCAATTACACTTGATTCTCTAAAGAATCAAGAGGAAGGCATTAATGTTCAATACTAGGTCAAAATTTCCACCAAGGTGGCACACATAACTTGTCCACTGGTGAATATTTACAAGCAGCACAGCAATTTCAGCCCAAGTAAAACGAATCTAGCACAGGCACTTTGGCATACCTTCCCTAAAGAGTAAAACTTTCCATCTCATCTTTTAAAGTGAACAAATATAAACACAACCAACCAGTATTCAGTGTAGTCCTTTATTTTCTATTGTATGAAAGGAAAGCCAAGAAAATATTGAGTTAATTTAAAAGGCAAATCTTACCCCTTAAAGAAAAAATACAAACTGGTACTTTTATAATAGATCATTATATTTTACATAATACAAACGAAAATCACTAATGTATCTATGCTTGGTTTCCTTAAACTACAATGAACCACAGAATGGGTGGAAAACAGGTTTACTTTTTCATTTGCAAATAAACATCTTGGGAAAACACATAGCATGCTTTAAAAAAATTGTCTATGCATAGCCACTGACATAACCACATTTTAATAGCCGCCGCCGCCTCCTTGTCCAAAGTAACCACCACTTCCATAGCCCCCCCTGCCACCTCCTCGCTGGAATCCTCCATAGTCTCCACCGGATCCCCGGTAGTCCCCACCAGATCCTCCTCGGTAGTCGCCACCAAAGCCGCCTCTATAGCCCCCTCGGAAGCCTCCCCTATAGCCCCCACCACCTCCACCAAATCCACCTTGGTAAGAGTTGGAGCCACCGCCAAAACCACCGCCACCACCCCCAAAGCCACCTCCACCTCCAAATCCTCCACCGACTCCAAATCCCCCACCACTGCCTCCATACCCCCCGCCACTGCCTCCAAAGCCCCCACCACTGCCTCCAAACCCCCCACCACGACCAAAGCCTCTGCCACCTCCAAAACCTCCGCCACCAAAACCTCCGCCGCCATAGCCGCCGCCATAGCCACCGCTGCCGTAGCCGCCACTCCCATAGCCCCCCCCACCATATCCAGAACCTCTTCTATATCCACTTCCATATCCACTTCCATTATCGTATCGGGCCATCTTGGGAGGACGTGGACCATCACCATACCTAGAGAAAACACAATACCACTTTAGAAATGCATTTTTTGTCTTGCTGGGTTTAACTTTGGGCTTAGCCCACGCTACACAAGAACTCTACCACTATGCAACACTCCCCGGTCCATTAAAGTACAATTTTTTTTAAAGTACTGGGGTTCCTGGAAGCTGTCCGCAAACCGTGATCCTCCTGTCTCAGCCTCCCTAATGCTGGGATTACAAGTGTGCGCCACCACGACCGGCCCCTCTGTGAATCTTAACAAAATAATGTGCAAAAACGGCAAGTCACGCCCGGCTTAAAGTACCTTTAATACTTAAATACATTCGAATCGTATTTGGAAGTTCAATGCACAAAAGATTTAAGCCAAATTTGAAATATTAATCTGCAATTCCAAAATTGCAGCTCCAGAGGCATCAGTTTTAACAGTACGAGTCCCCAAAAGACTTTCTGGCTCGTTATCAAAGCCTTTGAGTTTTTGAAGCTATGTTCTCTAATAGCATTCTAAACAAGGTCAAGTATTTAAGGAGAAGTTTCTAGTGCAGGCCAAAACCCAGGCATTTGGTATAAAACAATTGGGGAAGCACATCTGATACACACTCTTACTCGAGCACGTGGGAGCCCAGATTTGCTTTTTCATTACAGAAGCAGATTAATATGTGGAAGAGGGTTATCTACATACTCTTGTACTGACGCAGTAAAATATTAACAAAAGCGACATCTCTATGGCCCAAATGTACGTATATGCCTAGCCTGCATTTGACATGCATCTTCTTGGTTCAAAGAAAAGAAAATGATACTCACCGTGCAGTGCCCACCATGAGGTTTATACCAGCAGCGGAAGGCCTGGAGATCTGGCGAATCATGTTCAGCATATGTTCGTTAACAGGATCCAATTGGCTGATGATATTAGGCTGCTTTGTGACTTCAACAACCAGTGCTTCCATGGCTGCCCGAAGGGCAGTGATACAGGCAGCAGCTTCATGGGATATCTGCAGTCTGATCCTAAATTGGGGAGAAAAGGAGCAAGTTCACATATGGCAAGCCAAACTATTTAACTCAAACCAAGTACCAATGCTGCATTAGAATGACCCCATACTAGCCAGGTCCCATACTTAGGCAAACACAGGAATAATAATCTACATTCACATCTTCAAATTCACTGCAAGATTAACTGTAGTAGTCTTAAATTATACAAGCAAGCCAAATAACGTTAGCAATACAAACCAAACCAGCTTCCAAAAAAGTATTGATTTGGAGTTTTCTAGGTTTCTAAGAATATGGTTGATACTGCTGTCAACTAAGCAATATCCCATTCTTAACTTGGTACCCAAGCTCTAATTGGACTCTAGTTGGCTAGCAGGATTAACAGTGGTAGAAGTAGGCCAAATACGTAGCGCATTTACTTCTAGTGTATTGAAGTCACATGCTTAATACATTCATGCATGAATTATAAGTACTGAATTCAGTGGGATGTTTTGAGCAATACTCCTATTATTTATTTTGAAAGAGGTTCTCACTAAGCAGTGAAAGGGCATGTTAGGTTGCAGAAGCTGCCCTCCAACCTGTAATCCTCCCCAAAAACATCTGACACACGTGGCTCCAACTTTTTTTCCTATACCTAAGGATAAAACCCAGGGGTGTTCTACCTTTGAGCTACATCCCGAGGCCTTTAAAAATGAAACAATCTCACTGAGTTACAAAGATCCTAAGTAGTTGAGACTGTCCTCACACCCAATGCTGGGATTACAAGTATGTGCCACCACACCTGGCTGCAACAACTTTTTTCTGGGAGTACTGGGAACCAAATCCAGGGTACTGAGGTTGCTAGACAAAGTGCATTACCAATGAGCTACATCACAGCCCACAAAATTTTATAATGAACCATACCACAAAGATTTACTACTATCCATGAAAGTATGCTATAAAGCACTTTATCTGAGCCATCTAATTTTGCCATATTCCCTTCATATTTAAGTTTGAAAGTGATGTGTTAGAAATCTGCCAAGAATTCAGTTTGGAGTTCACAAATGAAAATCCATACCAGTCATCTACAAATATAAGGTTTCCATCAGACTGGACTTTCTTGGAGGCAAAGAGAAGCAACTGCAAGGGAGTGACTAAGGTCATGCCCTTAGCAGAGATGGCTCGGGTTCGAATCTGCAAGTGGAAAAAGAGAAAATAGTTGACACCCCAATTGCCAAATACTACTATATAAAGGCCCCTTTAGTTACCAAAACAAGTTCTCAAAAGTAATTAAGGGCAATTTAGAATTTAATTTTTTCATAACTTTCTTACCTTTTCACCAAATACAAAGAAAGGAGATGGATACTTCATGTCTTGGCTGCTAAAAGGACAATTAACAGACGATTTATGGATGAGAGCATTACGCCCTTCTGTGGTAAGAATCTTTCTCTTTTCCTTATGATAGCAGACATTGGGGTACACGCCAAAGGCCAACAGAGAGATAACAACATCCAAATTATTGTCTGGTCCGGTATTAGTAAATACTTGATTCAACAAGCATTCTGTGAAGTTAAAAAAAAGATTAAAAATTCTGAGATTACTAGTTCAGTCAATTTAACATAGATGGCTAGTTACTTCCACATTTGCACAATTGTATTTTTATTCTCTAAACCAACGGTGATTTCTAGTTATATATCCCAAAACTTAATGTTCGAACAACTTGGAGAAAAACATGCATAGAAAGCCACTGTTCAAGTACTGGGAGTTGAGTTAAAAGGCATTCTGCCTCTGAGCCAGGTAGGCATACAGGTTCTTAGCCAGAGGGGCCCTCCGCAACTTAGTGAGATGCTATTCCAAAGAACTAAAAAAAATAGGGTTGCAGGTGTAGCTCCAAGACAGAATGCCTCTGGGATTAATGTCAGTACTGCCCAAAAAAAAGAAAGAAAAAAAGAAAAAATTCGGAAATGTAGCTTGATAATAAAATGAGTCAATCCCCAGTATCAAACAAACAAAATGAGGGAATTAATATGAAAAATCAGCAACACACAAAAGACTAAGAAAAAGAACTGGGAAGACAGCATAGGGTTTAAACATTCTGTGCTGTCGTGTGCATGTGTGGAACACGAAGTGTCACTTCAGGTATTACTATGCAGAATACAAGTCTTTACCTTCTGGAAATCCAGAGTTAATCAGGATCTCTTTAAGTTGAACCTTGGCCTCCCAAGTCATTCTCAGTGTAGCCATATTGAGTCTTTTGTGTTCACAAAAGCGTATCTCTGCATCTTCTCCACTCATTCTAAAATAAATGGAAACAAGGAGTCATTTTCAAAGACTAGAAATCTACATAAAGGTTAGAAAGTATAGATCGTTCATCCAATTCTTATAGTAGGTCCCTTAGAAGCCCATACCTAGCATCATCCCAGGCTTGGAATACTGATAGAAGGGCCACGTGATCAGAAAATCTATTTCCAGCAAAATTCCGATGGATGTAGCCCAATCGTTTCCCCTCACTGATGAAAGGCTCTGGAAAGCAGGTAGCGGCAGAAATGGTACAGACAGCATCTCCCACACTGAAAACACATTAAAGAATTGGTTATCATACTGCATTTTTCAGCAATAAAAGTGGCATAATGAGGATTATGGCTACCTTTTTCAGAAGAAAAAATGACCTTGGATTTTTATAATACCTGTTGATGATAAATCATGTCCCAATTATCTACTCTTCCATTCCTACCCTTTTCTTTGTGATGATAGTGGAGAGCACAGGGTTATTCTAACTATAGGCTATATGCCTAGCTCATGCTAAAAACAGTACCACAAAATTTCTAAAACTGGCCTTAAACGTGTATTCCCTCATATCTGCTACCAAGTACAAGGATTACTGGGATATCCCAACCCAACATTTTATTAATCATAACCATTAAAGTTCTTTTTCAGAACTGGGCATTCAACTTGGGGGCATTCTACCCTTTGAGCTACACACCCAGCCTTATTTTTTATTCTAATTTCGAAACAGTCACATTAAATTGCAGAAGGACTAAGAAGCTGAGGATGACCTTGAAACTAAAAAACTGTCTCAGCCTCCCAAGTACTAGTACTACAAGGCTGCACAGCCATACCTGGCTTCTATTCTTTCACAAAATTTGTGTGAAAGTGACCTTTTCTTCTGAGAAGTCAGTGCTTTCTCTGTATTAAGTTCGGCCCAGATATCTACCACAGCAGTATATTCTACTAATTATAAATAAAAATGTACTTACTAGAAAATGCAACCCATTATCATCATTTTGCCAAAACGAGGCTCGATGGGGAGTTTAGCCAGGATTCGTCCCAAAGGAGTCAGTTCATCATTGACATCTAAAGCATCAAGCTCTGTGAGAAGATAATTGTGAGCAGAAACATTGATGAGTAACTTACTACAATCATGCATTTTCTTGGCTAATACATCTGAAACATTTCTCTCATCAAGCCAACCTCAAGCACCATTTTCATAGTCAAAAATTTTTTGTACTGCATAGGGAGTCAGGGGAGTTAGAATACTGAACTGCAACAATATTTTTAGACAGGATCTTGCTATTTACTTACACTGACCTAGAATGAGACCCTCCTGCATCTACTCTCTAGAACTAGGATGACAGGCATATGCTACCATGCCTGATTAAGCTAGCTTTGTGTGTGTGTGTGTGTGTGTGGGAGGGGGGGTACTGGGGGTGGAACCCAGGGACTTTTCTACCTTTGGGCTATACTCCCAGACCTATTTTATACTTAATTTGGAAACAGGGTCTCATTAAGTTCCTGAGAGCCTAAGTAGCTGGGGCTGGCTTTGAGCCTGTGCGATCCTCCTGTCTCCACCTCCCAAGCTCTGGGATTATAAGGATGTACCACCACACCCAGCTAATTAGCTTTTGTTTTTTCCAGGCAATGGAACAAAACCAAATTACAGAGAGCTCAGTATTAAAAAAAAAAATGCTAGGATTTGGTCCTAGATTATAAATTCAACTATATCCCATGAGTCACTAAAAATCGTTAACATCCTTAACACAAGCATTTACCTTTTTTAGCAAGCCTGATGAGTAAAATGAAATTTAGAGAAAAAGCCAAAATTTACACAGTAATGATCGCTAGATTCAAAGTGTAATCAAATTCTTCTAAAGCCCATTTGTATTATGGAGTATAAGATGCAAACATAGACAACATAAATTGTTGGTATCTTATTCATGTTGCTCATTTAATAAGAGCTTTAAAGCACACAAGGTAACGCTATGCGTCAAGTGTTATCTGCCGGGAAAATACAAAGATAATCTAATTAACATGTTTCAAACAGGTCTGTTTCTATCAATACCTCTGAGAGTGTGCTCTGCCTCAATTACAGCATCCAAAGGTGGTGGTTCAATTGCCTTGGCCAAGAATTGTCCAATTCCTCCTAGACGCAGAAGTTTTATGCTCAAAGCAATTTCATGTAGTGGTGTTCGGAACATCTCTGGTGTCATGTGAGTTTCAAGTCTAAGACAAAATAAAATGACAATGCTCCTTGTTTACCCATTAAAAAAAAAAATGCTTGGATAGAATCTGAATATAGAACTGCCCTAGTGTTTGTCCCTTGTTACCACCACATGCTATATGAACAAATGGTAAAATAAAACTGCTGGTAAATTTACATTTTGAAAAAATATTTTATTTTTGGTGGTACTGGGGATAGAACCCAGGGGCCTTCTCCTCCGGGCTACTCTTAGACCTATTTTATATTTTATTTGGAAACAGGTTCTCTTAAGCCAGCTGAGGCTGGCTTTGAACCTGCACAATCCTCCTGTCTCTGCCTCCCAAGTGCCACCTGGCAGAGCTTAAATTTACAATTTAAATTAGATTTGCATTAATGAGTCCAACAGATATTCCTCAACTCACAAAGTTCAATTTATGCAATCAGTAATTACAAGGTAATTTTAAGATGTCAGCATAACTACATGACAATATAAGAATTAAAAGCAAATAATTGATAGCTGGCCGTGGTGGCACAAAGCTTGTAATTCCAGCATTCGGGAGACTGAGACCTGGAGGATCGCGGTTCCCAGACAGCCCCGGCTACTTAGTGAGGCCCTCCGCAGCTCAGTGAGGCCCAGTTTCAAAAATAAAGAATAAAAAATAGGGCGGGGGGGGGGGGGAGCTCGGAGGTCAAATGACCCTGGGTTCCATTGCCAGACCCGTAAAAAAAAAAAATTAAGAGTTAGGAATTGTGGCGCACAGCTGTAATGAAGGTGCTGTAATCAAGGTACTTGGAAGGCTGAGCCAGAAGAATTTCAGGTTAAAACCCAGGCCAATCAATATAGTGACATTCTCAGCAACCTTCTGAGAAAGAGCTTGTTTCTGAATCAAATAGTGCTGAGGGTGTACTTTAGAGCTAAAAACATTTCTTTGGTGGTAATGGGGATGGAACCCAGAGCGCATTCTACTTCTAAGCTATACCCCGTCCTGATTTTTTATTTGGAAACAGTCTGCGTTGCGGAGGGTCTCACTAAAACGTGAGGCTCTCCATGAACCCCGATCATCAGACACATACAAATAACTAACCTCCCTAAGTCTTAATCTCCTTATCCAAATATAGAATGGTCTATTTCTCAGGGACATTAAGATCATGAAGCAAATGCTAACATTTAAAAAAATAGCATATAGAAACATAAGGATATTGTCAATTACCTTATAGTTATGTGAAAGTAAAGAACATCAATGATTACAACAAGGTAAGCTATGTGGAGATGTCTCTGTATCCTTCTTGGATCAAACAAGTCATAATCAACACTTCTTACTCTTTTAAGCAAGGAGAGGAACTTGCAATCTCACCTGTCAAAGCGAGCCCGGCTGCAGAGGTGAAAGCAGAAGCCAGGGCGCACACGACCCGCTCGGCCCTTGCGCTGCTCGAGGTTGGTCTTGGAGGCCCAGACAGTGGCATAGTTGGTCATGTTGTTGTGAGCTGTGAAGAGCTTCACCTTCTGCCTAAAGAGCAAAAGAGCACTTAATAAGACTCATGTGCCACCAATGGCTTATCCACTGTGGTGGTGCTTCCCAACCAATACCCGTATGTTTCTGGCACCTTCAAGAACTCATGTCATATACTATATGTTGGTCAGAGAGCATGCCATTATGACAGGAGATAATAGAAACAATCAATGAAAACCAAAATACAACCTGGAATTATCAGTAGGAAGGAGAAGCTAAACATTGTCAACGAGTAAAAACCCAGTCCTTTTCATTTTTTATTCAGAAACAGGTTATTACTGAGTTGCAAAGATTGGTCTGGAAACATGTAATTTTCCAGCCTTGGCCTCTAAAGTTGCTGGGATCAGGCATGTCTCATTACACCCAGGAAAAACATTAAGTATTAATTATATAGCCATTATATAATAGGTGTTCAAAAATAAATGTGTGTAGTCAGAGACTGAACTTCCATCTCTTATTTTATTTTCACTTTTGAACTCTCTAGGTCGACTCTCATACTACTTGCTAAGGGTAGCATCAAACCTGTGATGCAACGGATCATGTGCATGTCACCATGGCCAGCAAATGTTTTTGCTTCTGCGAGCTTAAAGAGTTTCAGGAGATAATACTAGAACACACAGGTTCCCTAGAAACTTACTTGCAAGAGTCAATGACGTAAACAACATCATTTATGGTAATGCTTGTTTCAGCAATGTTTGTGGACAAAATGACCTGCCAAAAAAATAAAGTTACACTTCAGAAAATATCCCACTTAGATATCTGAAATTGTTAAGTTGTATAAGGACAGGAAATTAAGTATTCTAAACAAATAACTTGTCCACCCACTAACTAGATTGAAAACCTTCCTCAGTTGGGATATTTTTAGGCTACTTAAATGGTTTTAACATTTATTACCTAACACATAAGCCCTTTTTATGATCACTGTAATAGTTCAAGTTTACCTTTGTTACACCAACTGGTACTGGATCAAAAACTTTGCGTTGTTCCTCTCGAGGAATTTGAGAATGTAGAGGTAGAATCTGATACCTATGGCTTCCTGTAGAAACAAATGATAGGATACGTTTTTACAATTTTAGTAACACACAGCTGTGTTCAAACAGGAAAAAATTGGGGGCTGGAGAGACACTAGGGACTGAATCATTGAGTAATACACCCAGTTCAATTTTATTTCTTTTTAAATGAAATAGGGTTTTACAGTTATTCACTGGCAGGCCTCCAACTTATAGTCCTCCTGTCTCAAATTCTCAAGAACTATAATTAATTATTAAAAGGGGTGTGTCACCTTGAACTAGGTTAACACAAACTTTTATTTTCACACACTGGGGCATATGCATAAAGATTTTTACTCTCAAATATGTGAAAGACATACCAAAATGTGGGTTCATTTCCAAGTGTTTCTGCATAGTATAAATCAAATTCCATCCAGGCAAAAACACCAGAACAGCTCCAGGAACATTAAGGGTTTCAATGTACTTAAGTAGAGCTTCAATGAGTTCAAAAGGCGTTTCCTTTTCATTCAACTGAGCCATACTCATTTTTGTTTCTGGACCATATTCATCATCACAAATCAGGTTGCAATTTGCCTACAAAAAACAGAAAAGCATATTTTCTACAGTTCATGAAATAAACCTAGAATCGTCCTGCAGTTCAAGCAACTTTTGTGGCGTTGACAATGAAACCCAGGGGGCATTTTATCTCTGTGCTATATCCCCAGCTCTGTATTTTATTCCTTTTTTGTGGTACTGGGGATTGAACACATGGTCATTTTAACCCAGCACTACTACCTCTACACCAAATTTTTTATTCTTTATTCTGAAAGAGGGTCTGAGTTGCAGAAGCCTCACTAAGTCCCTGAGGCTGGGCATGAAGAACGTGTGATCCTGTCAGCCTCCCAAGTAATGGGATCACAAGCATTTATTCTTCATTTTGAAACAGCATCTCACTGAGTTGTATGGGCATTAACTAAGTAGCTGAGGCTGTCCAGGAAACCGCAATCCTCATATCTCAGCTTCCTGAATGCTATGATTTACAAGCATGTGCCACAACCATAATTAGCTTAAAACAGAATCTGTTATTTTGGCTGAAGAATGACAGAGACATAATTTCTATAATATAAAATGTATATTGGGATGTTACATGTTTAATACTTTCATCTCATTTACAACTAGAATTCAAGTGTAAGTTTTATTTTATAATTTGTTACTCAGCCTCTCACACAGTGGTATTACAAGTGTGCACCTCCATGCCCCGCTTCCAGCCCCATTTCATTTTGTTGTTTGGAAACAGGGTCTCATAATTGTGAATGACATTATTAAATTGCTGAGGCTAGCCACAAACCAGTTTCAGCCTTTCAAGTACTAAGAGATGTGTCAACATACACAGCTACCCAAAACTTCTAAAACTGACTTGACTAGAAGACTTCTATTCAGTATCTCTAATTGGAGAAATCCATCCTCACAAAGCTATTATATTTAATCAAGTGTCCACATACAAGAACTAGTTTCATATCCTCAATTGCCCAATTAAACCACATACAAATGTTTTAGAAATTTTTCCCTTACTCCTTTTAGTGATTTGTCCAACTGATAATTTCATTGCCCAAAACATCTTTAAGCAATGTAGGACTACAGATACTGCTTAAATGTTACACAAAGCTGGGTTTGGTGGCACATGCTTGTAATCTCAGCATTGAGAGGCTTAAGACTGTAGAATCAGTGTTCATGGATAGCCTCAACTACCTAGAGCAAACCTTTTACAACTTAGATCCTAATTTCCATCCCCAGTACTGCAAAAAAAAATAAGTTTTTATACATATAGATGATTTAGATGTGGGGGTGGGATACAAACACACTCCTTCCTACCACTTTTCAAAGTGTTCTGGAACACAGAAAATAATCTGAGTAACAAAACCTTGTAAAATGGACTGGTCTCTGAACCCAGGGTTGTTCTAAACTGAGTTACGTTATATCCCCAACCTCATTTTATCTCTGATATTTTGAGGTAGAATCTCATTGAGCTGCAAAAATCTCAGTAGCTAAGGATGTCCTCAAACTGCTAATATCTTGTCTCAGACTCACAAGGGCTGAGATTAAAAGTGTGTGCCCCCATGCGATGCTCTGGCCATTGGGGGGAGGGGTGGGGTGGAAACCATCTCCTAAGTTGCTGATGCTGACTTGAACCTGTGAATCCTATGTAAGCCTTGGCTTATTTTGAATATTATGCCAAAAAAAATGACTGATGGCAGAAATTTGAAGTTTTCTTCACTAGACTGAAACCTGGCTAATTCTTTGGATTACAAAATAAAGTCCTATAATACTAAATCATTTTATTTTTACTAAAATGGGTCTTATAGTTGGATGTGGTGATTCACATGCTTGTAATCCCAGCACTCAGGAGGCTGAGAAGTGGGGGTGATGTAGGTTGGACGCAAGTCTTTTTCACAGCAACTTAGGCCCTAATAGTAGCCCAGAGGTAGAAAGTCCCTGGGTTCCATCCTCAATAGCATAAAGAAAAAAAGATTATTTTCTCTAAAAACAATCCCCAAAGTTAAGAATTTTTTTTTTGGGCGGGTCTGGGGATGGAACCCAGGGGCATTTGACCTCCAGGCTATACCCCCTGCCCTATTTTTTATTCATTTTGAAACCGGGTCTCACTGAGTTGCAGAGGGCCTCACTGAGTTAGCTGAGGCTGTCCACAAACCGCAATCCTCCTGTCTCAGCCTCCTGAATGCTGGGATTACAAGTGTGAGCCACCACGCCCGGCAAGAATTATTTTTTTAAATTTTCACTTACATCATCATCCTCACCACCATCATCTTCTCTGTCCTTCTTCTTCTTGTCTTTTGGTGGTGGAACAAACTGGGTCATTTGAATACAATCTTCTAGAAAATATTCTGCAAAAAAACCCCAGTGGTGTTAAGCACATGCAATGTGTAGGCTTTCACAATGAAATCTTATATTCACTGAATGCAGATCGTGTATTGTTCTGTACATTCCCATGGAATAAATGTCACTTATAAGACTATCTTCACTACTACACTACAAGCTATCCCTCCTACAATGCAAAGTATGGAAGATTTACCTATTAATATCTGAGATTTTGAGAAGCCCAATCAAGTGTCTTTAATCCAAGCCATTTTCCCTATATCCCAAGAACCAAAAATTCATGAAACATAATCAAGGTCACATACCATCAATGACTAATTCCTCTATTAAAAGTGACCACATAGCCGGGCATGGTAGCGCACACTTGTAATCCCCGCGCTTGGGAGGCTGACACAGGAGGATCGCACAGGTTCAAAGCCAGCCTCAGCTACTTAGTGAGGCTCTCAGCAACTTAGTGAGACCCTGTTTCAAATAAAATATAAAATAGGTCTGGGAGCATAGCTCAGAGGTAGAAAGCCTCTGGGTTCCACCCTCAATACACCAAAAAAAAAAAAAAAACAAAAAAACTTAACAGATGCAAAGTTTGTCAAGCATACTACCCCCATTGCCTTACTACACCTCTTATTAGCACTGTGTACTAAGGACAGAGAATTATTTCCCACATGCTTGAGGAAAAACAAAAATATTTACTTATTCTATCTTTTATGAAAATGGGGATTGAAGCTAGGGGCATTCTACAATCAAGCTACAACGCCCCAGCGTTTTTTTTTTTTTTTTGCAGGTCTGGGGACATTTGATTTTTAAATGGGAGTCATGGTAAACTGCAGAAGGCTGGTTCCCTAAACCTCAGCTTCCCATATAGGATCACATGCAGTGGCCACTGTGTCCAGGTTGTTTGTTCAAGCTCTTACTTCCACTATATATTCATAGGTTATTTTTTTTGTTTTGGGGTTAGGCACAATATTAGGTGATTGTTAATATTTGAGCCCAGGCGTGGTGGGGCATGCTTGTAATCCCCGTGCTTGGGAGGCGGAGCCTCTAGGTTCCACCCCTAGTACCACCAAAAAATTTTTGATTCAAAATGTTGTGTAACCTTGGCCATTTGCAGTTCTATCAGGTTGATTCCACGACTCCTTTATCCTATCATTGAGGACTTCTGTAACAAAGTTCCAGATGGTAAAAGTGTTCCAAGCTCATAAATTTCCTTCAATTTGGGAATAAAATTTTTAAAAAGCTATGCATTCCATATTCCCTGTATTAGAGTAACATTGTTTAAATGCTTGCTTGCCAGAAATTAAGACTAGGAAAAACTGTGCTTATAATAGCTGTATATATCCACATGAATTTAGAGTAACTTCTGTATCTATGCCTTTTATATCTGTATTTACCTAAATGTTATACGGTTCTAAACTGGGCATCTTGGTGCACATTTGAAATCTCAGTATTCAGGAGACAGACCAGAGGATCACAGTTCGCAGACAGCCTCAGCTACTTAACTGAGGCCCCCCCGAACTTAGACCTCTTCAGAAATAAATAGGGCAAGAGGTATAAGGAAGGTAGGTATAGCTCTGAGGTACCTGGATTCCACACCCAGACTCACAAAAAACAAAACAGCTGGGGATCTAGCTTGGATGTAGAATGCCTCTGGGTTCTATCTCAGGCACCGCAAAATAACAGGAAAAAAAAAAAAAGTTCTAGCTTACCTATCTTTTTGCAAGTTCTTTAACATAAAAAAAAAACCTAGCCACTGACTTCTACAACTATTTACATCTTTTATAAATTCTAGAACAAGTACTGCGGTTTTCGTTATTAACCCATTTATCTTTGTGGAAAAAAAAACTGCAATGGACTTGTTTTTGGGTGGTATGGGGGATTGATAACAAAGGACTTTAAAAAATCTGCTTCCTTTGATTCCAAAGACTTTAAATTTAGACTGTGGGTTCAACTTTGAATAGTATTTTGCAAATGCCTACATACTATGTTGGTATACACTAGACAAATCTCTTCTGTGGTACACTCATTCCAAGACTCCAGTAGATTCCTCAAGCTGTGCTTCTGTACACATTTAATGCCTTTTCCATTCTAAACATTATATGGCACTTAAAGCCGTGTTGTTTGCAGTTTCATGAGTGAAAGATATACTAAACTTAATTTTCTTTTTCATAATTTCCAAGAATAGATTTTCAGGCATTCAAGTTTCAATTCCTCATGAACTACATCATTTTCTTAGACCCAAATTAACACGAGCAATAATATTTTCCTTTGAGGATATTTATTATCAGGTACTCGGAATTAAATTAATCTGCAATTCCTGTCTAAGCCTAAATCCTGGGATTACAAGTGTGCATTCATCATGCCCATTTCTATGGGCAAGTACAGAAAATAAAGGATACTTGAACACAACTACTGATATGGAGAGATACTGTAACAAAGATAGCCAACTAAGTGAACAAAGATCTTAAAGAGCAGGCAGCAAATATGCTGGATAATTTAGACAAAGGAACGGGTTATAATGGGTGTGATGAAAGGTTTCACCCTATGACTCAAAACAGCATGCAATTTTAATCTAATGAACAGCCCACTCTGGGGATACTCCATTGGCTGTGTTTCAACTTGGTAACTGGGCAAAAATAAAGGGGCATTAATGCTTATTACAATTTTTTCCTGGTATTGGGGGGTGAAAACCAGGGGCTTGTCCTACCTCTGGGCTATACTCTAAGACCTATTTTATTTGGATACAGGGTCTCACTGAAGTTGCTGAGAGCCTAAGTAGCTGAGGCTGGTTTTGAACCTGTGCAATCCTCCTCTCAGCCTATCAAGTGCGCAACACCATGCTTGGATATCACAATGTAAAGGATAAAGTTGGATTTGCATTTAAGTTCATGCACAAATCTTACATCAATAGGTAAATCCCTTAAAGATTGAACCAAACTCAGTAATACTTATTCAACTTATATCTAAAATTATAGGCACAAAACTCAGGTGACTGCTGTGATGCACATGAGATTAATTTGTCACAAAATATCAGCTCAAATTATTCATCATTTCCTGTGTTATGAAAATTCAAACTCCTACTAGACAAAGATGTTCATCTTATCCCCCTATCACAAAGTTACCTTGAACTGGGAACGTCCTCCCATAAACTTCAATAATGGGGCAGTTGAAGAAATATTCACAGAACATGCTGGTATCAATAGTAGCAGACATAAGCACAATGCGAACTTCAGGATAAGCCAGAACAACATCACGCAGTACCACCAAAAGGAAGTCAGTCTACCAAAAACACAAAAAAATCAAATGACATTTGCACTGAGATATAACTGAATGGATTACTGAAATGTGCAGCCAGAAGATCAGTGAAACTTACATTCTTAATAAAGTAAAAGTGAAAAATAGAAAAAGAAAATGTAAGAAAGTTGTAGCCAAAAACTGAGGATTAGAAAAGCAGTATTTTGGTAGGAAGAGAAAACAAATAACCCCAATATTTTCAGTGCATTTTAAATTTGCCAGGTATACCACAAACTTTAGAAACAAGTCAAAAGGTATGGCCAAAAATCAAGTGTGTCTAAGTATGTCACTTATTTTAACAGTAACTGAAACTGCTATAAAGATATTTCGTTCATTCTCGTTCATTCTAACAAATGGCAAAGACAATTGAAACATATCCCATCTACTAGCCAATAAAAGCTCACTTAAACCTGCCTGCATGGCTTTTACCATCATTTTCCCATGTCCTCCAACTACCACTCATCCTAAATCTTATTTTAACTATATGCAAATATCAAAAAATGTATACATACAAACTGCAGGCAGTACCTTGATCATTAAGACTGGCCTTTAATTTCACAATACTCCTGCCTCAAACTCCTCAGTAACTTGCATTACAGGTCCAAACTACCGTATTCATGCAATACATTTGCTTCCTTATATGTGAACTTAATGGAAAGTGTATTTTATCTTTTATTTCCCTTTATATTTGCAACATTGCTAAAATTCATCCATACATGTGTTGCTACAGGCATTCTTTCTGACAGGTGTTTAAACTTCAGTATGCATTTATCAATTATCTCACCTGGCCACCAGTCATACAAATTGAGATGTTTCTAGGATACATGAAAATTGGCTGCTGTGAACATTCTTGTTCATGCCTACATCTGTATCTACATGCAAGAGCTTATGGTATTGCTGGGCTAGAGTGCATATAAATGTTGGAACCTCCAAACATGAAGCTAGAAAAGTTTCAAAAGGTTCCATTATTTGCAAACATTATAAAGACATCTTGGTCATCTAAATGCTAGAGCATATTTCCATTGTAATCTAAATTTTATCAAACAACTTATTTTGGTGCTGATTTAATTTCCTAATGATAAAGGATGAGCAATTGTACATATCTACCAGATATGCTGCTTGATATGCCTAATCTAGGTCATCTAGTGCCTTATTAATCTGTAATGGCTGTGTGTGTATGTACGTGTGTGTAGATGGATACACACACACACACACCTATACTAATGTTAGAATATTCTCACTTAATGTTTTTTTTGGGCGATACTAGGGGTGGAAACCCGGAGCATTCTACTTATGAGCTATACCCCACCTGGTCCTATTTTTTAGTCTTTTCATTGTGTGTCTGTGTTCCTGGGGATGGAACCCAAGGGCTATACCCCCAACCTATTTTATATTTTGAAACAGAATCTAAGTTGCTGAGAGCCTAAGTAATAGAGGCTGACTTCAAATCAGTGCAATCCTTCTCTCTCACTTCCCAAGTTCAACTCTAGTCTTTATTTTTTGAAACAGGGTCTCACTGGGGTTGCAAAAGGCCTCACTAAGCAGCTGAGGCTGTCTGTGAACTGTGATCCCCCAGGCTCTGCCTCCCAAATGCTGAAAATCATAAAAATATGTGTCATCAACCTGGCCTGACCTATGGTTAAGGTTTGATGGGATGTATGACAAGTACAGTAGTCACCAGTAACATACACATCCTGGACAAATAAATTGTGCTAACCCAAATCAGCATGTGCTCTTACATAAAACATTCATCTTTTGTACAATCATAAAAGGAACATAAAGCCTTAGTATATTTTATTTGTGGCAACTGGACTCATCCAAATAAGCAACCCCAGCCTGCTATGTTGATAAAGCTGGCCTATAATCTGCAATCCTCCAATATCATACTCTCAAATACTGGAATTACAGGTGTGCACCTGTGTCTGGCTATATTAATTACCTTTTTAAATTGACTACATATTGAGAATATGGGATGCCAAGACAAACAGCATATTAAATTTCACCTTTTTACTCATTTAAACAGTAGTTAATTCAGTCTCAGCTACTTAGTGATGCCTTCTCCAAGTCAGTGACACCCTGTTTCAAAATTAAATTTAAAAAAATAGGGCTGCTGTTGCAGCTAGGAGATAGAATGTCCCCGAGTTTCCATCCCCAGTAAAAAAAAATATATATTACTTATTGTAAATCATAACTGGGGTGTATTCATTTCGAGTCACCCCTCCATGCCAGTCTGGTATGGAGCTGTATTTCTATTTTCTGTATTTTTATCTTTCTAATAAACTTATTTAAATCTTCAAAAAGAATCATAACAGAATTCTGGACCAATGTTAACCAGAAAAAAATTGAGTCTGATGTCCAGTATTGGTGGCCAAGGGGAGATTAAATGTATAGTTCAGTGATTACGAGTGCACAGCACATGGGAGGCAAAAAATTACAATCTCTGGTTATACAGACAAAAACCATTATGTTTTAAAAGAGATTTTGAATGAGAAAAGCAACACAAATGGAGAAGTCAAACTCTTCCTCGTTTTAGCTAAACACTGGAAAGGTATGCCTAGCCAAGAATGAATTACCAATGATTAGAATAAAACTCCACAGAACATTTTTTCATGGTACTGGGGATGGATCCCAGGGGCATTCTACCTTTGAGCTACACATCCAGCCCCCAATTTATTATTTTTTGAAACTGAGTCTCACTTTAAGTTACAAAGGGTCTCACTCAGTAGTAGCTAAGGCTGTCTGTGAACTGTGTGACCCTCCTGTCTCATATCTTTCAAAAGAGCCTAGGTCTGAATATACAAGTGATGGCATTTTAAAAAGCCATTGGTTTATGGTATCAGATTTCAAATTATGAAGTTAACATGGTACAAGTTTTGCTAAACAAGATAGGGAGGGAAATAAATTCCAGATACTTTCTGATGTAATGACTTCAAAATTATCATGAAAATATCACTTGCAAACCTCCAGTTGTTAAAACTATACAATTTAGAAAAACTATTATAAAGAATAAATAGCCGGGTATGGTGGCGCACGCTTGTAATCCCAGCATTCTGGAGGCTGAGAATGGAGGATCATGGTTCGCAGATAGCCTCAGCTACTTAGCCTGGAGGTCAAATGCCTCTTAGTTCGAGTCCCAGACCCCATCGCCGAAAGAATAAATAGGTTAAATGGACTCAGCAAATCAAGTTGATAGATGAATGCATGAGCAATGGGAAGAGAAAATGTAAGCAAAGACATGCATTGTGATTTCTCTTCATAGAAGTAGGCCTGATACTTACATTAATGTCTCTTTCATGTATTTCATCTACAATTACGTGACTGATTCCTCGAATGCCTGCTTCTAATTTTCTTAGGAGCACACCTTGAAAAAAACCAAACATCAGGAAATATATAACAAAATCAAAAGCAACAAATTTGAGGACAACTGTAGTTCAGCATATCCCAAGTATTTTAGGAAACTGATTTATGTAGGTTATCACCAAAAAGGTGTTGGTGTAATCTGAAATGTTTTTCATTGGCTATTATTTCATTTTCTTTTTTTTACCCAAGTACTGGGGTTATAGCAAAGAAGAATTCCACCCGAGCTAAATCCCCAGCCCCTTTTTTTTTACTTTGCCTAAGTATCTGAGGCTATACTTGAAAGGCATTATTCCTCTCAGCCATCACGCACCCCATGCCTGGCCATTACAACAACTAGCTGGTATCACTCTTTGAAAAAAAAAAGTCAAAAATTTGCGTAGTAGCTGGGCGTGGTGGCGAATGCTTGTAATACTTGCGCTTGGGAGGCTGGAGGCTGCGACAGGAGGATCAGGACAAGTTCAAAGCCAACCTCAGCTACTTAGTGAGGCTTTCAGTAACTTAGTGAGACCCTGTTTCCAAGTAAAATATAATAAAAGGAGCCGGGAGTGGTGGTGCATGCTTGTAATCCCAGCATTCGGGAGGCTGAGACTGGAGGATCGCGGTTCGCGGACAGCCTCAGCTACTTAGTGAGGCCCTCTGCAACTCAGTGACACCCTGTTTCAAAATAAAGAATAAAAAATAGGGCAGGGGGTGTAGCTCGGAGGTCAAGTGCCCCTGGGTTCCATCCCCAGACCCACAAAAAAATAAAAATGAAAAAAATTTAAAAAAGGTCTGGGAGTATAGCCCGGAGGTAGAAAGCCTTTGGGTTCCACCCTCAGTACCACCAAAAAAATTGTGTAGGAATTCTGATACAGACTCAATATTTCCAATCATTACTTAAGTCTTCATGGCAAATACATTAAAAAGTTCCAATGGGATTACAGACCTACAGTACAAAACATTATACTGGCATGAGGGCGGGGAAGGATCGACTCGAAGCGAACACTATAGCCACAGCTTTTTCCAGGCTCTTCTCCTCTTTCGTATGCAACTCGCTCCGCCACAGAGACTGCACTGATTCTCCTGGGCTGTGGGGAAAAGGAGAGAAAATTGTGAAATTGCTTGCACTTATTTCTGAATTGTCAAATAATATTTTAAGTAGATCAGCCTGCCAGTTTCATACTTTTTTCATTTTATATATAACTAAGCCTGCATTGCCAAGTATTTTTCTGGTATTAGTGATATTGAACTCAGGGTCATTCTACTTCTGAGCTCATACCTGCATCTCCAGTACTTTTTTGGATTTGTGTGGTAGTTAATGGAACCCAAGGGCACCTGCTATACCCCCAACCCTATTTATAGTTCTTTATCTTAAAACAGGGTCTCACTGAGTTTTAAAGGACCTAAGTAGCGGAGGCTGTCCTCCAATCTCAATCCTTTCTCAGCCTCCCAAATGCTGGGATTAGAAGCATGTGCCACCACAGCCTAGATTACTTTTCTGTATTATATATACATATATACATATGTGTATGTATATATACATTTTTACGTATATAATACACATACTTTTTTGCAGGTCTGGAGATTCCACACGGGCAATTGATCTGAGCTACTCCCCCAGGCCTATTTTTTATTCTTTGTTTTGAGACAGGATCTCACTAAATTCAGGAGGGCCTAAGTAGCCGAGCCTGTCTGAACCATGATCCTGTAGTCTCAGCCTCCTGACTGCTGGGATTACAAGTGTTTGCCACTAAGCTTGGCTAGTTTTGTATTTTATACAAGATTTCACTAAGTTGCTGAGGCTGGTGTCAAATGCTTTGAGCTTATATAGCACAGAAAAACTAAGCTATACCTTAACTACTTCTATCACTAATCCAATGGGAATGCTACAGAGGTTAATGATTTTTTAACAAATCATAAACCTTGAATCTTGTGGGGTTTTTGTGGTGGTACTGGGGGTAGAATCCAGAGCTTTTTAATATTTTATTTGGAAACAAGGTCTCACTAAGTTGCTGAGACCCGAAGTATCTGAGGCTGGTTTTGAACCCATATGATCCTCCTGTGTCAGCCTCCCAAGCGCGGGGATTACAAGCGTGCACCACCACGCCCAGCTGAATCTTGTATATTTTAAATGTTTTTTAAAATGTTCCTATCATTTTCTTTGATGGTGTTGACTATTGAAAACTGAGGTTCCACCTCTGTAACACACACATTTTAGTTTTATTTTGATTAAAATCATGCTAAGTTGCTGCGAATGGCCTCAAACCTTTGATCATCCCCTCTCAGACTATTACCTGGATTTCAAGAGTGTGCCACCAGTTCCAGCCACTATCTTGTAAGTAGGCTAAACATTCTCTACTGGGATACCATGCTTGGTACAACACATTTAACAGCTACAGGTGACTGATTTTAAATAAAGTAAAAAAATTGTTTAAAAAGTTCCTTACAGGTTACACTTCCATGGGAAATCTTTCATAGTTCTTAAAGGTGATAAAATTTCAAGAAACAAGTAATATACTATCTTTTTTTTGGATACTGGGTTGGAAATCAGGGATCTTCCTTCGAGATACACCCCCAGCCTCATTACTTTTTTAGGGTACTGAGGATGGAACCCAGGCACATTCTACCTCTGAGGTGTACCCCAGCGCTATTTTTTATTCTTCATTTTGAAGCAGGGTCTCACTGAGTTGCAAAGAGCCTACGTAGCTGAGGCAGCCTTCGATAGAACCTGCAGAATCCTGTCAGGTAGAATACCCCTGGATTCCATCCCCAGTACCAAAAATAATGATAAAAACATCCAAGCATGATGGCACACACTTGTAATCCCAGCATTCAAAAAGGCTGAGACATAAGGATGGCGGTTGTGAACAGCCTCAGCTACTTAGTGAAGCCCTTTGCAACTCAGTGAGACCCTATTTCCAAATGAAAAACAAGGCTTAGGGTGTAGCTCTGAGGTAGAATGTTCCCGGGTTCCATCCACAATATGACATTAAATAACAATAAACATGCTACTCAGAAGGCTGAAGTGCGGGGGTTCCAAATTAAAGGTCAATACCAATTTTAAGTTTTATAATGCTAAAGGTGTGAATATCTGTGCATAATCCCAGAGACATATAGTTGAAAACATTCAGATTTTTCTCCCAACTTTGACGAGAAGCTAAAGTTAACACTGCTAACCAATCCAGAAGTGCATAAATATGGTCTGATCCCAAAAGCCAGGCACATTAAGGCAGGGACTTTAAGGTAAAAAAGCTATATCCTCGCCACTTGGAATTCATTGGTTTCTATTATTTAAAAAAAAAAAAACAGTCGGGCATGGTGGCGCACGCTTATAATCCCAGCATTCAGGAGGCTGAGACGGGAGGATCGCGGTTCGCAGACAGCCTCAGCTACTTAGCAAGGCCCTCTGCAACTCAGTGCGACCCAGTTTCCAAATAATGAAAACATAGGGCAGGGGGGTATAGCTCGGAGGTCGAATGCCCCTGGGTTCCATCCACAGATCCACAAAAATTAAAAATAAAAGACAGTGAATACATTTCCCTGAATTCTGAACAAAGCTGGCAAATAAACAGAACAATGAATTAAATTCATAGTGCCCATAATCCATAGCTTGCTTCAGACTGGCTTTTGAAGTACAACTAGTACCTGTGGCGTGTCTGGGTTTGTTTGCGCATTTGCGAAAACTAGTATCCTTGGTAACAAAAAAGTTTTTTCTACCACCTTAAAACCAGGTACTGGGTAATACTTTCCACATAATATAAAGTTGAACAATTGCCCTAAAATCAAAGCTGTCCGACCCATCTTCTAGGTAACCTAGAATAAATTTTATTATGTTTTGCCAGGTGTGATGCCCAGATTTATAATCCCAGTACTGGAAGGACAGAAGTATCAGTTTCAAGCCAGACTCAGCTAGTAAGTCGCTGCATAACCTAGTTTTTTTTCTTTTGGTGGTACTGGTGTTCTTGGACGCCCTTCTACCTCCGGGCTATACTCCCAGACCTCTTTTATCCTTTTTATCTGGAAACAGGGTCTCTTAGGCCAGTGCGGCTGGCCTTGAACCTGCACCCTGCACAATAATCCTCCTGTCCCCGCCTCAAGTACAGGGATTACAAGCATGTGCCACCCCCGGCCTTACTGACTTTTCGCAAATAAAAATCTGACTAGTGGTATAGCTCAAAAGTTTCATGTCTTGGACTAGCCCCCCAGTACCACCAAAAAAACTTCATAATACTCTTCCACAGAAGTATTGTTGTCCACAATTTTTGAAAGTATGATGCATAAAAATGCATGCCCAGTATCTCTGCATATACATTTGGAATGATTCTCCAGCACAAATATTGGTTTTCTCAACTCTTGTTTCCCTTGACAAGAGTGACTCGACTCCAAATTATCCAGTGCTTACTTAAGGCAAATTTTAATGGCTGTGTTTAACATTATTTGTGGTACTTGGGATTGAATGTTTTGAGCTTTCTGCCACTGAGTAAATAACATTACCAACTTCTTTACAAAACTTCTGTGGTACTAGGGTTTGGACTTAGACGAAATCTTCCTGAGATATACCCCCATCCCTACCTAGCTGAAATTGCAGGCATTGCAGGTATGTACCCCTGTGCCTTTTTTTTTTTGGAGTGGTGCTGGAGGGCCTCACTAAGTAGCCTAGGCTGCAACGAACCTGCAATCTTCCATCTCAGCTTCCCAAGTGCTGGGATTACAAGCATGTGCCACCATGACTCTTTTGCTGTTGTTTTTGTGTGTGTGATACTGGGGATGGGACCCTGGGGCATTCTACCTCCAACCTGCACCCTTAATCTTACTTTATTTCAAAACAGGGTCCCACTGAGTTGCAAAGTGCCTCACCAAGTCGGTGGCTATTCACCAACAGTGGTACTCCTGTCTGAGCCTTTTAAATGCTGGGATTATAGGGGTGTGCCATAATGCCCAGCTTATGCTTTTTTTTTTTTTTTGGTGTGTGTGGTCCTGGATCACTGTATACTCCCAGCCCAATTTTTATTCTTCATTGTGAAACAGGGTCTCACTGAGTTGCAAAGTGCCTAAGTAGCTGAGGCAGTCTTGTCTTTGAGGAAGCACAATCCTTTGTCTCAAACTTTACAATGTTGGGACTACAAGTGTGTCACCAAACTCAGCTTGTTTGATTTTTTTAAAGGAACTAATGCCTTAATACTGAACAGAAACTTATGACTACCAAAGTTAACTGATTAAAATAAGAAACAGCAATATGTTGGCCTCTTCAAGTACTTCCATTTCTCAAATTCTCTCCATAAACCATGTAATGTGTTTCCTACTTACCTGAGTTACAACAATGTTACACTCTGCTGCTCTGTCATTCTGGATAAAATCATCCAGGATGAACTGAGGAACCTGTGTGGTTTTACCACATCCAGTAGCCCCTCTAATGATGACAACAGAATTAGAATTAATTGCTTCTAGGATTTCACTTTCAAATTTCTTCACAGGCAGTAACTCTCTCTCCTGTAAGACCTGTATTAGAAAAGTTACAAGTAAAATTTCTACTAATCCTTTAAAAACGTCACTTCTATAAAAATGTTTTCCTTTTCATTAGCTTAGTACCCAAAACATTTTCATACGAGGGAACTTTTGTATCTAATAGAAATAAATCTTCAGTGTTTCTAAAATGTGTGATCTTCGTATATTTTTTCAATTCTCCAACATTCAACATGCATTAATCCCCTTTTACTAATATTTGTTAGGTAACTGCTATAAAATTAAATACTGATTTTTATTTATTTTTTTAGTGGTACTGGGGGTGGAGCCCAGAGGCTTTCTACCTCCGGGCTATACTCCCAGACCTTTTTTTTATATTTTATTTGGAAACAGTCTCACTAAGTAGCAGAGGCTGGCTTCGAACCTGTGTGATCCTCCTGTCTCAGCCTCCCAAGCGCGGGGATTACAAGCGTGCGCCACCACGCCCAGCCTAAATACTGATTTTTAAAAAAATTATCTGAAAAATCAACATACTAGTAAGAAAGCAACTTAAAATCTCAAATAAGGCTCTTTTTTACATGTCTGAGGATGGAACCCAGGGGCTATCAACCACGAGCTACACCCCCTGCTTTATTTTTTTATTCTTTATTTTGAAACACAGTCTCACTAAGTTGTGGAGGGCCTCACTAAGTAGCTGAGGTTGTCCACAAACGAAATTCTCCAGTCTTAGCCTCCCTGCTGGGATTAAAACTTGTGTTTCACCATGCTTGGCTCTCAATTCTTGTTAATTTACATTAAATTATACTGAAAAATAAAATTATTTCCCAGACCCATTATTCTATACTAACTGCCCTTAAAATTAAAGTTGGCTACGTACAACTGGCAACTTTCTGCCTTTCTTTCATCTACCTCTGTAAAAAGGGCAAAACACATTACTTTTTTACCAACACATTATGTTCTGAACTTCTGGACATGATACAAATAAACATTTCATAGTTACCGCTTGTAAATCTTGATCCTGTTCCATCTGGTATATTAATTCATTCTTGATTTCTTGGCTTATTTGCTCTGGAGTAGCCTGTAAAATGGAAAGACAATGCTCAAACAATTAATTTTTTTAACATGAACAAACTAATATAATGAGTAAAGCCAAAGACTAATCTGAAAAACATTTTTGCACTTCACTTACATAAGCCAGGGGGCCCTCATCAATGTTGCTACTAGTCCAAGGATTCCAGTTGCACTGTGGAGGTGACCAAGGGACCACACCCACTTGATTCTGGCGTTGAGCTGGTTCAAAGTGAGCTAATTTTCCAATGTTGAGCATAACTGGCATAGTAGGATCAACAGGCTATTTTAAAAAGGAGAGAGTATTAGTCTACTTTTCTCTAATGAGTTTATCTGACAAACTTCAATTAAAGATAAAGAAGTTTTGTGCTTACTGGTGGCACGATTTCAAGGTTTAGCTCTTGAATCACATTTTGCAGTTGTTGCTCTAAATCTTGAGAGATATTCACTTTGTAAGGCTCCACCTACAACAAACAAATGATCACAATCATTGCAGCATGCAATATATACTGTAGTGTGTGGGTAAGAGCATATGACTTAAAGTAATTTGATAGGATCCCTCAACTGAGCCAGTTCTCTTCATGAGAACTTTAACGAGTAAGTCGTTGTCTACTATGAACACTGCACACTGCCAGAAACAAGCAGGGCCAGTTTAATGTATTGATTTCAAGAACTATGAGTTAAATCGAATCTTTTCTCACTGGGCAAGTTTAAATACTCACCGTCTCTCCTTCTTTCTTCTTTGTAAGTCCAGAATAAGCTTCAACCACTCCAAGATGATAGAGTTGTCTGACAAGTGACAAGGCACAAGACTGTGCTGCCAATTTCTTATTTGATCCATGTTCACGTGCAAAAATTCCTATAACAAAAGGTCAGGATTACCAAAGGCAGAAGCATAAACATCTTATACAAGAAATGTCTCATCACAAGCAACTGGACAGTCCCAAATAATCATTAAAACAATACCATGCTATAGCTTTTAGTTTCCTTCCTATTCTACTTCTAACCAACTGCAATTCCACAGCAACTTATAAATTGTTACCAACCATTATAGGCCGATACTAAACATTAAAGCAAGCAACTTATTTTAACATTACCACTATCATTAAAATGGGGTTAAGGTTTAAACTTTTTAAATACCAAGAGTCTAAAAATCAAAAAAGGCATGCCAGGCAGGCATTTGGAAAGCTCAGACAGGAGGATCAAAGTTCTAGGAGAGACCCATTACTTAGTGAGGCTCTTACAGCTCAGTGAGAACTTGTTTCCTCATAAAAAATAGGGCTGGGGGTGTAGCTCAAATCCCCTGGGTTCCATCCCCAGTACAAGGGGGGAAAAAAGCAAAGCAATTTAGGGTCCAAAAGGCACAGGTGTAATAGACCAAGGCTGTCACATCTACTCAGGCTCTCAGGCTCCTTTTCCCAGCAGCTAAAGGTCAAGCCTGGTGCAACCTTGTTAAAAAAAAAAAAAAAACCAACAAGTAATGAGTATGGTGGCATACTCTTGTAACCCCAGCATCTGAGAGGCTGGGTAAAGAGGCTCATCCTCAAGGACAGGCTCAGCTACTTAGTGCTAACCTCTGCAACTCAGTGAGACCCTGTTTCAAAATAAAGAATAGGGTTGGGCATGTAACTGGGTTTTAGAATGCCTATGGGTTCCATCCCCAGGACCACAAAATAAGCGGAGAAACAGTTTAGGTCTTGCAGGTCATGTATCCTCCAAAGTCAATCCACTTAACCTTTAACATGTGAAGGCAAACAATTCACATGTCTAAAAAGTCTTGTTTCAAAACAACTGTTAAGCTGGTGGTACTGGTACACCCTTGTAATACCAGTGGGATTACAAGGAAGACCCAGGTTCAAGGTCAGCTTTAGCTACTAATGGAGGTATCCCTATTAACTCAGTGAAACCCTGCTTCAAAATATAGGACTGGGTATGTTGCAAAAAATACGGCTGAGGGTGTATCTTGGAGGCAAAAATAAATAAAACTGGGTTCACCCACAGTGGAGCAAAAAGTAAAATAAAGCTGAGCTATAAAAGACTCATGAAGCCCTCTACAACTTAGTGAGACCCTGTAACCCCAGAACATGAGAGGTTAAGAATAATCTCAGGTTCCATTATAGCCTCAGCAAGCAGAAAAACTCACCCTAGCAAGACCGTGTTTCAAAATAAAAATAAAGCCAGGCCAGGTGGTGCACGCTTGTAATCTCAGCATTTGGGTGCTGAGACCAGAGGATTGCGGTTATTGAACAGCCTCAGCTACTTAGTGAGATCCTGTTTCAAAATAAAGGGCAGGGTGTGTAGCCTAGGTCAAATGCCTCTGGGTTCCATTCCCAGACCCGCAAAAAAAAGAAAAAAAAAAGCTGCGTAGCCGGGGCATGGTGGCGTGCCCATTCCGGAGGCTGAGACTGGATGATCACAGTTCACTGACAGCCTCAGCTACTACTTAGTGAGACCCTGTTTCAAAATAAAGAATAAAAATAGGGCAAGGAGTGTAGCTCAGAGGTCAAATGCCCCTGGGTTCCACACCCATAAAAATATATAAAGCTGTGGGTGTAACTCAGAGGTAAAAACTCCTGGGTCCAATGCCCAGCACCCCTCCCAAAAGAAAAGACATCTTTTCTACCCTTTATCTTTCCATCCTGTCATCATCTCCTCTACTAAGTCCATGAGCTGTCAGTTTAGTTAACTCTGATTGTATTACTTAAATGTACTGCCTCCATGTTTCTGCATGCTACTTCATGTTTTCTCTTCCTATTAATGTCTTTTGCCAGTTACTTCAAAGATTAAAATGAGCAAACCTTTAAAGGGAAAGGTGTAAATTAAAATTTCCCTAAAATATTCTATTTATCATTAAATGCAATTACTAATATATGGCACAAGACCCAATCTTTCTCTACTGAAGACTTAAGAGCACCAAGGAAGCAGTAACACTTACTTCTGCCCAGCTGCTTGATATAAATGGTCATTTCTGCAATAAAGCTCCTGTAACAACATATACAAAGGAGGTTAGGAATTTCACTCAGAAATTACTATACCCAAGTTTCTCAAGTCAGGCAGGCTTTCCAACTGCTTTAGGCACATGACAGAAAAAGAACATTCTAAATGTTTCTGTCCACTCCTAGAACAAAGTATGTAAATGTCAAGTAATAGACAACATGGCATGAGACATTGTTATTGAGGTCGATGAGCCAATTGTTCATTAAAGGAAAATGTTAGGGTTAAAGTTTTAAATTCTCTATTTACTTACTTATTCCAAAGGTTGAAGTCTATATAGCTAGAATATATTCTATGAAAAGTCATTTTCTATCTTGAAACCAAGAGCAGGGCCCAAACTCTTCAAATTATAGTTATGATTATCATAAGATCCCTATTAATTGGGCACCGCTCATTGATGACTGCAAATGTTAAGATAAGCTAATATACACAAACACATACAGATACAAACACATTGTGTATGTATCAGTGGCCCCGCTCCTAAGGCAGAATCCAGTATCTCCCTGCAGTTGGAATTAGACCTTGGAAACAAAAAATTTAGCCTACTTGTATATTTATTTAAACCAGATCCTATAAAAATAAAACACCCTTTTCACATTATAGCTAAATCTGCTAAAAAAAAAAATCCAAGGAATGAATTTAGGTTTTTAGCAAGGGAAAAGTTCCCTCTGAAAACTATGCATCCAATCCTTTCACTGCTCAGGTACATTCTACGCAAGCTCTCTGCCACTGAGCCACATCCCCAGTCCCTGCTCAGGTACATTCTAAACTTGACTTTGTGCTGTAAATAAAAGGTTAGGTGAGGCTTAAGAGGAAAAAAATGTTAGGCTCCTTCCTACATCTCTTGTGAACTGACCTTCAGGCACAGCGGCTTCAGGGGTCAAAGGCCACTGGCTTTCAGGGGAACAACATCCACCCTTTCATTAATGACACCGATGATGACAGTATGTTTCTCAGCCAGGCTTAAAGTCAGCACTCAATCTCATTCTCCTCCACCTAGGGGGAACAGCGACACCAGAAATCAGTTTACAATAGTTTCCCATGTGATTGCTTAGTTCAGCCTAAGCAGCAGCACATGTGTGTATGAACACAGACCTCTGGTGTTGCTGTCTGTTATGCCTTTTAATAAAAAGGCATACAAGGAGCAATGCTGCCCCAGCTCCCCCAAATGCCTCCTACAATGTCATGTCCTGAATTCTTTGCTTTTTTTTGCATTAGAAATCAGATAAAATTTAAAAAAAAAATGTTTTCAACAATGAGCTTCAGGGGCACTCAGGTAGCTTATTTTTTAGAAGTTACCAGGTGCTATTAAGCCCAATAAGCTCAGAACAAATTATTAAAAACAAATCAATCAGCTGACGGTTTCATAAAGTCTGACAGCAGATATAAAGTACAGACTTTGAGAATTCAGGATTGAATAAATAGTGGGAAGCAGGAGGAGCCATGCTTTGAAAAATTTGACCAATGTCCAAAATTCATTTTAGAAATTATTTTAGGATTGCTAGATGCATCCAAGAGAACACTTTGGTTTTCAAGGCAAATATTTTATTTTGAATAATTTATATGTCATCTAATTCAAAAAAGCAAATTGAATCATTCAGAAAGTTTCCATTAAAACTTCCCTTATTCCAATAAAAATATAGTGCCCCCTAAGAGTCTAATCCATGAGCCTTCCTGAGAGTAATAATTACTACACCCTGGAATGCTCTTAGGAAGAACAGCAAGCAGGCTGAGAAACATACTGTCACTTAACTTCCTTCTATGCTCAGTTTTATAAATTTAACAGGAAAAAAAGAATGTTAATTTAAACCACATACAAAGACTGAGGCTGTCTTTCACCTTTAAACCCTGTAACTTTAACGAGGACTTAAGAGCTGGCAACTTTCAAACCGAAGAATTTGATGTAGATCCAGTACAATGTACTTCTGAGAATGAAACTTAAGCAGTACTTACAAACTTAAAATAGTTAGCACTATCTCTAATACCAGTAAACAAAATCACCAACTGGGGTTGAATTAAAGTCAGTAACCGATAAACCACTACTTGAGATTGTAACGGCTTCTTTTTGTTGAACTTCTCACGCAGCTAAAATTATACTCATGAGTATAAACCACAGTAAACCAGATATTATAAGTCAATGAGTCTGGACAACTCAATTTTGTATACAATTCGGCTAATAAAAAGAGCATATTCAATAATCATCCAAAACCATCCAAGTTTAACTATATAAAGTAAAGAGAAACAAGCAAACCTGTTGTGATCAGGACCCACTTGGGTGTACTTATATTCTCCTTGAATCTTTTCTTTTTGGAAATACTGGTTCAGACGAGCTTTAGCATTTTCCAAGGTCCAGTTTCCATGAAGCCCAGCATTTAAATCCACTTCTTCTGACTCTAAAGTCTGTGGAACCAATGATAATTAAATCATGCTGCACTGATATACTATCTTTTAATACTACTGTTTACAATGTAAAGGCAGTTTTCAAGTTTCTATTCCTACTCAAAACCGAATCAGACTTGGGATTTTTTTCACCTAAAGGCCTCATTGTCTTATCACTATTTAGTATTATTATGTTCAATTGTTTTAATAAATGTTTATGTCATAACACGAAGTAAAATAAAAAATCTGACCTATTAAAACTTTAAGTGCTGAGCCAGGCATGGTGGCACACACTTATAATCCCCAAGCTTGGGAGGCTGAGTCAGGAGGATCACACGAGTTTGAAAGCAGCCTCAGCTACTTAGTGAGGCTCTCAGCAACTGTTTCCAAATAAAATTAAAAGACCCTGTTTCCAAATAAAATTAAAAAAAGGTCTGGGAGTATAGCCCGGAGGTAGAAAGCCTCTGAGTTCCACTCAAAAAAAAACTTACAAAAAAGATTTTTAATAAAGCCAGTGAGACCTCTCATGACCAGAAAGTTTTTCCACAATCTGAAAGACCAGATTTAATCACTAGTTTAGATTTATGGTAAACTGAATGAAGCATAATAATACACCATTTAAAAGAATTAACTTATAAAGGCCCTAAGCCTTAATGTGCACTAAGTCCTACATTTCCAAACATGTAGCAGAGCGCCTTACCGCTTGCACTTCTTGTTCCTCCTTTCTTGAGTAGTAATCTTTCAAATTGGCTCCTCGATCCCAAGATTCAGGAGAAGGAGGACTATAGCCACCATTACCACCATCAGAATTGTTTTCTGGTTAAAAAAAAAAAAAGAAGATAGTTCTTTTGATGAATCAAAATTTAAAAACCCTTAGTACTGGCGATTCGACCCAGCCAGAAGCATTCTACCTCCAAGCTATACCCTCAACCTTTTAGATCTCAAATCAGGGCTGTTAAGGCTGGAAATACTGAAATTACAGGTGTTTATCACCATGCCCAGCTCTTAAACATTTCATTATTTTTTTTCCTAGTCCAGTGTGGTGATGCATGCTTGTAATCCTAGTACTTAGGAAGCTGAGCTAGGAGAATCGCTTGTGGAGAACAGCCTCAGCAACTAGTGAGACCCTATTTTCAAACTAAAAACTAGAACAAAGCTGTATGGCTGAGGGTTTATAGTTCAGAGGTGAACATCCTTGAATTCCATCCCTAGTAAACACACTCAAATTGAAGCTAACTGTAAGACTTCATAAAACTGAGTTTAAGAGGTCTAAGAAAGGGATGACTACTGATGAGGAAAAAATAGCTGCAAATGTTTACTAAATATTAAATACAGTTTGTTAATTTATTTCTCAAAAGAATCATGTAATGATGGTTCAATCTCATGCTTTGTGTATAAATTTGTAGCTCAGCCTGCAGATGGCTTATTTTAAAACTTACAAATTTTTCTTTGACTATATATACAGTTTCCAGCAAAGGCTATGATCCATAAAGAAAGCAAACAAGTGTTTATTTGGGAGGAATAAGAAACATGAAAAAAACAGACTAATGTCGTTGCCTAGCATGTGTATGGTCTGATTCAATTCACAGCACCACACACACAAAAAAGTATTCATAAGATCCTTTATCAGCCAGGCATGGTGGCGCAGCTTGTAATCTCAACATTTGGGAGGCTGAGACAAGAGGTTTGCGGACAGCCAACTACTTAGTGAGGCCCTCTTTCTAAGTAAAAAATAAAAGGGCTAAGGATATAGCTGAGTGGTAGAGCATCCCTGGGTTAAATTCCTAATATGGCCCATTAAAAAGATCATGCTTTACTGGGCCAGATGGCACATGCTTATAATCAAAGTACTTGGGAAGCTGAGACATGGAGACCACAGGTTTAAGGACAGCCTCGGTCAAATAGTGACACCATCTTAGCGAAACTCTCCAAAAAAAACACAAAAGGCCTTGAGTGTGTTGCTCAGAGGTAGAATGCCCTTGCATTCAATCCCCAGCACAATTTAAAAATTGTGCTTTAAGCTGGGTCTGGTGGCACACACAGGCTTGAAATCCTAGCAATCAGGAGGCTGAGACCGGAGGATCGCAATTTGGGGACAGCCTCAGCTACTGCTTAGTGAGGTCCTCTGCAACTTAGTGAGACCCTGTTTCAAATTAAATAAACAGGGCAAGGGGTGTAGCTCAAAGGTAGAATGTCCCTGGGTTCTATCCCCAAGCCCACAAAAACAACAACAAAAAAAAAAACATTGTGCTTTAATGCTGGGTATGGAGAAACATGCTTGTAATCGCAGCATTTACGAGATTGAGACAGGAGGATTTTGGTTCATGGATAGCCTCAGCTATTTAGTGGGGCTCTTTGCAACTCAGTGAGACCCTATTTCAAAAATAAATAGGGCTGAGTGCAACTCAGAGGTAGAATATTCCTGGATTCCATCCCCAGTACCACAAAAAAAAATTGTGCTTAATCATACAAAGAAATATTAAATATCTGGTTACAATTTATGCATGTCTAGTCATTTTTTCTTATAGGTTTACTGGGGTTATTTTTTTCTTCATATTAAAAAAAGGTTTAAATGATAACCAAAGCAGAGGCAACAAGCCTATCCCATTACTTGGGGGGCTAAGATAGGAGGACCACAGGTCTGAGTTCAACCTTACCAACTCAGGGAGACCCTATTTCAAAATTTAAAAGTGCTGGTATAGCTGGGTGTGATGGTGCACTCTTGTAATCTCAAGTACTTGGGAGGCTGAGTTGAGAAAATCACTTTGAGTTCAAAGCCAGCCTCAGCTACCTAATGAGGCTATCAGCAACTTGAGCTAGAACCTGTTTCCAAATAAAATATAAAAATAGCCCAGAGGCATAAAGCTCCTGGGTTCCATCTCCAATGCCAGACACACAAAAAATTTTCTGGTATAGCTCAAAGGTAAAATGTTTGGGTTCAATCTCCAATACCACAAAAAGACCAAGATTATTTCTTAATCAAGTATTGAAGTAACCTTACCTGCTTTGAGAGCCAGATGTGGAGGAAGTGGTCCTCCAAGGGTGGCTGGTGCAGTTCCTCCAGTACTACTTTCTGTAGTGTCAGATGCATCAGAAACTGAAGGTGGTGGAGGAGGAGGAGGTGCAATCTGCAAGGTGAAAAACAGTTAAGCTTACTTGTACAAAGGTTAAAAATTCTTAGAGCTGGGCATGGTGGTACACATGCCTCTAATCCTAGTACTTGGGAGTCTGACACAGTTAATAACAAATTTGAGGACAGCCTTGGCAACTTATTGAGACCTAGTTTCCCAAAGAACACACAAGCAAAAATTTAAAGCAGAGTGTAGTGGCGCACGCTTGTAATCCCTGTGCTTGGGTTCGAAGCCAGCCTCAGCTACTTATCGAGGCTCTGAGCATTTAGTGAGACCCTGTTTCCAAATAAAGTATAAAATAGGTCTGGGAGTATAGCCCGGAGGTAGAAAGCCTCTGGGTTCCACCCCAGTACCACCAAAAAAATTTTTTTTTACTTTTAAGGTGGGCATGTTGTCACACTTTTAATCCTAGCATTCGGGAGGCTGAGACGGGATGATTGCAGTTTATGGATAGCCTTAGCTACTTAGTGAGGCCTTTGCAACTCAATGAGACCCTGTTTCAAAATAAATAAAAAATAGGGCTGAGGATGTAACTCAGGTAGAATGCCCCTGGGTTCCGTCCACAGACCCACACAAAAAAAAATTAGTACTTCAGAGGGCTAGGGATATAGCAGGGTAGTTGAGTTCTTGTCTAACAGATTAGAGGCCCTAAGTACAAGCTCTAGCACCAATAAAAAAAAGTAACCCTCAAAGACACCCATATGCCACCCCACCTTGTTTATTTTTAGTGACTATTAAAACTACATCTCAGAGCCGGGAGTGGTGGCGCATGCTTGTAATCACCACACTTGGGAGGCTGAGACAGGAGGACCGCGCATGTTCGAAGCCAGCCTCAGCTACTTAGTGAGGCTCTCAGCAACTTAGTGAGACCCTGTTTCCAAAATAAAATATAAATGGGTCTGGGAGTATAGCCCGGAGGTAGAAAGCCTCTGGGTTCCACCCCTAGTACCACCAAAAAATATATATATCATATAGTTCTCATTTCAGTAGAGAAGGGATAGGCAGTAAAAATTAATCTAGCCCTGGGCATGTCACAGGAGAGGAATTAGAGGTTTATACCAGGCCCAGACTGTAAACAGATGCTCTAAAACTTAGGAATGTCTAATGCCTAATAAAATCATTATGATGAAATTTTAAGTAGAAAACACACCCAACCTACCAATCATCAGAGCTTAGTAACAAGGTACATGAGAATATTGGCTATTTACCCTTGAGATCACATGACAGCTGTGAGCTTCATGTATTACATACTGCTACCCCGGGGAATGGTCAAATTTCAAATTATGGTTTCTATTCACTGCTATTTGAATGTTTACCAATTTTGAACCACTGCAAGTAGAATGTTTTTGGTTGGGGACCTGTACAAGATTCTAGAACTGTGTTTTGGGGGTATTCGGAATTCGTTCAGTTAACACTCATAAATTTGTAATTTTCTATTAGTCATTTTGTATGAGATATTCCAGATTGAACCCAGGGCCATTTTACCCCTGAGCTATATATTCAGGTGTGTTTTTTATTTATTTTGAAACACAGCCTCACTAAGCTGTGGAGGGCCTCACTAAATTGCTTTGTCTGGCTTTAAACCCATGAGCCTCCTGTCTGTCTCCCAAGTACTGGGATTACTAGTGTTTTCCACCATGCCTGGCCATCAAGTATTTGGCCATAATTACTCACCCCAACAGCTGGGACTTCTTCACTCTTTACTTCATTAATTCGAACCAAATAGTTAACAAAGTCTCTGGCGGCATTACTCTGTGCATCTTTCTTATTGGTTGAATTGCCCATGCCAGTGTAATTATATCCTTCCACACGAACCTTTAAGAGCCAAGAAAAGCATATTAAAGCCCAGTAATTCTGGGATTTTAATAATAACTTAATAGTATACTAAGATAAAAAGCAGCTAGCTTTTAGATATACTCTATAAATACATTAAAAGAGAAAAAATGGACTACCATGAAAAAAGCAAGAATTATACTGTCTATTGTAAGTCTAAAAATAAAACTGTTAAATGATTCGGATATTCTCTAAGAGAATATTCTACATTTTAAGACTGCTTAAAATGAAATGCTTACTTGAAAATGATTTACAATGAAAAACACACAAGCCACAATAAGAACTATTATCCACAAATGTGCAATAGATTATTAGCTTTTTGTTTTTCTTAACCCCAAAATGAGTTTCAGAAATCACATAAAGGAACTTTAGTACCTCGCACATGAACTTCTGCCTGTTTTTGTTCCCTACGGCTCTAATTTCATATGCTGGGGTCATCTTCCTTTTGCCACACCAGGCATACAGGAAATTTTTAACGTCACCCATGATTCAGGTGTCTTCCTCAGACCTAAGAAAACAAAAATTAGTTAGAAACAGTAGCTTGATGATAAAACCTAGAAATAAATAGTATCTGGAAATTATTGAAAATATAAAATATTCTCTATCATGTGATTAAAACTGCCTGTTTAGAAATGTCAAGTTCTCAAAAAACTGACATGCCATAAGAAAAAGGATACAAGCCACACACTTGTAATCTGAGCATTCCAGGAGGCTGAGGATCACAGTTCAGGGACATCCCCAGCTACTTAGTGAGGCCCTTGCAACTTAGTAAGACCCTGTTTCCAAATAAATAAAAAAACAGGGCAGGGGGTGTAGCTCAGAGATCAAATGCCCTTGGGTTCCATCCCCAGACCCACAAAAAAAAAAAGATACAAAACTGATTTTGAGCCTGGAGTGGTGGTGCATGCTTGTAATCCCTGCTGCTTGGGAGGCAGAGACCGGAGGATCACTCAAGTTTGAAGCCAGCTGTGCTGGCTTGAGACCCTGTTTCTGAATAGTATAAAATAGGCCTGGGAATATAGCCCGGAGATAGGATTTCCAGGAACCCCAGTACCACAAAAAACAATTTTGACTACAGAAAAGCTGTGCATATGGGCATGGCAATGCACTCCGGTTAAACCATTACTTGGGAGGCCCACAGTAAAAAGGCATTATCGAGGCCAGCCCCAGCAACTTCAGAGACTGTTCCAAAATGAAAAGCCAAGCATTGTCACCCACAATTTTAATTCCAGTAGCTGGGAAGCTGTAACATGAAGACAGGACAGTCAGCAAGTATTCAGGTGCAGTAACCCAGTGAGAGCGTTTCAAAACAAAACTTCTGGGGGTATAGCTCTGAGGTAGGGTATTGTAGGCTCAAATACCCAGTACCACAAACAAAAAAAAGTTAAATTTTTTTGTACAAAGGCGGAACCCAGGGGCATTCTACCTCCAGGCCAACACACAGCCCTACCTTTTATCTTTATTTGGAAACAGGGTTTCATTGAATTGCAAAGGGCCTCACTAAGTAGCTGAGGCTGGCTGCAAACTGTGAATCAACTTTTTTTAAGGTACTGGAATACTGAACCCAGGGGCATCCTACCCCAACTACACTCCCAGCCCAATGTTTTATTTTGAAAGTTTCTCACTTAGTAGCTGAGGCCAGCAAGCGATCCTCTTGTCTCAGCCTCCCAAGTACTAGAATTACAAGCATGTGCCACCATACCCAGTTAGGCTCAGACTTGAAGCCAGCCTCAGCAACTTGGTGAGACCCTGCTTCAAAATCAAAATAAAATAGGGCTGGGAGTGTAGCCCAGATGTAGAACACCCCTGGACTCAGTTCTCAGCAACAAATACAAAGTAATAAAAAGGACAGGGGACATGAGAGGTAGAATGCCCCTGGGTGTTTAATTTCCAATGCCCTCCAAAAACACACCCAAACACAAACCCATGAAAATTACAGAGCAGTGGTACATGCTTGTTATCACAGTACCTGGGAGGCTTGAAATGAGCATATCTCAGGTTGAGGTCAAGACTCAGCAATTTAGCATGATACTAATCTAGCTAGAATTTGGTTCAAAATGATAAAGCCAGGGGTGGTGGCACATGCCTATAATCCTAGTATACTTTGGGAGGTGATAGGAGACCAGCCTTGGCAAAAGTAAAAGCCTGTTTCAAAAGAAACAAAGTCAGGCACAGCATTTGGAAGGATCAAGGTGTGCAGACAGCCTCAGCTACTTAATGAGACCCTGTTTCCAAATAAAGAATAAAAAATAGGGCAGGGGGTGTAGCTCAGAGGTAAATGCACCTGGGTTCCACTCCCGGTACTGCAAAAAAAAAAAAAAAAGAAAAAGAAAAAGAAAAAGAAAAAAATGAAATGGTCTGGCTATAGCTTGGAGATAAAATGTCCCAGTTTAATCCCCTGTACCAAAACCAAGCTGGGTTTGGTGGTGCACACTTGTAATCCCAGCATTTGGGAGGCTGAAGCAGGAGGATCCGGGTTCATGGACATCTTCATCTACTTAGCAAGGTCCAACTCAGTGAGACCCTATTTCAAAATAAAGAATAAAAAAATAGGGCTGGGGGTGTATCTCAGTAGAATGCCTCTGGGTTCCACAAAATATAAAATAAAAAAGTAAAAGCTGTGGAGGAAACGAAGATGTCCTCCAAAATCCCAAGTGTAAAAGGCTTGGTCCCAAACCCACGGCACTACTGGGAGGTGGTAGATATTATCTTTTAGGTAGGGACTAGAGAGGTTTCTAGTCATGTAGGGCATCCCCTGGAAGGAATACTGGGTCTCCAACATCCTTTCCAGAAGTGATAATTGCTTCACAATATACTCCCTGTCATGGCATGTACTCCTCCACAGGCCCAAAAGGAAAACTTCTGAAATCCTTAGCCAAAACAAACTTTTTTGGTGGTACTGGAGGTGGAACCCAGGAGCTTTACTACCTCTGGGCTATACTCCCAGACCTATTTTATACTTTATTTGGAAACAGGGTCTAAGTAGGTGAGAGCCTCACTTAGCTGAGGCTGCCTTCGAACCTGTGCCATCCTCCAGTCTCAGCCTTCCAAGCCCGGTGATTACAAGTGCGCGCCGCCATGCCCAGCAAAACAGTTTCTGAAGTTCATTACTTTTTCTTTGCAGTACTGGAGATTGAACCCAGGGGCATCCTACCTCTGAGCTAGACCTCTAACCCTATTTTTTAAATCTATATATCTAAAGCGGGGCGTGGTGGCGCACGCTTGTATTCCCCGCGCTTGGGAGGCTGAGACAGGAGGATCAAAGCCAGCCTCAGCTACTTAGTGAGGCTCTCAGCAGCCTAGTGAGACCCTGTTTCCAAATAAAATATAAAATAGATCTGGGAGTATAGCCTGGAGGTAGAAAGCCTCTGGGTTCCACCCCCAGTGCCACCAAAAAAATAAATCTATATATCCATATACATATATATTTTTTGAGCTGGGCGTGGGGTCCCACACTTGTAATCCCCATGTGAGAGGCTGAGATAGGAGGATCCTGTTTCATGGACAGCCTCAGCTAATACTTAGTGAGGTCCTTTGCAACTCAGTGAAACCCTGTTTCAAAGTTTTAGCACTATGTAGTTGTCTCCAATTGGATTCACTGCTTCCCACATCCTCATTACTATTGCACACCAGAGCTATTGCCATAATATCCTAAATGGTAATCTTAATTTTCATTCTTGCCACCCTAAAACTTGTTCTCTTAAATCCTTTTCACCACCCTCCAGACACGTGGGTCCTTTCACTTCCCGCCAGGCACTGGCTATTACCATCGCCATTTTAACTACAAGCCTCAAGGCCCATTTATAGGTTTAAAAACCACCCTCCCTGACACTCCTTTCCCTTGCCACCTAATCCATAGTGCTCTCCATTTAAACTACTTCCCTCTCACCAAAATGACATTTTCAGCTGGACCCATGGCAATAATCCCAATATTTGGGAAGCTGAGGCAGAAGGATCACAGGTTCTCTGCCAACCTCAGCAATTTAGTAATGCCCTCAGCAGCCTAGTGTGACCCTGACTAAAAAGGAAAAATAAAAAGGGTGTACATCAAGAGGCAGAATGCCTGTGGGTTCAATCTCCAGTACACATACAAAAGCTGGGTGTGGTGGCAAATGCTTGCAATCCAGTTCTTAGGCTGAGACAGGAAGACAAGGTTCAAAATTAGCTTTAGCACTAACAGAAAAAGGGCTGGGATGTAGCTCAGAGGCAACACATGCAAGTCCAATCCCCAGTACCACACACACACACACACACAAAAAAAATAGGGCTGGGAGTAGAGTTCAGAGATAGAACCATCCCTTTACCGAAATAAAGGAGCTGGGCATGTTGGCCCCCACCTGTAATCCTGATGGGATCATAGGTTATCTGCCAGCCTCAGGAGCACGAGGCCCTCCACAACTCAGTGAGACCCCTTTTCTTTTGTCATACTAGGGATGCAACTCAGGGGTATTGTACCTCTGAGCGACACCCCAGCCATATTTTTAAATTTTATTTTGAAGCACGTCTCAATGAGTAGGATGGGTCTCACTAAATAGCTGAGTCTGTCAGCAAACTAAGATGGTTTTGTCTCAGTCTCCCAAATGCTGGGGTAACAAGCGTGCGCCACCACGTGGGCCACCGGGCCTGGCATGAGATCCCGTTTCAAATTAAATAGACCGGGGCGGTGGCTCATGCTTGTAATTCAGGCTCTTGGGAGGCTCAGACTGGAGGATCACACAGGTTCGAAGCCAGCCTCAGCTACTTAGTGAGATCCTGTTTCCAAATAAAATATAAAACGGGTCTAGGAGTATAGCCCGGAGGTAGAAAAGCCCCTGGGTTCCACCCCCAGTACCAAAAAAAAAAAAAAAAAAGGGCTGGGGGTTTTGGGAGGTAGAACACCCCTGGATTCAATACCCAGAACAGATCTTACAAATTTTAAAAAGGCTAAGGTTGTATACCTCAGAGAACAGTGCCCCTGGACCCAATCCCGGGACCCCAGCTTCAAAAAAAAAAAAAAAAAAAAAAAAAAAAGGCATTTAGCCCGGCGTGGTGGCGAGCGCAGGTAATCTCAGGTTAGCGGCCGGCCTCGAGCCGCTTAGCGAGGCCCTTTCCAACTCAGTGAGACAGTTTCAAAATAAAAAAAAAATTTAAATATCGGGCCGGAGGTGTCGCGCGGAGGTATTATTTCCCTGGTTTCCATCCCCAGCACCACAGGGGGAAAAAAAACTAAAAATTTCGGGCCGGTGACATAATTCAAAATGCGCCGGCGCTCAAACTCATTTAAGAAAAAAATCGAAAACAAAAAAGGGCCCTGCTTTTGTCCCCCGCCGGCCCGCGCCGTGCCCGAGGGGCCGCTCTCCCCACGAGGCCGCCCATGAATGGACGACGGACGAACGGACGCGCGGCCCGGGCACGTGCCCCGCGGCCGCTGCCCCCGCCCGGCCGCGCCCGGCCGCGGGGAGAACGGGCCCCGGCGCGCGGGGAGGCCGCGCGGGGCCGGGCGGCCGGGCGCCGAGGCCGGGCCCGCAAGTGCGCCACGGCCCGCGCCGCCATCCGGGCACCGCCGCGCCGTCCCCTCCCCCACCCGCCGCCGCCCGCGCTCCGCAACAAAGCCCGCCGCAGAGCCGCCGCCCGCCGGGCCGCCCGCCGCCCGCACCCGGCCCGGCCCGCCCTCCTCCTCACCGGCCTCCGATTCCCGGTGCCCGAGAGCACAGCCCTCGCTCCAGACCGTCCGAGGCTCCGGCCTTCCTCTCAGAGCGCTCCGACGCACACCGCAGCTTGCAGCGACGCGGCGAAGAAATGGCTCCGACTGCGGCAGCCGGGGGCGGAGTCAACGCGCGCGCGCATGCGCAGAGGGCGGCGCGCGCGGGGGCCGGGGCGCGCGGGGCCGCGGCGGGGGGCGGGGCCGGGGCGGGGCCGGGGCGGGGCCGGGGCGTTTGGCGCGGCGCGGCCCGCCCGCCCGCCATTTCTGCCGCGGGCCCGGCCTGCGGCGCCCCTCCCCCGCCCTTTGTGTCCCGCGCCCTCGGCTCTCGGTCGGCGTTTTAGGGAGTTAAAACGTGGCCGCGGCATTGTCAGGTTGCAGTGGCCTGCAGTTTCTGTCGTGGGGGTCGTGGAACCCCAAATGCGCCGCCGTTACCGCCCCCACCACCACCACCTCCCCCCCAGATTTTCTTTCTTTGGGCGCGTTTCAAGATGGCTGCTCTGCAAAACGACCCACGGGACCGAAACTGAAAGGCCGCTCTTTTGTATGACGAGCGTGCATCTCTAAAGGACATCTGCATTAGCGATAGAAACGATATAAAAAGGACTTTCTGATAGCCCTTTTTTATCTTAAGGATGATTTTGTGGGGGGGACTCGGAGCTGCACTCGCAGCCTCTTTTGTTTTTTTTGTTTTGAGCCAGGGCTCGTTAAATGGCCGAGCAGAGCCCGGAGCACACGATCCTTCTTTCTCAGCCTTTCAAATAATGGGCTCCGGGCGTGCATCCGCACCACGCCCGGGAGCCTGAGGTTTTCTCGAAGGGACTGGGCTGGGACAAAGGGCCGGACCGTTACCGGCGCAGTTACCGAGGCCCCAGCCTCGCCGCCGCCTTCCAGGCCCCGCTCCCCTCCTCCACGCCTTTGTTCAGCTCCGTAGAAATTTCACTTTTTAACTATGGCCGGGTGGGCCTGTCATCGCGCCAGTTCTCGGGAGGCTGAGACTCAAGGATGGCGGGTTCCTGGCCAGCCTCGGCAATCTAGCGAGGCCCTCAGTAGCTTAGACCCTGTTTCAATATAAAAATAAAACGGAGCCGGGAAAGTAGCTCAGAAGTAGAAGACCCCCGGATTCGATCCCCAGTACCCCCCCCAAGTAAATCAATACATTTCAACTGTAAAGACCTCCTTTGTCTCATATTTTGCGATTTATTAACATAGTTTTGCACATTAATAGATGTTATGTCCCTCCCCCATTCATCTGTCTATTGTCAATTTTTTTCTTAGATTAAAATTATCTAGCCCCGTGTGTGGCTGCATGCCTGAAATCTCAGTCCTTGGGAGGCTGAGACAAAAGGATCATAGGTTCCAAAGCAACCTAGAGAGACCATGCTTTATTATTTAGTGTATGTGTGTGTGTGTGTGTGTGTGTTACTGGGGATTGAACGCAGGGACATTTTACCTCCAAGCTAGTTAGGGTCTCACTAAATATATGTGGGACTATAATCCACCAATAAAAGCGTATATACAAAAAAAAAAAGGGCTGAGGGTTTATCTTGGAGCTAATCCCCAGTATGTGTGTATATATATATATATATATATATATATATATATATATATACATATACATATTTATATACACACATTAGATATATTAAGCTGTGCTTGGGAGGCTGAGACAGGAGAATCACACAGGTTTGAAGCCAGCCTCAGCTACTTAGGCTCTCAGCAACTTAGACCCTGTTTCCAATAAAATATAAAAATAGATCTGGGAGTATAGCTCGGAGGTAGAAGAGTTTCTGAGTTCCACCCCCAGAATTAAAAAAAAAATTTGAACTGGGTGTGGTAGTGCACACCTATAATCCTGTAATCCCAGTATTTGGTTGGGAGACTGAGAGAGGAGAGTCGCAGTTCCAGGCCAGCTTCAGCAACCTTGTGAGGCCCTGATTCAAAATAAAAAGGGCTAGCTGGGCGTGGTGGCACAGGCTTGTAATCCCCGCGCTTGGGAGGCTGAGACAGGAGGATCGCACAGGTTCAAAGCCAACCTCAGCTATTAGTGAGGCTCTCAGCAATTTAGTGAGACCCTGTTTCCAAATAAAGTATAAAATAGGGCTGGGAGTATAGTATAGCCCAGAGGTAGAAAAGCCTCTGGGTTCCACCCTCAGTACCACCAAAGAAAATTTTAAAAATAAATAAAAATAAAAAAAATAAAAATAAAAAATAAAAAATAAAATAAATATAAATAAATAAAATAATATAAAATAAAATAAATATAAAAATAAAAAGGGTTCACAGGTAGAATGCCCCTGGGTTCAATCCTAGGTACCTAACTCCCTGCCCACCCTCCCCCCACACACAAAGATAAATTTAGAATGGTGTAGCTGGGCATGGTGACATATGACTGTAGTCCCAATACTTGGGAGGCCAAGAAGGATCACAGGTTCCAGGCCAGCCACAGCAATTTAGCAAGACCCTTAGCAATTTATGGACACTGTTTTAAAATTAAAAAATAGTAATTTACAAAGGGCTGGGGATATAACTTAGAGGTAGAATGCCTTTGGCATCAATCCCTAGTGCGAATAAATAAATAGAAAAAGATTAGGGCAGAGTTGGACGTGGTGGCATAAACTTGTAATCCCCGCATTCAGAAGTTGGAGACAGGAGAACAGCCATTTGCGAACAGCCTCAGCTACTTAGCAAGGCCCTTGCAACTCAGTGAGGCCCTGTGGTGTAGCTCGGAACTACAATGCCCCTGGGTTCCATCCCCAGCACTGGAAAAGAAACGACAGAGCAGTGTAGAGATTCAGTTTGGTCATTGAGGCAGTAGAAAATTGAGGCAGGGTAGGAAAATGGCATATTAAGGGGCTTAACTCAGTCCCTGGCCCACAGTAGGCATTCAGTAGGCAGTTTTAGTGATTCAGATACCCTGAAAGCCAAGATATCTTGAAAGAAACTCAGCGATGGCAGGAACCGTTCTTGGCTGACTGAGGTCACTCACTATGGTGCCTGGACCATTACAAATTTTTAGTAGCCAGGCGTGGTGGCGCATGCTGGTAATCCCAGTATTTAGGAGACTGAGACAGGAGGATTCAGGTTCATGGCCAGCCTCAGCTACTTAGTGAGGCCCTCTGCAACTCAGTGAGACCCTATTTCAGAAAAACAAATGTTTTTCTGCACCACACAAAAGAAAAAAAAATTTAAAAATCTTAGTAAACCCTTGTTTAATATCTGAATAAAACCTGCAAGTTTGTTTTGTTTTTTGCTTAAGTTGGATATCCTTTTTTTTTCAGGTTGCCCTGAATGAATGAGTGTTCTGAAGGAGGGCAGAATAAGCAGAGGCAGAGATCGGCAAGTGTTGGCTTCTTACAGAGCAGCAAAAATTCCTTCGCAGGAAACTTCTGCTGAATGTTGAGCAAGAGCAGGGCTCCAGGACAAGGGCTTTGTGACTGACAGAAGACAAAAGAGTGAATATGCTTTGTAAGATGTCCATGAAACAAGAGTCTGCAGTGTTCTCGACATACATCTTGAGTGAAGGTAAACAGAGGCTCCCATTCCTGGGGAGCGCTCCAGACAGGCATGAGTCCTGCTCCCTCAATGGCCTCTGACTCCATCTTGAAAAGCTCTCTGAATGTTGCTTTCATCAAAATTGTAATGCCTAAAATTATAAATTCTTAGTAGCCAGACATGGTGGCTCACGCTTGTAATCCCAGCATTTGGGAGGCTGAGACAGGAGGATCACGGTTCACAGACAGCCTCAACTACTTAGTGAGGCCCTTTGCAACCCTCTTTCAAAATAGAGAATATAAAATAGGGCTGAGGGTGTAGCTCAGAGGTAGAATGCCCCAGTACCACACATAAGGAAAGAAAGAAAGAGAAAGAAAGAAAGAAAGAAAGAAAGAAGAAAGAAAGAGAAAGAAAAGGAAACAGGATTTTGCTAAGTTGCTGAGGGCCTTGCTAAATTGCTGAGGCTGGTCTCCAACCTGCAATCTTCCTGTCTCAGCCTCCCAAGTGCTGTGATTACAGGCACACACCACCTGCTCAGCTCTGCGACCATTGTTTTATGTCAAAAAACCACATAAACACCCTCATCTCCACTTCCCTTAACTCTGAAGGCCTATTTCTCCCCAAGCTTGAATTCTTATAAGGTCCAGTGAATCTTAGAGTGCTGAAAATCCAATTCATTGGTGCATATATATTTTGTTAGTTTACAGAATATATGTTTTTTTCTTTTGCTCAGCTACAAAAGTAGCTGAGTAGCTGAGCTATCCTCAAACCTGCAATCCTGCCTGTCTCAGCCTCCCAAGTACTGGGTTTATAAACGTGCCCCACCACATCCGGCTACCAGAATATATTTTTACACTGATAAAGTCTCGAGAAAGACATGGTTCAGAGTCTCATCATACGGGTACAGCCTAACCGCTAGCCGTCAACCAGATAATATCAGCCCGATTAATCTGAGGACCAGCCCACCCCCATGCTCTGCACGCTCTGATCAAAGGAGCCAAGCTCGCCATCCCCATGTGCTCACCCTTCAGTCTCCTATGGCCGCTGCGCTCTCCAGTGGGCCTGTCTGCCTCTTGCCTCTCCATCTCCAGGCTCTCTATCCCCGACAGTCTTTCTTTCCCTCTCTTTTGCTTTCATGAGATGGACCATTCCTTTTTTTCTTTTTTTCTTTCTTTCTTTTTTTCTTTTTTCTTTTTGCGGTACTGGGAATGGAACCCAGGGGCATTCTACCTCAGAGCTACACTCCCAGCCCTATATTTTATTCTTTATTTTGAAACAGGGTCTCACAGCCGGGCATGGTAGCACACACTTGTAATCCCCGCGCTTGGGAGGCTGAGACAGGAGGATCAAAGCCAGCCTCAGCTACTTAGTGAGGCTCTCAGCAATGTATGGAGACCCTGTTTCCAAATAAAATATAAAATAGGTCTGGGAGTATAGCCCGGAGGTAGAAAGCCTCTGGGTTCCACCCCAGTACCACCAAAAAAAAAAAAAAAAAAAGAAAAGAAACAGGGTCTCACTAAGTAGCTGAGGCTGGCTTTGAACCTGCATAATCCTCCTGTCTCAGCATCCCAAATGCTGGGATTACAAGGTGTGCTGCCGCCCCTCCATGCCCTAGTTTATATTCTTTAATTTGAAACAGGGTCTCACCAAATTGTGGAGGGCCTAAGTAGCTGAGGCTGTCTGTGAACCAAGCTCCTCAGTCTCAGCCTCCCGGAAAGCTGGGATTATAGGCTTGTGCCACCACGCCCAGTTTAGCTCATTCTTTTTTAGTGCATATTTCTGTTATCTCCTGAATAAACCTGTCTGTACCTTTTTCCTCTTCTGGGGGATGGCATCTAGAGGGACTCAAAATGGCCCAGTGTTTGATTTTCTAGTCTTTCCTACAAACCAGGCTGTTCCAAATCCCTGGCAACAGGATTGTTTCCCTTTATACCAAGTAGGTTGGGAAAGCACCAGAACCTGCCTGTGGCTTGTGCCCAGTCCAACTGCGTGGGGCTCATGCTGTGAGATCTAAGGTTCTTGTGAGATTGTCTAAAGCAAAAAAGCATGTCAGCAGGCCCTGTGGTGGTTCCAAGTGTGCTAAATGTGTCCGTGACAGGAGCAAGATGCTTTCCCTATTGAGGAGCAGAAAACTGTTGTGAAAATGTTGAAGGCACAGAGTCAGAAAGCTAAGTAAATGAAGCTTCTTTGAGTAATAAAAAAATTAAAAAATAAACCTGTCTGCAGTTCTACGGTTCATTTTGGAAATTCTTTTCAAACCTGTGTCCAAGCCCATGACAGGAATGGTGATTTATGTTAAGGGAGGTCAGTGTGGTGGTACACCCCTGTAATCTCAGTACTTGTGAGGCTGAGACAAGGATGATCACAGATTCATAGCCAGCCTCAGCAACTTAGTGAGGCTCTCAGTAACTTGGGGAAACCCTGTTTCTAAATAAAAAAATAAAATAGGGCTGGGGTATGTGGCTTGGAGCTAAATGCTCCTGGGTTCAGTCTCCAGCTAAAAATGAAAAATAGGGTGGGGATGTACTTCAAAGGTAGAACACCCGAGTTTAGCCTCCAATACCAGAATAAAAAAAAAAAAAAAGGATAAGGAAGACTCAATTAGTATAAATAATTGCAGGTGTCTTACAGTAGTAACAGACACAACAAAACTGTCAATAGATATATTTCTCAGTGGCAGATCTTTTTCAAGGACTAAGGAAGATTTTGTTATTCATTTGGTTTGGGCTTTGCACCTGAGACCTTGAGTCCCCAGGGACTTGTGTCCCAAGACTGGCATTACCTTTGTATGTTGCCCCTGGCAACTAGCATCCTCTAAAGATCTTCCTTAGCAGTTGCAGAAAAAGCCTCCAAACATGGTCCAGAAGTACAGAAAGCAGACAGATTTAAATACAATCATTACATATTCTGGATAGATGAACTATATGGGAGTCTATAGTGGTTAGTAAAGCAGGGTAGAAATTTTTATTTAAGCTTAATAAAAACAATATTTAATTCTTCCTAAGAGTTTGAAACTGAGGCTCAGGATCATTTGCAATGATGAAATAATGAAAGGTTTATTTCAACTAGACTACTTAATTTTTTTTTTTTTTGTACTGGGGATTGAAATGAGGGTCATTCTACCACCGGACTATACCTCCAGTTCATTTTTTAAAATTATAATTATTTTTAAGCCAGGTGTGTGTTAAGTAAAATAAAAAAAATTATGCGAGTAACATAAAAAATAATGTGAGTACAGCGGAGTGTGAAAAACACGAGAGAGGTCCGGTACACGTGGCACGTAAAGTTTTAATTGCACGGCTCTCCCGGGGATCAGGGCGAGGCACTATGGGGCCCAAGCGCCTGTCTGAAGCTAGAGACGCAGCTCTCCTTTTCAAGATATGCATCTCGCGAGATGGGGGGGTTTACTCGCGAGAACGTCCAATTCTCGCGGGGGTTTCGGCCCCCCCTTGCCCATGCAGAGGTCATGTGATGCAAAGTCACACCCAATTTATCAGTGTGGTGGTGCATGCTTGTAATCCAGCATCTGGGAGGCTGAGACAGGAGGACTGCAATTCACAGTCTCACCGAGTTGCAAAGGGTCTCACTAAGTAGCTGAGGCTGTCCTCGAACCTGGATCCTCCTGTTTCAGCCTCCCAAATGCTGGGATTACAAGCGTGTTCCACCATGCCCGGCTAGCCCTATTTTTTTTTTTTAAATTCTTTATTGTGAAACAGGGTCTCACTGAATTGCAAAGGGCCTCACTAAGTAGCTGAAGGTGGCCATGAACCGGAATCCTCCTGTCTCCTCCTCCCAAATGCTGGGATTACAAACATGTGTCACCAGCCCGTCTTGAAACAGTCTCACTGAATTGTAAAAGAGCCTCCCTAAATAGCTGAAGCTGTCTGCAAACCACGATCCACCTGTCTCTGCCTCCTGAATGCTGGAATTACAAGCATGTGCCACCTCATACAGCTTCTCTCAATCTGGAAGGACCATGAGATAGGTCAGGCAAATTTAGTTTAAAGAACCTTGGTTATATTTTATTTATTTATTTATTTGCAATACTAGAAATGGAACCCAGGGGCATTCTACCTCTGATCTACACCACCACCCCTATTTTTTTATTCTTTCTTATTTTTATTTTTATTTTTTGCCTGTCTGGGGATGGAACCCAGGGGCATTCAACCTCTGAGCTATACCCCCTCCCCTATTTTTTATTCTTTATTTTGAAACCAGGTCTCACTGAGTTGCAGAGGGCCTCACTAAGTAGCTGAGGCTGTCTGTGAATCACGATCCTCTGGTGTCAGCCTCCCAAATGCTGGGATTACAAGCGTGCATCACCACACCCGGATCCCTGCCCTATTTTTTATTCTTTATTTTTGAAACAGGGTCTCACTAAGTAGCCAAGGCTTTCGGAGAACCGTGATCCTCTGGTCTCAGCCTCCCAAATGCAGGGATTACAAACTTGTGCCACCATGCCTGGCTCTCTTTCAGTGATTAACATAGATATCTAAACATAGTTTAAGATAATAAAAGAAGCCTGCGTGGGCGCTGTGGCACACGCTTGTAATCCAAGCCTTCTGGAGGCTGAGACTGGAGGATTGTGGTTCTCGGATAGCCTCAACTACTTAGTGAGACCTTCTACAACTTAGTAAGACCCTGTCTCAAAATAAAGAATAAAAAATAGGGCAGGGAGCCAGGTGTGGTGGCGCACGCTTGTAATCCCAGCATTTGGGAGGCTGAGACTGGAGGATTGTGGTTACTCAGCTACTTAGTGAGGCTCTCTGCAATTTAGTGAGGCCCTCCACAACTTAGGGAGACTCTGTTTCAAAATAAAGAATAAATAACAGGGCAAGGGGTGTAGCTCCGAGGTCAAATGCCCCCGGGTTCCATTTCCAGACTCTCCCCCCACAAATAAAAAAAAGATAAAACAGGGTGTGGTGGGTGGAACATGCGTGTAATCCCAGTACTTGAGAGGCTGAGATAGGAGGCTCTCAGGTTCCTGGATAGCCTCAGTAAGTAGAGATTCTTTAACCTAGTGAGATCCTGTTTAATTTTTTAAATTTAAAAAAAAATTTTATTTTTGGTAGTACTGGGGTGGAACCCAGAGGCTTTCTACCCCCGGGCTATACTCCCAGACCTATTTTATACTTTCTTTGGAAACAGGGTCTCACTAAATTGCTGAAAGCCTAAGTAGCTGAGGCTGGCTTCGAACCTGTGTGATCCTCCTGTCTCAGCCTCCCAAGCGTGGGGATTACAAGCATATGCCACCACGCCCGGCATTGAGATCCTGTTAAAAAAAAAAAAAAAAAAAAAAAAAAAGACAAGGCCAGGCATGGTGGCTCACACTTGTAATCCCAGCATTCAGGAGGCTGAGACCAGAGGATTGCAGTTTGTGGACAGCCTCAGCTACTTAGTGAGGTCATCTGCAACTCAGTGAGACCCTGTTTCAAAATATAGAATAAAAAATAGGGCAGGGGGTGTTGCTTGGAGGTTGAATGCCCCTGGGTTTCATCCCCAGACCCGCAAAAGAAACAAAATAAACAAACAAACAAACAAACCAACCCCTAGGGCTGGAGGGTGTAGCTTCAGAGGTAAAATGCCCCTGGATTTAACCTCAGTTATCAGAAAATAAAATAAAATAAACAGATACAGGGCTGGTACATACCTGTGATCTCACTAGAGACAGGAGAATCACAGGCTTGAGACCAGCCTTGGTAACCTAGACTCTGTTTCATAGGGTTGAAATAAACTGGATATACCCGTGATCCCAGTACTTGAGAGGCTGATATAGGAGAACTAAAGGTTTAAGGCTGGCTTCAACAATTAGCAAGTTCCGAGGAGGATCATGGATCAAGGACAGCCTCAACTACTTAGTAATGCTCTGTGCAACTCCATGAGACCCCCTTTCAAAATAATAACAAATAGGGCTGAGAGTGTAGCTCGGAGGTAGAATGGGCCTGGGTTCAAAACACATACATGTACACACACACATATATGATATTACTTACTTCTCTCAGTTATATATATTTCTTTTTTTTTTTTTGCGGGTCTGGAGATGGAACCCAGAGGCATTTGACCTCCAAACTACACCCTCTGCCCAATTTTTTATTCTTTATTTTGAAACAGGGTCTCACTGAGTTGTGGAGGCCTCACTAAGTAGCTGAGGCTGTTCGCGAACCGCGATCCTCCCGTCTCAGCCTCCCTAATGCTGGCATTACAAGTGTGCACCACCAAACCCAGCTTAGTTATATATATTTCTTGTCTTGTTATATTTATTTATACTTTGGGTGTGTGTATGTCTGTGTGGTACTGGATATTGAGCCCAGGGATGCTCTACCTCTGAGCTATACACTATACACCCAGACTTTTTTTTTTTTTGTGGGTTTGGGGATGGAACCCAGGGGCATTCGACCTCCAAGTTATACCTCCTGCCCTATTTTTTATTCTGTGTGTGTGTGTGTGTGTGTGTGTGTGCGTGTGTGTGGTACTGGGGTAACTGACTGGAAACCCTTCTACCTCCGGGCTACACTCCCAGACCTATTTTTATACATTTTTTCTTTGGAAACAGGGTCTCACTAAGTTGCTAAGAGCCTCATGAAGTAGCTGAGGCTGGCTTCAAACCTGCGCTGTCCTCCTGTCTCTGCCTCCGAAGCGTGGGGATTACAAGCGTGTGCCACCACGCCTGGTATTCTTTATTTTTTGAAACCAGGTCTCACTGAGTTGCAGAGGGCCTCACTAAGTAGCTGAGGCTGTCCGCGAATCATGATCCTCCGATCTCAGCCTCCAGAATGCTGGGATTTACAAGCGTAGGCCACCATTCCTGGCTTTTTGTTTTGTTTTGAAACAGGGTCTCACTGAGTTGCTGAGAATCTTGCTATGTTGTTGAGGCTTAAACCTAAAATTCTCCAGTCTCAGCCTCCCAAGTACTGAGATTACAGGCATGCCCCACCACATCAGGCTATTTTATTTCATTTTATTAATAATTAATGTAGGAGCCGGGCATGGTGGCACACATTTGTAATCCCCGCGCTTGGGAGGCTGAGACAGGAGGATCACACAGGTTCGAAGACAGCCTCAGCTACTTAGTGAGGCTCTCAGCAACTTAGACCCTGTTTCCAAGGAAAGTATAAAATAGGTCTGGGAATGTAGCTCAGAGGTAGAAAGCCTCTGGGTTCCACCCCCAGTACCACCAAAAAACAAAAACAAAATAAAATAGCCAAGCTGGGCATGGTGGCACACGCTTGTAATCCCAGTACTTGGAAGGCTGAGACAGAAGAATCCCAGGTCCAAGAACAGCCTCAGCTATTTAGGTCCTTTGCAACACAGTGAGACCCTGTTTAAAATAATAAAAAATAGGGCTGGGGTGTAACTCAGAGGTAGAATGCCCCTTGTGCTATCCCCAGTACCGAAAAAAAAAAAGATTTTTTTTTTTTTTTTTGGTGGTACTGGGGGTGGAACCCAGAGGCTTTCTACCTCCGGGCTTGTACTCCCAGACCTCTTTTTTTTTTTTTTTGGAAACAGGGTCTCACTAAATTGCTGAAAGTCTCACTAAGTAGCTGAAGCTGGCTTCGAACCTGTGCGATCCTCTGGTCTCAGCCTCCCAAGCGCAGGGATTACAAGCGTGCACCACCACACCTGGCCAAAGATTTTAAAAATAAAATAGCCAACCAAGTGCGGTGCGCACACTTGTAATCCCAGCTACTTAGCAAGGCCCTTCGCAACTGAGTGAGACCCCATTTCAAAAATAAAAACACCAGCCAGGCATGGTGGTGCACACTTGTAATCCCAGCATTCGGGAGGTTGAGACAGGGAGGTTAAGCCCTTTGCAACTCAGTGAGACTCGGTTTCAAAATAAAGAATAAAAAATAGGGCTGAGAGTGCAGCTCAGAGGTAGAATGTCCCTGGGTTCTATCCCAGTACCGCTAAATAAATAAATAAAAACACTAAAAAATTAGGGCTGGGAGTGTAGCTAGGAGGTACAGTACCCCTTGGTTCCATCCCCAGTACTGCAAAATAAATAATTTTTTTGTGTGTGGTACTGAGAGTAGAACCCAGGGACTGAGCAGCCAAGTCAGCTGCTGCTGCGGTCTAGTGTGTATCTCAGGTGGTCACTTGACATTCAACTGCCAGATACAATAGCTGAGCATTTTCCTAGATTCCAAGTAAATATTTATTAAGTGGCTTAAAATGAGAAAACTTTAAAATAAGATTCAGAACCAGAACTCAAGATAATATGGTAACCCCCAAAGACAGATGAGATTTTTTGATTATACTTTTTCCCTTGATTTAATTTTGTCCCTAGAAACAGAAATTTCTCTGCAAAAAAGTCTTAGGAAGTAAATGATTCAGAACCCACGATTCCTTTTACAGTGTGTACATCTGTGTGTGTATAGGGGGTTACTAGGGATAGAACCCAGGAGACTTCTATCTCTGGCCTATACCCCCAGCCCTATTTTATTTTTTATTCGGAAACAGGGTCTTGCTAAGTTGCTGAGACTGGCTTTGAACCTGTGATCCTCCTTTCTCAGTTTCCCAAGTACTGGGATTCCAGGCATGTGGCACCATGCCCAGCTTTCCTTTTTTTTTTTTTTTTTTTTTTTTTTGGTGGTACTGGTGATGAAACCCAGGGGCATTCTACCTCCGAGCTACACCCTCAGCCTTAGTTTTTTATTTATTTTATTTTTTTTGTGGATCTGGGGATGGAACCCAGGGGCATTTGACCTCCAGGGTACACTTCCTGCCCTATTTTTTATTTATTTTTGAAACAGGTCTCACTAAGTTGCAGAGGGCCTCATTCAGTGGCTGAGGCTGGAGGCGAACCATGATCCACTATTCTCAGCCTCCCAAATGCTGGGATTACAAGCATGTGTCACCAAGCCCAGCTTCTAGTTTTTATTTTGAAACAGGGTATCACTGGGTTGCAGAGGGCCTCACTAAGTAGCTGAGGCCCTCTGTGAAATGTGATCCTCCTGTCTCAGCCTCCCAAATGCTGGGATTACAAGTGTGCGCCACCACACCTGGCTGCCCAGCTATCCCTTTACAGTTTTATTTATATATTTATATATTTATTTATTGTTGGTCTGAGGATGGAACCCAGGGGCATTCGACTTCCGAGCTATACCCCCTGCCTTATTTTGTATTTTTTAATTTGAAACAGGGTCTCACTAAGTTGCACAGGACCTCACTAAATAGCTGAGGTTGTCCATGAGCCTCCTGTCTCAGCCTCCTGAATGCAAGGATTATAATCTTGTGCCACCACGCCCGGCTCCTTTTACAGTTTTAGCCCCTTCAAAGAATACAACTTTTTAGGCCCAAAATACTTATGTATATGAGCCGATTATGGTGGTACACACTTGTAATCCCAGCATTCTGGAGGTTGAGACGGGAGGATCATGGTTCGCAGACAGCCTCAGCTACTTAGTGAGGCCCTTTGCAACTCAGTGAGACCCTGTTTCAATCTGAAGAATAAAAACTAGGGCTGGGTTGTAGCTCAGAGGTAGAATGACCTTGAGTTCCAACCTCAGTATTATAAAAAAAAAATACATATGTATATGTGTGTAAATATATATATATACACACACACACACACACACACACACACACATATATATATATATATATAGAGAGAGAGAGAGTATGTGTGTGTGCGTGTGTGTAGATAGTGTGTATGTATATAGGTGGTACTGGGGATTGAACCCAGGGGTGTTCTACCTCTGAGCTACATCCTCAGCCCTTTTTATTTTATTTCACTTTTTGGTACTGGGGATTGAACCCAGGGCATTCTATCTCTGAGTTATATCTCCAGTCCCTTTTTATCTTTTATTTTAAAACAGGGTCTCACTAAATTCATGAGGCTGGCCTCGAACCTGCAAACCTCCTGTTTCAGGTTCTCAAGTGCTAGGATTACAGGCATGTGCCACCATCCCCAGCTCCTTTTTATTTTTATTAAATTGCTGAGGCTGTTCTCACATTTCAAACCTCCTGTCCCAGCCTTCCCAGTAGCTAGGATCACAGGCATATGCCAGTGTACCTGGGCCTCAGAGTAGATATTTAAACACGTGTTGATTGAAGTGAGATTTCGTTTTCTAGGAGAAAGATTAGTTCAAGTTCATCTAAAAAGTCCCTGAGAAAATGCACTATTCGAATGATGAGGTCTCAGGGGTCACACCCTGACCTGAGAGAGAGGCACTAGCTACAGGCCTCCACGTTTTCATCCTTTACACAGTTGAAAGAGAGGAAATCCAGGCTCTTCAGTTTGGCTTCGGCATTGTCCGTAAACTCCCTGGTAGCTTTCTGCAGTGGGAGTCGGGGCGGGCCCATCGGAATCCCAGAGACCAGAGTCATGATGGCCTTGGTCTGTGACACTCCAAAACCTAGACAGGAAAAACCAAGGAAGCACATCTGTACTGTCCACTGCCACACAAACATCCCAAAGAAGAGACCTTAGGCAACCAGGGACCACTGCAGCAGGCCATGGCGAAAAGCAGAGACCGACATGAGCAGAGTAGGAAGTCCCATTCCCTGCTGCAACACATAGAAATGTGGATACTGTTAACAAACCGACAAAATATTATTATTATTATTATTATTATTATTATTATTATTATTATTGTGTGTGTGTGGTACTGGGGATGGAACCCAGGGGCACTCTACCTCCAAACTACACCCCCTGCCCTATTTTTTATTCTTTATTTTGAAACAGGGTCTTACTGAGTTGCAAAGGGCCTCACTAAGTAGCTGAGGCTGTCTGCGAACCGCAATCTTCCTGTCTTGGTCTCCCGAATGCTGGGATTACAAGCGCACGCCACAAGGCCCGGCTTTATTCTTTAATTTTTTTTTTTTCCCTGTGGCACTGGGGATTGAACCCTAGGTCATTTTACCTCTGAAATACATCCATGCCATATTTTATTATTTTTTGTTTATTTTATTTTATTCTTTTTTTTTGCGTTACTGTGGATAGAACCCAAGGGCATTCTACCTTTGAACTACACCCCTAGCCCTGTTTTTTTAAAATTAATTATTTATTTATTTTTTGCTGGGTTCAATCCCCAGTGACACACACACACACACACATACGCACGCACACACGCACACACACGCAGGAAACAGATATGGCACTTACCTAGTTTGACCACGAAGTTGATAAATCTCTGGATACAAAACTAGAAAGGAACAAACAAGTCTATTGTCAGTACTACTGAGCTGTGACCGGGTGTGGCGACCACACCACAGCAACTCAGTGAGACGCTGTTGCTTTCCTTCCTTCTTCCTTTGTTTCTTCCTGCCTTTCTTGCTTCCCTTTCCCTCCCTCCCTCCCTCCCTCCCTCCCTCCCTCCCTCCCTTCCTTCCTTCCTTCCTTCCTTCCTTCCTTCTTTCTTTTTTGTGGTACTGGGGATGGAACCCAGGGGCTATCTATCTCCAGGTTAATCTCCCCCTAGCCCTATCTTTATTTTTTCTTTGGAAACAGTGTCTTGCTAAGTTACTGAGAGCCTCACTAAGTTGCTGAGGTTGGCTTCAAACCTGCAGTTCTCCTATCTCAGCCTCCCAAGTACTGGGATTTCAGGTATATACCACCACACCCAGCTGAGACCTGGTTTCAAAAAAAAAAAAAAAAAAAGTAAAAGGGCAGGTCACGGTGGTGCACACTTATAATCCCAGCATTTGGGAGGCTGAGACGCGAGGATTGTGGGTTGGTGGCCAGTCTCAGTTACTTAACCAGGTGCTCTGCAACTCAGTGAGACCTTGTTTCAAAATAAAGAATAAAATATAGGGCCGGAGTGTAGCTTGGAGATAGAATACCCCTGGTTTCTATCCTCAGTACTGAAAAAAAAAAAAAAAAGTAAAAAATAATAGGACTGGGTGTAACCTGAAGAGAGAAAATGCCTTGAGCTTTTTTTTTTTTTTTTTTTTTTTTTTTTGCGGTACTGTGGATGGAACCCAGGGGCATTTGACCTCCAAGCCACACCCCCTGCCCTATTTTTCATTCTTTATTTTGAAACCGGGTCTCACTGAGTTGCAGAGGGCGTCACTAAGTAGCTGAGGCTGTCCACGTGCCGTGATCCTCCGGTCTCAGCCTCCAGAATGCTGGGATTACAAGCATGCGCCACCACGCCCAGCTTTGCCTTGAGGTTTAAGCTCCAGTACCATAAAAATTACTGAACCATGAAAATAATTTAAAGACTTTAAGTTCACACATTTGAGTTTTCTTCCTTCCTTTTTCTTTTTCTCTTTTTTCTTTCTTTCCTTTTTTTTCTTTTTTCTTTTTGGTGGTACTGGGGGTGGAACCCTTGGGCTTTTCTACCTTTGGGCTATACTCCCAGACCTATTTTACACTTTTATTTGGAAACAGGGTCTCACTAAGCTGCTGAGAGCCTCACTAAATAGATGAGGCTAGCTTCAAACCTGTGCGATCCCAAGTGCTGGGATTACAATCGTGCGCCACCACGCACGTCATCTTTTTTTGGGGCGGGCGGGGGGTGGGCTTCCTGGGGATTGAACCCAAAAGCTTCCACCCCTGGGCTACACACTTAGCCCTATTTTTTAATTTTGAAACAGGTCTCACTTGATTGATGAGTCTCATTACTTGCTGAGGCTGTCCTCGAACCTGTGACCTTGATTTCCTCTCAGTCTCCCAAGTACTGGCATTACAAACTTGAACCACCACACCTGGCTAGTGCAATGTTTTCAAACTAGGCTACTCATACCTCTGGGGTAGTTCCAAAATATCTAAGGGGCACTTGGCCAGGGCTAAGATTTGAGAGAACCAACTTCTACAGGGTTTAGGCAAGAAGGGCTGTTTCTAAAGTTCATCAGCATAAGAATTTGCAGTAATAGAGGCACCCCTTTGTCTTTCTCAGTTTTCCCTTTCAAAGTTCTTGTCTCCATTTGGAAAAGAATAAAAACAGACCTCTATTATCATGGCCTTGGGAAACGGGGGGGGGGGGGGGGGGGGACCAAATAAAGGAGTTAATTAAAATGTTGACATTGAGGTCTGGGAGTATAGCTCAGTGGTAGAGTACTTGCCTAGCATGCATGATCAGAGGGGCTGGGCATGATGGTGCATGCCTGTAATCCCAGGATCTGGGTGGCTGAGTTAGGAGGAGGATGGTAGGTTCAAGACCAGCCTCGCTACTTAGACTATCAGCAGCCTAGTAAGACTCTTTCAAGAGAGTGTAGCTCAGAGGTAGTGTGGCCCTTGGTTCAATCCCCAGTGCCACAAGAAGAAGAAAAAGAAAAAATGTCCTTCCTTCCTTCTTTCCCTCCTTTCCTTTCTACTTAGGATCGCACCCAAGGGATTACACCCAAGTATGCTTTATAAATGGTACTATCATTCGGGAGGCTGAGACCGGAAGATCGCAGTTAGGGACAGCCTCAGCTACTCAGTGAGGCCCTTTGCAACTCAGTGAGACTCTGTTTCAAAATAAAGAATAAAAAATAGGGCTGGGGGGGGGGATAGCTCGGAGGTAGAATGCCCCTGGGTTCCATCCCCAGTACCTAAAAAAAAATAAGAAATAAAAAATAAAGGAGAGCTGGGCGTGGTGGCGCACGCTTGTAATCCCAGCATTTGGGAGGCTGAAACTGGAGGATCGCGGTTCGCAGACAGCCTCAGCTACCTAGTGAGGCCCTCTGCAACTCAGTGAGACCCGGTTTCAAAATAAAGAATAAAAAATAGGACAGGGAGTGTAGCTTGGAGATCAAATGCCTCTGGGTTCCATCTCCAGACCCGCAAAAATAAAAAAATATATAAAAAAATAAAAAATAAATAAATAAATAAAAGAAATCATTAAAGAGCAAGCATGCTGACTTTGGAACATGACTCAAAAATGTTCAAAGAACTGAGTGACACTGCTGTCCCCAAACTCCTATTCTTACCGACTAATTTAAGTGAGCCGGCTTTCACGCACTTATTTCTCTAAAAGCTAAAAGCAGAAATAGTACTGATGCTGAACCTTAACTTATTCCTGGTCTTACGTAATGTTCATTCTCTGAATCCATGAACAAACTGGTAAAAGAAGAGTGGCCAGGTGTGGTGGCACACGCTTGTCATCCCAGGACTTGGGAGGCTGAGACAGGAGGAGTGAGGCTTCGAAGCCAGCCTCAGCATTGAGAGAGGCCCTCTGTAACTAGCGAGACACTGTCTTTTTTTCTGTTTTTGGAAGTATTGAGGATGGAACCCAGGGGTGTACTACCTCCGAGCTGCACCCTCAGCCCTATTTTTTATTCTTTATTTTGAAACAGGGTCTCACTGAGTTGCAAAGGGTCTCACTAAGTAGCTGAGGCTACTGTGACCTTCCTGTCTCAACCTCCCAAATGCTGGGATTACAAGCATGCGCTTCCACGCCTAGCTGAGACCTGTTTTATAATAAAAAATAAAAAGGGCTGGGTGTAGCCGGGCATGGTGGCGCATGATTGTAATCCCCACTGGTTCGAAGCGCTGGCTTTGAATGGGTCAGGAAACAGGTCTCTTGACCCTGTTTCCAAATAAAATATAAAAAATAGATTTGGAGCCGGGCGTGGTGGCGCACGCTTGTAATCCCTGGCTTGGAAGGCTGAAACAGGAGGATCGCACAGGTTCGAAGCCAGCCTCAGCTAATTAGTGAGGCTCTCAGCAACTTAGTGAGACCCTGTTTCCAAATAAAATATAAAATAGGTCTGGGAGTATAGCCTGGAGGTAGAAAGCCTCTGGGTTCCACCCCCAGTACCACCAAAAAAAAAAAATAAAAAAATAAAAAAATAGAATGGGGAGTGTAGCCCAGAGGTAGAAGGGTTCCATCCCCAGTACCACACACACACACACACACACACACACACACACACACACACACACAAACAAAGCCGGGCGTGGTGGCGCACGCTTGTAATCCCAGCATTTGGGAGGCTGAGACAGGAGGATTGCGGTTCGTGGACAGCCTCAGCTACTTAGTGAGGCCCTCCATAATTTAGTGAGACCCTGTTTCAAAATAAAGAATAAAAAATAGGGCAGGGGTGTAGGTCAGAGGTCAAATGCCCCCAGGTTCCATCGCCAGACCCAAGGGGAAAAAAAAAAAAGGCTGGGTGGGTGGCTCAGAGGTAGAATGTCCCTGGGTTCAATCCCCAGTATCACAAAAAAAGAATTCAGAAAGCCACTAGTCTGTGTAATTAATATGCACAAATAATAAGTAAATAAACAAAGAGTTTACCTGATGGTTCAGGGCTGAAGAGTAGTCCTTCTGCTCAAAAGCCTCCAGCATCTGGTTCGCCTGTTTCCCCAGGTAGTTGTAGGTGCTAGCAAGAGAATGGCAAGCACTCAGGCTCAAGGACTCAGCGCAAAGGCCCCAGCTTCCCGTCTCCGCTGTTTAACAAGGAAGGACGCCCAGGCTCCCGGAGGTCGTTGTTAGGTCCTGGTCCCTAAAGGTCAGGCTGTGCTCATTGGGTTCCCAGCAACAGGAGGCGGGGCCACGAGAGAAGGCAGAACACACACACACATACACACACACACACACACACACACACACACACGATGATGATGATGATGATGATGATGATGATGATGAGCAGGAGGAGGAAGGAGGAGGAAAATGGAGAAGAAATAAAATTAGGATGAAAAAGCCAACAGAGCGTTGAAGATGGAGGGTCCTAAAGTCAGATGCTGAGAAATTGTGTGTGTAGCACCCCAGGAATAGGGGCAAATCCAACACTCACCAAATTCCCTGCCATCCTATATATTATTTAAAGACAGGTATTTATTTATTTTATTTATTTATTTATTTATTTATTTATTTATTTTTTTGGTACTGGTGATAGTACCCATGGGCATTCTACCTCTGAGTGACACCTCCAGTCCTTTTTGGTTTTTTTGAGTGTCTGGGGATGGAGCTCAGGGGCATTTGACCTCTGAGCTACACCCCCTGCCCAATTTTGGATTCTTTATTTTGAAACAGGGTCTCACTGAGTTGTAGAGGGCCTCACTAAAGTAGTAGCTGAGGCTGTCCGTGAACCCAGGTCCTCCTGTCTCAACCTCCCAAATGCTGGGATTACAAGCATGTACCACCATGCCTGGCTCATTAACTTTTATTTTAAAACAGGGTTTCACTAGGTTACTGAGCATCCTGGTAAATTGCTGAAGCTGGTCTCAAACCTATTATCTTCTTGTCTCAGCCTCCCAAGGACCCTGATTCCAGGCCTCTGCCACTGCACCTGGCTTATGTGGGACTGTAACTTTATTTATTTATTTGAAGATTTAAAGAAGTTTATTAGAAAGATGGAAATACAGAAAATAGAAATGCAGCCCAATGCAAAAATGGCATGGGGGGTGACTCGAAATGAATACACCCATATTTATTTTTATTTGTTTATTTTTTCGTGCTGGGGGTGGAACCCAGAGGCTTTCTACCTCTGGGCTATACTCCCAGACCTATTTTATACTTTATTTGGAAAACAGGGTCTCACTAAGTTGCTGAGAGCCTCACTAAGTAGCTGAGGCTGGCTTCAAACTTGTGCGATCCTCCTATCTCAGCCTCCCAAGTGCAGGGATTACAAGTGTGCGCCACCACGCCCGGCTATTTATTTATTTATTTATTTATTTATTTATTTATTTTGTGTGGTACTGGGGATGGAATCCAGGGACATTCTAACTCTGAGCTACACCCACAGCCCTATTTTTTTATTCCTTACTTTGAAATAGTCTCACTGAGTTGCAAAGGGCCTCACTAAGTAGTTGAGGCTGTCCGTGAACCACAATCCTCAGGTCTCAGCCCCAGATGCTGGGTTTACAAGGCTGTGCCACCACCCCCGGCTGTAACTTTATGATGGAGACAAATGCGTCCTGCTTACCTGCCCACTGCTCCGGTGGCTCCCATCACCAGGCCACTCAACAGTTGCTAGAGAGAAATAGAGTATTCAGGTTTATGAAAGAGAAAGAAAAGGGAGATGTGTGGTACTGGGGGTGGAACCCAGAGGCTTTCTACCTTCGGGCTATACTCCCAGACCTATTTTATATTTTATTTGGAAACAGGGTCTCACTAAGTTGCTGAGAGCCTCACTAAGTAGCTGAGGTTGGCTTTGAACCTGCGCCATCCTCCTGTCTCTGCCTCCCAAGTGCGGGGATTACAAGCGTGCGCCCCCACGCCCGGCTAGGGAGATGCTATTGTATACACAATCGCATGAATCGCTTTGGAGGGAACCTGGCTTCATGGGGTTACTTACCTCGTCTACCCCAAAGAGCAAAGCAAACTGTCGCTGGCGACTCTGATCCACACACTGCCCGAAGTCTAAGAGATCCGTGTCACTGAACTTCAGCCCTTGGAAGGTAGGGATCTTTCCCTGAATCCCATCCAACAACTCCTCGGCACGAACTGCTCAGAACAGCAAAAGCCTCATTAATCCACTCAGCAGCAGAGACTCCTGCAATGCCTCACAGACCGTGCCTCAGCACTGAGCTGCCACAGGCGACCATCAGCTGGGATCCAATGTGCATGCATCCTGGTTTGCCCCTAGCAGCACCTATTTATCTGTCAAAGCACATCCCAATGCTGGGTGTGGGGGCACAGGCCTGTAATCCCAGTAACCATGCAGACCTCCAAGCTACACCCCCTGCCCTATTTTTTATTCTTTATTTTGAAACTGGGTCTCACTGAGTTGCAGAGGGCCTCACTAAGTAGCTGAGGCTGTCCGTGAATCCCCGAATGCTGGGATTACAAGTGTGAGCCACCACGCCTGGCTCAAAGAATAGGATTTAAAAAATAATCTTGGCCGGGTGTGGTGGCACACACTTGTAATCCCCGCTCTTGGGAGGCAGAGAGACAGGAGGATCGCACAGGTTCGAAGCCAGCCATGCTGGCTTGAGACCCTGTTTCCAAATAAAAAAAAGTCTAAAAATAGGTCTGGGAGTGTAGCCCGGAGGTAAAAGGGTTTCCAGGAACCCCAGTACTGCCAATAAATAAATAATAAATAAATAAATAAATAATCTTGAGCTGGGTGGGGTGGCACACGCTTGTAATCCCAGCACTCGGGAGGCTGAGACAGGAGGACTGCACAGGATCGAAGCTACTCAGTGAGGATATATGGGAGTATAGCCCAAGGTGAAAAGCCCCTGGGTTCCACCCCCAGTACCATAAAAACAAAAAGAAAGAAAGAAAGAGAAAAAGAAAATTAGAGGCCAGCCTCAGCAATTTAGTGAGGCCCTCAGAAATTTAGCGAGACCCTGTTTCAAGATAAAAAATTTAAAAAGGGCCGAGAGACTGCAGGTTCAAAGCCAGCCATAGCTACTCAGTGAGAATGTTTCTAAATAAAAATGAAGCAGAGCTTGGGTGTAGTTGAAAGGTAGAATGCCCCTAGGTTCAATCCCCAGCACTACAAAAAAAGAGGGGGCTGGGGACATAGCTCTGAGGTGGAACAGACCTGGATCCAATCCCCAGAACCCCCTACCCCAATCTCCTAACAGAGCTGGGTGTGGTACCTGTGCTTCCAGTACTTGGGAGGATGAGATAGGAGGATCCCAGGTTGGAGGGGAGCCTCAACAAGTTGTGAGACTCATCAACCTAGTGAGACCCTGTTTCAAAACATAAGCAGTAGAGGGCTGGGTGTGGTGGCACACACTTTTATTTATTTATTTATTTATTTATTTATTTATTTATTTTTTGCGGGTCTGGGGATAGAACCCAGGGGCATTCAACCTCTAAGCTACACCCCCTGCCCTAGTTTTTATTCTTTATTTTGAAACTGGGTCTCACTGAGTTGCAGAGGGCCTCACTGAGGAGCTGAGGCTGTCCGCGAACCGCGATCCTCCAGGTTTCAGCCTCCCGAATGCTGGGATTACAAGCGTGCGCCACCACGCCCGGCTGTGGCACACACTTTAATCCTAGTACTTGGGAGGCTGAGACAGGAGGGTCGAGGTTTGCGAACAGCTTCAGCTACTTAGTGAGGCCCTCCACAATTTAGTGAGACCCTGTTTCAAAATAAAGAATAAAAAATAGGGCCAGATGTATAGCTCAGAGGTAGAATGTCCCTGGGTTCCATCCCCAGAACTGCAAACAAAACAAAACAAAACAAAACAAAACAACAACAAAACAAAACAAAACAACAACAAAAAACAAACACACACACACACACACACACCAAAAAGATCACAAACAGTAAAATATAGGGCTGAAGGTATAACTTGGAGGTAGAATGCCTCTGGGTCCAGTCCCCAGCAAAAAGAAAAACAAATAAAATAAAATAGGGCTGGGGGTGCAGCTTAAAGGTAGAATGCCTCTGGGTTCAATCCCTAGTACCAGACACACACACACAAAAATCTCCTAACAACCCAGGCGTGGTGGCGCAGGTTTGTAATCCCAGCATTTGGGAGGCTGAGACAGGAGGATTGCGGTTTGCAGACAGCCTTAGCTACTCAGTGAGGCCCTTTGCAACTCAGTGAGACTCTTCAAAATAAAGAATAAAAAAATAGGACTGGGGCGTAGCTCAGAGGTAGAAAGCCCCTGGGTTCAATACCCAGTACCGAAAAAAAAAAAAAAGAAAAAAAAAAAAGAAGGAGGTGTGGCGGAGGGAAGGGCTTGCGGAAGAGCCCCAGCTCACCTCAGGCTCAGGCTCTGCACAGAAGGTGGATTGGGAGCAGATACTGGCGGGGATGGCGGAGTGGGCACTTTGGGGCAACTGAACTGCCCCGCCAGTGGCGTTTGTTGTTTGTGGGGTGCACGGGATGGAGCTGGGGTTTCTTAGCTGTGAGCGTGGGGAGGAAATGTTAAGACACATACTTACTCTTCACCCCTGTCAAGGCCGGGATGTGATAGTAATAGAAAGGTAAGGCTGGGGCGGCGACGGCCACCGCGCTCAGGAAATCAATCAGGGTGTCTGAAAGAACAGGGTGAGGTCACAGGGTGAGCAAGCAGGCCAGCGGCATTCTGGGTAGTACGGCTTCAGCCCTGACACACCTCCGTCCTTCAGGGCAGCGAGGGCTCTTGGCGACCCTCCCATCTCTGACACTTGCAGGCCTTTGGGACTCATTTCATTACAGCTCTTGCTTGCAGCCTGTAATCCCAGTACTGGGAGGCTGATATAGCAGGATCGTAGGTTCAAGACCAACCTCAGCAACTTAGCGAGGCTCTTAGCTATTTAGCAAGACACTGTTTCCAAATAAGTATAAAATAAAGGATGGGAGTGTAGCTTGAAGGTAGAATGCCCCTGGGTTCAATCCTCAGAAAAAAAAAAAAATTGAAACAGGGAGGGAGGGGCTGGAGCTAGGGCTGTACTCAGTGGACAGTTCATCCCTAGGGTCCTTAAGGCCCTGAGCTCAATCTCAGCACTGCACCCAAAACTGGGTGCAAACGTTCTCAAGTCTTAAGAGATGAAACTTATATGCTCTTATCAAAACAGAAGCCAGCCGAGCGCGGCAGCCAGTGTCTGCTTTAAGAGGGTACTTGTAGTGTGGTGGCGCATTGCACAAAAGCTCTGAGTACGGTTCTTTTCACTTCTGCAAGAGATCCAGACAGACCAAGAAAACCAGAGTGCACTCAGGTTTACTGAGAAAGCAGGAGTCCCTGCAGCGGCCAAGGTGAGCTTCAACTGCGACGTCACTGCAGATGATGAATCCGGCAAATCGCTTGTCCTTTGGATAGTTCCAAACAGTGAAACAGAAGACAATTTTTTTTGGTGGTACTGGAGATTGAACCCAGGGGCATTCTACCTTTGAGCGACAGCCCCAGCCCTTTTTATCTTTTCTTTTGAGACAGGGTCTCACTAAGTTACTGTGAGCTGGCCTCAAACCTGCAATCCTGTCTCAGCCTCTCAAGTGCTGGGGTGTCAGGCGGTGCCTTAGTCACTCTGAATGGGAGCAAGGGGAAGTATCGCCTGTGAGCGCTGTGTGTTCAGACCCATCTGTTTACCTTTGTTCCACGGCTTGAGAAAGAAAGGCGCGATCACAGCTATGCCGTCGGCTCCGATTTCTGCTGCATGTTGGGCCTTTACAAGAAGAAAGACGATCGTTCTGGAGTCAGTGATACATTATACTTGCCTACAGCTATCCTACAGTTCAGCAACACACTCTTCAAATTTCTCAGCAAGAGTCAGGTGTGGTAGAGAACCCTTGTAATCCTAGTACCTGGGAGGCTGAGACAGGAGGATCGCAGATTCAAGGACAGTATAGGTAGAGGTATAGCTCGGAGATAGAATGCCTTTGAGTTTAATCCCCAAACACACACACACACACACACACACACACACACACACACACACACACACAATCTCAACAAAGGTATCACTAGAGAGTGGAAAAATTAGACTATTTTTATTTTTTATTTTTTATTTTTTGTGGAACTGAGGATTGAATCAAGGGGCATTCTACCTCCAAGCTACACCCCCAGCCCTCTATTATCTTTTTTTTTCAGTACTGGAGATGGAACCCAGGGGCATTCTGCCTCCGAGCTAGCCCTATTTTTTTATTCTTTATTTTGAAACAGGGTCACACTAAGTTGCAGAGGACCTCACTAAGTAGCTGAGGCTGGCAGTGAACCTGCGATCCTCCTGTCTCAGCCTCCCAAGTACTGGGATTACAAGCATGAGCCACCACGCCCGGCTCTCTATGTTATCTAAGTTCTGGAAGCGTGGTCAATTTGTAGCATTCCAGGCACTGGGCCTAACGATTTAAGCGTCTTCAAGCTTTTTTGTCTTAACCAGTGCACTCGGGCCTCAACACCGCCATCACCATCACCAGCTTTCCTGCCAACAACTTGAGCTCCTTCCTCCCTTGCCCATCACCCTACTTAATCTGCCAATCCCTAAACCCAGAGGCAACCTAACTGTCTGCATCCCTGTTTCTGTGTTCTAGCTGAGTGGTGGCATGCCTCGAAGAAAACGACCACATTGGGTGGTGGCATGATAAATTTGTGAATTACAATTCTGCTTTTCAGCACCACTGAGCAATCCTTCCAGGTTTCTGTTTTCCCCCATTCTCTGAGGCAGCGACTGAGTTTCCACTGTTCAAGCCTGCATGCCATTTCCTATATCCCTTTTGCGTCCAGCAGATGGCCTGGCCTCGTGCTTCCTGAGCTCAAGCCTGCACACTAGCGCCACCTACAGCCGCCTTACTGTCCCTCTGTCGCTTAGCCTTTTGAAGTTGCCACCTTGGGCTCGACCCCCTCTATGGCTCAAGGCCCATGGTGGAATCCTTGAGGTCCCACAGGGACCTTCCTTTATCTTCTCCAGCAGAGACTCCACCACATGCCAAATATCGCATTGATATTAATTTCAGTATAAAAATGGAGGTCACTCGGTTGGGTATGCTGGTGCATGCCTGTAACCCCAGCACTCAGGAGGCTGAGCAAGGAGGATCGCAGGTTTGCAGCCAGCCTCAGCAACTTAGTGAGGCCACAAACAATTGAGTGAGACCCTATTTTTATTTTTTTAATAGGGAGCCGGGTGTGGTGGCACACGCTTGTAATACTAGTACTTGGGAGGCTGAGACAGGAGGATCACACAGGTTCGAGCCAGCCTCAGCTACTTAGTGAGGCTCTCAGCAATTTAGTGAGACCCTGTTTCCAAAAAAAAAATAAAGTAATAGGTCTGGGAGTGTAGCCCAGAGATAAAAGACCCCTAGGCTACATCCCCAGTAACACTAAACAAACAAACAAACAAACAAACAGCAACAACAATAAAAATAGGGTGGGGGTATAGTTCAGAGGTAGAATGCCCCTGGGTTCCATCCTCGGTAAAGAAAAAAAAAATAGGGCTGGGTAGGTAGCTAAGACCTAGAACGCCCCCAGGTTCCATCCCAGTAACTCTCTCTCTCTCCCCTACATGGGTCTGCATACATACATACCAGGTCTTGTGACTCCTTTAAGCTCAGAGCTCCTACGTGAATCACCACCTGGTCCAACCTGCAGAAGATAAAACACGATGAATCACCTGACATTTGGAGGTGCACAGAAGGCCTCCGCTCTCCTGGCTTGTGCTGATTTTTGCAGTTAATTTTATTAATTCCAGCCTCCTGACTATTAAATTCTACTGTGGTCTAGTTTAATTAATCTACTTAAAAGAGCTTCTGGCGATTTATTTTTGCAAAATAAAAATATTTAATACATGAACAACACAATAAAAACAAGAAGTATTAAAAGCATCCTGAAAACAAGCACTAAAAAAAAACCCACACAGAGCTATTAACTTAGTGTTTATAAAAACTAGTTAACAGCCAGGCGTGGTGGCTCATGCCTAGAATCACACTACTTAGCAGGTTTGAGGCCAGCACCATGGTAATTTAGTGAGAGTCTGTATTTATTTGTTTGTTTAACTTATTTATTTAGTGGTACTGGGGATTTAACCCAGGGGCATTCTACCTCTGAGCTTCACTCCCAGTTCTATCTTTTATTTTTCCTTTTTGGTGGTACGGGGTTCCTGGAAACCCTTCTACTTCCGGGCTACACTCCCAGACCTATTTTTATATTTTATTTGGAAACAGGGTCTCTTAAGCCAGAAAGGCTGGCTCCGAACCTGTGCGATCCTCCTGTCTCCGCCTTCCAAGCGCGGGGATTACAAGCGTGTGCCACCACGCTTGGCTTATTTTTCTCATTCTTTATTTTATTTTTTTCCCTCAGCCTCACAAGCACTAGAATTATAAATGTGTGTCACCGTGCCTGGCTTCTATCATTTATTTATTTATTTATTTATTTATTTATTTATTTATTTATTTATTTTGTAGTACTGAGGGTGGAACCCAGGGGCTGGTTTTTTTTTTTTTTTTTTTTTTTAACCTCCAGGCTATACTCCCAGATCTATTTTACACTTTATTTGGAAACAGGGTCTCACTAAGTTTCTGAGAGCCTCACTAAGGAGCTGAGGCTGGCTTTGAACCCGTGTGATCCTCCTGTCTCAGCTTCCCAAGCGCGGGGATTACAAGCGTGCGCCACCACGCCTGGCCTTATTTTTATTTTGAAACAGGGTCTCACTAAGTTGCTGAGGGACTCACTAAATTGCTGAGGCTGGCTGAGAACCTGTGATCCTCCTGTCTCAGCCTCTCAAGTACTGGGATTACAGGCGTGTGCCACCATGGCCGGCAAGACTTCATTTCAAAAGAAAAGTAAAAAGTTGGGCGTGGTGCGCACGCTTGTAATGAGCATTTGGGAGGCGGAGACAGGAGGGTCGCAGGTTCCAGGGCAGCCTCAGCAAGTAACGGGACTGTCATCAACCTAGTGAGACCCTGTTTCAAAATAAGAAATAAAAAAAAAAAGAAAGAAAGAGAAAATGAGAAGATCTGAAGGAAATTCAGGGCCGTGGCACCCTCCTGGGAAAGGGAGAGTTGGAATTGTTGGGGTGGACAGGCCAGCGCCCAGCAGCTGGTCACCAGCACCTTGGTTTCTTCCCCCTTCAGCTCAGCAGGCAGCCAGCCGAGGGGAACTGGCTTTGGAGGGGATGAGAGGCCTTTTGGGGATGGAAGGGGGCGCCCTGCAGTCTGGCCGCCTTTCCACCTCACCAAGGTGCAGGATGCGCGGCTCCCACCATGGACTGTCCCCCGTCTCAGAGGGCCACTCACTTATTCCTCCCGTGCGTCACCCAGGCCTCTGCGACCTGGCGGCGTTCCGAGGTGCTCAGGGACAGGCCTTCTCCTGTGGTGCCATTCACTGTTCCAACAAAGAGACAGTCAGTGGGACCCAACAATGCCCTTTGCTCCTCCAACCCCAGGTACCCAAGTTGGAGCAGGAGAGGAGAGAGCCAGTATCCACCTGCACTTCACACTCGGCTGGTCTTCCTTCCTTCCTTCCTCCCGTCCTTCTTTTCTGTTTTGTATTTTTTATTTTTTGTGGTACCGGGGATGGAACCCAGGGGCGTTCTACCTCAGAGCTACACCCTCAGCCTTATTTATTTATTTATTTATTTATTTATTTGTTTGTTTGTTTGTGGTACTGGGGTGGAACCCAGGGGCTTTTCTACCTCCGGGCTATACTCCCAGACCTTTTTAATATTTTATTTGGAAACAGGGTCTCACTAGGTTGCTGAGAGCCTCACTAAGTAGCTGAGGCTGGCTTCAAACCTGTGCGATCCTCCTGTCTCAGCCTCCCAAGCGCTGGGATTACAAGCGTGCGCCACCACGTCCAGCTTTATTCTTTATTTTGAAATAGGGTCTCAGTAAGTTGCAAAGGGCCTCACTATGTAGCTCAAGCTGCTCATAAACCTGGGACCCTCCTTTCTCAGCCTCCCAAGTCATGGGGTTACAGGCATGCGCCACCACGCCTGGCTCTTTTTTTCTTGTTTATAAGTACATTGTAGTCATGCATCTTAATGGGGTACAAGATGGTGGAGGCATAACGCACACACCACTCATTTGGCCCTTCCCACTTCCTACCCCATCCTCTCCTCCCTCCCTCCTTCTCAGGTTTGGCTTAGTGATCGACTCTGACATGTTTGTGAATGTATATCATGTGCATTAGAAAGTTTCCCTCTTTTGCAGGGCGTTGTGGCGCACGCTTGTGGTCCCCGCACTTGGGAGGCTGAGACAGGAGGATTGCGCGGGTTCGAAGCCAGCCTCAGCTACTTAGTGAGGCTCTCAGCAACTTAGTAAGACCCTGTTTCCAAGTAAAATATACAAAAGGTCTGGGAGTATAGCCCGGAGATAGAAAGCCTCTGGGTTCCACCCCCAGTACCACCAAAAAAAAAAAAAAAAAAAAAAAAAAGCTTCCCTCTTCCCTCTCCCTTTTCCCTCAGTGGTCACCTCCTTTACTCATCTAAGGTTTCTCCTTCTTTGTCCCCCAATTTTCTCCCTAGCTTCTGAATATTAGGAAGATTTTCTCCCTAGCTTCTGAATATTAGGAAGAACAGCTGATTTTTCATTTTTGGTGACTGGTTAATCTTTCTTAGCATCATGTTCTCCAGTTCCATCCATTTCCCTGCCAGTGACCTAATTTTGTTGTTATGGCTGAGTAAAATTTCATTGTGTACAAATCCCACAGTTTTTGTAATCCATCCATGTATCGATGGACATCTTGGCTGGTTCCATAGTTTGGCAATTGTGAACTGTGCAGCTATGAACATAGACACACATGCATTAGTCTGGTAGTTCAGGTTCCATTCTTTTGGGTAGATACCCAGAAGTGGGATTGCTGGGTCATATGGTAGGTTGATTCCCATTCTTCTGAGGATCTTCCATGCAGTTTTCCAAATTGGTTGAACTAATTCTCAATCCTACCGGCAATGTATTAGAGTGGCTACTTCTCCACACCCTTGACAGCATTTGTTGTTGGGGTGTGTGTGTGTGTGTGTGTGTGTGTGTGTGTGGTACTGTGGATTGAACCCAGGGGTATTCTACCTCCAAGTTACACTCCAGCCCTATTTTTTCATCTGTATTTTGAAACAGGGTCTCACTAAATTGTGGAGGGCCTCATTAAGCAGCTGAGGCTGGCTGTGAACCTGTGATCTTCCTGTCTCAGCCTTCCAAGTTCTGGGATTACAGGCCACCAGGCCTGGCCCTTCTTTTTTTTTTTTTTTTTTATGGTTCTAGGGATTGAACCCAGGGGCATTCTACCTCTGAGTCACACCCCAGCCCTTTTTAGTTTTTATTTTGAATTAGGGCATCTCTAGGCGGCTTAGAGCTTAGCTTGCTATGTTGTTGAGGCTGGATCTGAACCTGAGATCCTCCTGTCTCAGACTCCCAAGTACTGGGATTATAGGCATGGGCCACCATGTCCAGATCATATTGTGTGTTTATTTTATTTTATTTTATTTTTGGTACTGGGGATGGAACCCAGGGGCATTCTACCTCCAAGATACAACTCCAGCTCTATTTTTTTTATTCTTTATTTTGAAACCGGGTCTCACTGAGTTGCAGAGGGCCTCACTAAGTAGCTGAGGCTGTCTGCGAACCGCAGTCCCCCGGTCTCAGCCCCCCAAATGCTGGGATTACAGGCGTGCGCCACCCCACCCAGCTTCATATTAATATTGTTTGTACCAAGCACTCATATAGTCCTTTATTCTCATAACCCAGAAAAGCAGAATTATTCTCATTTATAGAAGAAAACAAGAGGCCAGAAATACTAGATAGTTTAAGTTTGAATTCAGAGTTGTGTGATTCCAAAACTCATTATCTTTCCTGTTACACTTCCATATGATCATCTCTCTTTCTTTCTTTTTATTTTGGTACTGGGGATTGAACCTAGGGGCATTTTTTTTTGGTGGTACTAGGGGTGGAACCCAGGGGCTTTCTACCTCCGGGCTATACTCCCAGACCTTTTTTATATTTTACTTGGAAACAGGGTCTCACTAAGTTGCTGAGAGCCTCACTAAGTAGCTGAGGCTGGCTTTGAACCACGATCCTCCAGTCTTGGCCTCCCAAATGCTGGGATTACAAGCATGCGCCACCATGCCCGGCACTGGCTTATTTATTTATTTATTTATTTATTTTTTAAATTGGTGGTACTGGGGTGGAACCCAGAGGCTTTCTACTTCCCGGCTATACTCCCAGACCCAATTTATATTTTATTTGGAAACAGGGTCTCACTAAGTTGCGGAGGGCCTAAGGTGCTGAGGCTGGTTGTGAACTTGTGATCCTCCTGTCTCAGCCTCCCAAGCACTGGGATTACAAACATGAGCCACCATGCCCAGCATTGATTTTTTTATTTTAACCTTCACTGTCTCTGAAATAAATAGGGATAAATGCTAGTTCTTCAATTCCTTTGTGTTGTTTGTTTGTTTATTTATTTATACTGGGGATTGAACCCAGAAGCATCCTATGTCCAAGCTACAACCCCAGCCCTTTTTCTTTTCTTGAAACAGGATCTCACTAATTGCTGAAGGTCTACTAAATTGCTGAGGCTGGTCTCGAACCCGTGATCTTTCTCTCAGCCTCTCATGTATGTGGATTGCACCGCTCCCTGCTGTGTGCTGTATTTACAGTCTTTCTTCTATTCACATTGTGAAAGCTCAGGTGCAGACAGAGCAAAGTCCCTTCTTAAGAGAGCTGAGAGAATTTAGTTTTACTTAAGAGGGCTTAGCTGTTAGTTCTACCATTTCTCGGTTGAATGGCCTGATCAAACAAGTGAATTGGGGCTGTAAATTTTCTTCTCTAAATGGAAAAAAAAAAAAAAAAGCTGGGCATGGTGGCACACGCTTGTAACCCATGTATCTGGGAGACTGAAACAGGAGGATCACAGGTTTGAGACCAGCCTCAGCAATTTAGTGAGGTCCTGTTTCAAAATAATTACCTATTTTTTTTTTTGGTGGTGGTACTGGGGATTGAACCCAGGGGCATTCTACCTCTGAGGTACACTCCAACCCTATTTTTTATTCTTTATTTTATTTTTTTAGCGTGTCTGGAGATGGAACCCAGGGGCATTTGATCTCTGAGCCACACCCCCTGCCCTATTTTTTATTCTTTTTTTTTTTTTCTGTGGGTGTGGTGATGAAACCCAGGGACATTTGACCTCTGAGCTACACCCACTGCCCCCTTTTTTTTTTTTCTTTTGGTGGTACTGGGGTTCCTGGAAACCCTTCTACCTCCGGGCTACACTCCCAGAACTATTTTTTATATTATTTTTATTTGGAAACAGGGTATCTTAAACCAGCGAGGCTGACTTCGAACCTGAGAGATCCTTCTGTCTCCACCTCCCAAGCGTGGGGATTACAAGCATGAGCCACCACACCCAGCGCCTACTCTTTATTTTTGAAACAGGGACTCACTAAGTTGCAGAAGGCCTCACTAAGTAGTTGAGGCTGTCTGTGAACCACATATGTATCAAAGTTAATCACCAAACAAGCATGGGATCAAGGGAGGGGGAGGGAATGGGATGGGGGCTGGATGAGGGCTAATTGGATGATGTGTGCTTGTATATCCTCTCAAGTCTTTTACTCCAATGTGAATGATATATGACTACAATGTACCAATTAAAAAAATTAATTAATTAAAAAAATAGGGCTCAGGGTGTAGCTTGGAGGTAGAATGCCCCTGGGTTCAGTCTCCAGTACTGGGGGGAAAAAAAAAATTAGCTTGTAATCTCAGCGCTTGGGAGGCTGAGACAGGAGGATCACACAGGTTTGAAGCTGGCCTCAGCTACTTAGTGAGGCTCTCAGCAACTTAGTAAGACCCTGTTTCCAAATAAAATATAAAATAGATCTGGGAGTGTATCCCAGGGGTAGAAAAGCCCCTGGGTTCTACCCCCTAGTAACACACACACACACACATACACACACACACACATACACACACACTTAAATAAAAGAGAAAATAAAATAGGGCTGGATATGTAGCTCGGAGGTAGAATGTCTCTGGATTCAGTTTTTGGATTCATTTTCTGGTACTAAATAAATAAATAAATAAATAAAATGGGAACAAAAAATATCACTACCTTATTCGTTGGTGCCACCAACTCAGATAATATATATATTTTGTATTTTGCGGTACTGGGAATGGAACCCAGGGGCATTCTACCTCTGAGTACTATTTCCTTCCTTCCTTCCTTCCTTCCTTCCTTCCTTCCTTCATTTTTGCGGGTCTGGAGATGGAACCCAGGGCATTCAACCTCTGAGCTATACCCCCTATCCTATTTTTTGTTCTTTTATTTTATTTATTTATTTTATTCATTTATTTATTTTTTTGGTGGTACTGGGGGTGGAACCCAGAGGCTTTCTACTTCTGGGCTATACTCCCAGACTTATTTTATATTTTATTTGGAAACAGGGTCTCACTAAGTTGCTGAGAACCTCACTCAGTAGCCAAGGCCGGCTTCGAACCTGTGCAATCCTCCTGTCACAGCCTCCCAACAGTGGTTATTACAAGCGTGTGCCACCACACCTGGCTTATTCTTTTATTTTTGAGACAGGGTCTCACTAAGTTGCAGAGGGCCTCACTAAGTAGCTGAGGCTGTCTGCGAACTGCGATCCTCCAGTCTCAGCCTCCCGAAAGCTGGGATTACAAGAGTGTGCTACCACACCGGGCTTAACCTTTATTTTGAAACAGGGTCTCACTGAGTTACAAAGGGCCTCACTAAGTAGCTGAAGCTGGCTGCAAACCGCGATCAAATGCTGGGGTTACAAGTGTGCATCGCCACGCCCAGCTCTCAAATAATATCTTGAGGTGCTTGGTAGGTCTCACACAGGTGAGTCTACAGTTCAGTCCCTGCCTGGTGAGGCTCCGGGCTCACCTGTGACACTCCGGGCTCACCTGTGACACAATGACGTCACGATCAGGTGACATCACCAGCCTAGTGCTGAGAAGACGCAGAGAAAGCTCCAGGTGACTTACCAAACACACTCTTCACTCCCTGTTCTTCTACGAGATAATCCACATACTGCCCAATTACTGAAAGGTTGATTTCTCTAAAAGACACAGAAAAATAGGGAGGAATGAATATTCTTCCTAGATGGTTATTTATTCAACTCCTACATCTATAACCTGCTCTCTCTATTGTTGAAAACTCACTCAGTCAGTGTGTAAAATTCTTAGCCTGCTCTGAATCCTGCCTGGGTAGTTTTTGTTTTTCTGAACTTGGTGATTTTTCTACCCTGCTATGTGTGCCTTACTTACATGAGCAAAATACTATCAGTAGCTGGGTGCAGCAGGACACGCCTAAGCCCAGCTCTTGGGAAGCCTGAAGCAGTAGGTTACCAAGTTCTAGGCCAGCCTGGGCAACTCAGTGAGAACCTGTCTCAAAATTAACAATAAGACGGGCGTGGTGGCACACACTTGTAATCCCAGCATTTGGTAAATTGAGACAGGAGGGTTGTGCAGGTTCGCAGCCAGCCTTAGCTACTTAGTGAGGCCCTTTCCAACTCAGTGAGACTCTGTTTCAAAATAAAGAATAAAAAATAGGGCTAGGGATGTAGCTTGGAGGTAGAATGCCCCTGGGTTCGATCCCTAGTACTGGAAAAAAAAATATATATAAATAAATAGTAATAGAGCTGGGAGTGTATCTCGGAGGTAGAATGCCCCTGGGTTCCATCCTTAGTACTGCGAAAAAAGATAAAAAAGGAAAAAATAAAATAAAAACAAACCGGGTGTGGTAGTGTACACTTGTAATCCTAAGGACACAGGAGGATAGTGGTTCGCGGCCAGCCTCAGCTTCTTAGTGAGGCCTTCCACAACTTAGTGAGACCCTGTTTCAAAATAAAAGAGTTGAAAATAGGGCTGGGGGTATAACTTGGAGGTAGAACGTCCCTGGGTTCAATCCCAGTACTGCAAAACAAAACAAAACAAAAACAAAACAAATCAATAAACAGAGCCTGGCAGGTGGTATACACTTGTAATCGCAGTGCTTGGGAGGCCGAGACAGGAGGATTGCAGGTTCACGGCCAGTCTCAGCAATTTGTGAGGCTTCTGAGAACCTTAGCTACTTAGTGAAACCCTGTTTCAAAAGAAATAAACAAATAATAATAAAAAAAATAACAACAACAACAATAGGGCTGGCAGTGTAGTTTGGAGGTAGAATGCCCCTGGATTTAATTCTCAGTATCTAACACACACACACACACACACACACACACACACAACACACTCACACACACTGCGGGGGGTGGGCGTAGGATGAGAGGAGGGGAACCTGGGGGGAAGCCATGCAGCAAGGCTGGGTTAATGCGGCAGAACCGTCTTCTGCTGCCAAGGACACAAAGTACTGGCTGGCTGCCTTTGGTAGGCCAAGAATCCTGATTTTAGCCTTGTTAGCATTCTTCTCATCTTTACAAAACCCTGAAGCAACAAATATAAAACAAACCCCAAATCGGATGCCTCTAGGAATCGGACATCAAAGGGCATTTGTCGAAGGGAAGAGGAAAGAGGCAGGATGGGAAAGCGCTGGCTGTGATAAAAGGAGAAGGAAAGGGGCGGGAGGGGGAGGCTGCTCACTCGGGAAGATGGGAGGAAAGGGGCTGGAGCCTGCTCACTCGGGAGAAGGCGGCTTCAGTGCAGTTAGAAGGCCACACTTTAGGCTGTGGGCATTGTTCACTTATCTAGTTTTTGTGGTGCTGGAGATTAAACCTAGGAACATTCTGTCTCTGAGCTATGCCACAGCCGCATTTAAAAAAAAAATTTTTTTTCCCCGGTACTGGGGATGGAACCCCAGGGACATTCTACTTCCAAGATACATGTCCAGCCTTATTTTTTATTCTTTATTTTGAAACAGGGTCTCACTGAGTTGCAAAGGGCCTCACTAAATAGCTGAGGCTGTCTGTGAACCGTGATCCTCCAGTGTCAGCCTCCCAAATGCTGGGATTACAAGTGTGTGCCCTCCCCCCTGACCTGGCTTGATTTTATTATTTGGAAACAAGGTCTCACTAAGTTGCTAAGGCTGGTCTTGAACCCGCGATCCTGTCTCGGCCTCCTAAATCCTGGGATTACAGGTGTGTGCCACCATAGCTGGCTTGCACGCTGCTTTGACATTTCACTATGATGTCAAGTGAGTAAAGGATACAGTGAAGATGATTAACTAAAATAGAAAGAAAAGCATGTAATTAAGTATATGGTGGCTCAGATGAAGTGCTGATAAGCCCCAGGCAGGAAGGCTGGAAAGAGCGTCAAGAAGCTGGATGTAAAGCCGGGCGTGGTGGCGTCAAGAAGCTGGATGTAAAGCCGGGCGTGGTGGCGCACACTTGTAATTCCTGCGCTTGGGCGGCTGAGACAGGAGGATCGCACAGGTTCGAAGCCAGCCTCAGCTACTGAGTGAGGCTCTCAGCAACTTAGTGAGACCCTGTTTCCAAATAAAATATAAAATAGGTCTGGGAATATAGCCCAGTACCACCAAAACCAAACCCAAACAAACAACAATAACAACAATAACAAAATAAAGAATAAAAAAGGGCTGGGGGTGTAGCTGGCAGGTAGAATGCCTCTGGGCTCCATCCCCAGCACCACAAACACACACACACACACACACACACACACACACACACACACACAAAGAAGCTGGATGTGGAAGAAGAACTAGGTCAAAGCCCCGCGACCCTTCCTGCCTATACTGGTGAGAGCTGGATGGGGCTGTTCCATCGTCCTTCCCTGAGTGAGGGGCTAGCTGCAGCCTCAGGCAGACCTCAGCCATAGGTGACACTCGCAGTCTCTTCCCTGGTGAAGGTCAATGTGTTATGGCCTAGTGGGGAGGTTCCACCTACACCCACCCTCCTTCCTTTTCACACTCCAATTGGCCTTGCTGGGGGACAGGCTCTCTCACTGAACGCTTCCATTCAGCCGGGTGTGGTGGCGCACGCTTGTAATCCCAGCAATTGGGAGGCTGAGACAGGAGGATCGCACAGGTTCTAAGCCAGCCTCAGCTACTTAGTGAGGCCCTTTGCAACTCAGTGAGACCCCGTTTCCAAATAAAGAATAAAAACTTAGGGCTGGGGGTGTCACTCAGAGGTAGATTGCCCCTGGGTTCCATCCAGTACCACACACAAAAATAAATAAATAAAAAGTTGAGTTCTGTGTGTTTTTGGCAAAATAACTGTGTGGCTGCTTCAAAACTTTTTTGGGCAGAGAAGCATGCAGGAGCGCACTGTCCTGACCTGTGGGATGCTATTAATGCGGTGTTCTGGGAGGCTGGTCACTTAGTCACCGGGACGTCCAAACGCCAGTACAGGATAATGATGGTAGAATGCCTCCGGGCTTAATCCTCAGCACCAAAGTGCTCAACATGGCAAAGCTCCATGCACTGGGTTGTCAGTGTCCCAACCTCACCATCTTCTTTTGGTAATTCTTCCCCATTTCTCCTACAAAGACTTAAAGAATCCTTCCCCCATAGTGTCCTGGGCATACCTTTTGGCATATAATAAAAAAATAAATTTTTTTTTGTGGTGCTAAGGATATAACCCAGGGGCATTCTACCTCTGAGCTATATATACCCCCAGCCCTATTTTTTTATTCTTTGCTTTGAAACAGGGTCTCACTAAGTTGCGGAGGGCCTCCTGTCTCAGCCTCCCAAGTACTGGGATTACAAGAGTGTGCCACCACGCCTGGATTGGTCAAAATTATTTGATGCTGTTTTGCCTCCACAGGTATGCAGTGAGTGCCAGGCAACATACAAGAATTGGGCATGCACCTTATTTATCCTTGTGTCTGCAACATCCATCGGTGTTGTAAATGTATACTACATGGATGACTAATGCCAATACTCTAGAAAAGGGAGGAAAAGAAGCTACCATTCCACCGATTGAATAAACTCAGAATGTCTTTCTGTATGCTGGGCATTTTCGTTCATATGCTCCAGTTTAATCTTTTTTTTTTTTTTTTTTTTGCAGTACTGGGGATGGAACTTAGGGCATTCTACCTCTGACCTATACCCCCAGCCCTATCTTTTAGTTTTTATTTTGAAACGGAGTCTCACTGAGTTGCAAAGAGCCTCACTAAGTAGCCGAGGCTGTTCCTCGAACCATGATCCTCCTGTCTCAGCCTCCCAAATGCTGGGATTACAAGTGTGCACCACCACACCCGGCTTGTTCCAGTTTAATCTCTTTTTTTTTTTTTTGTGGGTCTGGGGATGGAACTTAGGGGCATTCTAACTCCAAGCTACACCTCCAGATCGATTTTCTATTATTTATTTTGAAACAGGATCTCACTGAATTGTGGAGGGCCTCCCTAAGTAGTTGAGGTTGTCTGGGAACCGGTATCCTCCTGTCTCAGCCGCCCAAATGTTGGGATTACAAGTGTGCACCACCACGCCTGGCTAATATATATACACACATATATACATACATATATATGGATCTCACTAAGTTGCTGAGCCTGTCCTCAGACCTGAAATCCTCCTGTCTCAGTCTTCCAAGTACTAGGATAACAGCTGTGTGGCACCATGTCCAACCAAATATCACTTCTTGAAGCAACTAAGGAAAGCAGAAGTCTATTTTCTAGTGTTAATTTAAAAAAAAAGTATAAAATAGGCTTGGAAGTGTAGCCCCGAGGTAGAAGGGCTTCCAGGAACCCCAGTACCACCCTCCAAAAATAATAATAAATAAAAATAAAATAAAATAAAAGAATAAAATGGGACTAGGGCTGCCCCTCAGAGGAAGAATGCCCTTGGGTTAAAGAAAAGCCTTAGAAGCAGGCTGAGCACCAAGAACTTCCTGACCTCCAGCCTCTTCCCAGGTGCAGGGTGGAACATTCTCTCCTAAATTCCTTTGCCGGAAGCCCCTCCAGGAGGAACACAGAGGTCATCTCCTCCCTGAAACCTTATTGGCCAGAAAATATTAAATTCACATCACAGAAGAAAGGCTGGAAACGTCACCACACCAAGACTCTTTGTCACAAGCGACTGTTCTTCAGTGTCATTCAGTTTCCGGGGGAAAATAAAGTCATTTACAGACTATTGTCTACTCTTTGGGTCCATTAAAAGAAACAAAACAAAACCAAAAAACAAAACAAAACATACTCTCCTCTCAAAGTGCCCACAGCCCCTTGCTTTCCCTCCCCACTAGGAAGAAGGTCTTTAAGCCTCGACCACCTGATTCTTCTTTGCATCGTGGGCTCCTGAGCACCTTAGATTCATTTGCACGCTTTTCTCTGATGCCTCTGCTGCCAGTCTGTCTCAGCAGACTTAGACTCAAGCCTTCAGAGGGAAAGGGAGAACATTCCTTCATCCTTGCAGTGGTTATGATGGAAAAGGAGGAAATTTAAGTGGAGTAGAGAGAGGAGAGGGTGGTGGTGGTGAAATACAGAGGAAACAGAACGGGTAAAGACACAGAACAGGGGAGAAAGGGTGAATGCCATGGGTTGGGGAAACAGAAATGAAACAGTAGAAATTAAAGGTAGATTGTGAAGAACTTTTTTTTTTTGTGGGGGTACTGGAGATGGGACCTATGGACATTCTACCTCTGAGATACACCCCTGCCCTATTTTTTATTTTTTTATTTATTTTTATTTTTATTTTTTTTTGCGGGTCTGGGGATGGAATCCAGGGGCATTCGAGCACTGAGCTACACCCCCTGCCCTATTTTTTTTTTTTATTCTTTATTCTGAAACAGGGTCTCACTGAGCTGCAGAGAGCCTCACTAAGTAGCTGAGGCTGTCTGCGAACTGCGATCCTCCAGTCTCAGCCTCCCAAATGCTGGAATTACAAGCGTGCGCCACCACACCCGGCTATTTTTTAATTCTTTGTTTTGAAACAGAGTCTCACTGAGTTGCACAGGGCCTCACTAAGTAACTGAGGCTGTCCGCAAACTCTGATCCTCCTGTTTCAGTCTCTCAAATGCTGGGATTACAAGTGTGTGCCACCATGCCCAGTTGGGAAGGACTTTCTATGCCATTCTTGAGATTCTGAGCTTTAATTTTTTTTTTTTTTTTTTTTTTTTTTTTGGTACTGGGACTAGAACTCAGGGGCATTCACCTCTGAGGTATACCTCCAGCTCTATTTTATTTTTATTTGGAAATAGGATCTCACTAGGTTAATGAGAATCTCTATTTGCTGAGGGTGTCCTTGAACCTAGGAGCTGCCTGATTTAGCCTCCAAGTACTGGGATTACAAGCATGCATCACCATGCCTGGCTCTGGCCTTTAATCCTTAGGCTAGTCCATGTGTAAAGAATCATCTAGAGCCGGACATGTTGGTGCACACACTTGTAATTCCAATTTTCGGGAGGCTGAGACAGGAGGATTGCAGTTCGCGGACAGCCTCAGCTACTTAGAGAGGCTCTTTGCAACTCAGTGAGACCCTATTTCAAAATAAAGAATAAAAAATAGGGCTGGGGGTGGTTGGAGGTAGAATGCCCCTGGGTTCCATCCTCAGTATCGCAGGAAAAAAAAAAAAAAAAGAATCCCCGGAGCTGGGTGTGGTGGCGCATGCTTGTAATTGGGAGGCTGAGACAGGAGAATCGCAGGTTCGTGTCCTACCTCAGCTACTTAGTGAGACCCTCCACAACTTAGTGAGACCCTGTTTCAAAATAAAGAATAAAAAATAGGGCTGGGGGCATAGCTTGGAGGTAGAATGCCCCTGGGTTCCATCCCCAGTACCCCCCGACCCCACACACACAAGAATAATCCGGGCCCTTGTTGAAAGGCAGGTTCTGAGTCAGTCGGCGTGTGGAAGGGCTGGGGTCCTGCAACCCTATCAAGTTCCCATGTGATGTTGAAGCAACTTTTCCACAGACCATACAATGAGTACTAAGACTCCCACAAAAGGCAGTTCACAGGGATTCCTATTGAGCAGTCTGAGATGGTCAGAAGGAGGTCCTAGGACCTGGTGGAGAGCAGACAGGCACTGCAGGTTCTGGTACAGTTCCTGACGGATGACACTCATGTGGCTAACGACATACACCGAGGGATACCTCCTCTCAGAGCTAGGTTGGGGCTTGGAGATAACGTGGTTGAGCCGAGTGTGGTGGCGCACGCCTGTAACCCCAGCATTTGGGAGGCTGAGACAGGAGGATCACAGGTTTGCAGCCAGTCTCAGCAACTTAGTGAGACCCTGAATCAAAGTAAAAGATAAAAATAGGGCTGGGGGTGTAGTTTGGACGTACAGTGCCCCTGGGATCAATTCCCAGTACCTAAAATAAAAAAATATAGCCGGGCATGGTGGCGCACGCTTGTAATCCCAGCGTTCGGGAGGCTGAGACAGGAGGACTGCAGTTAGCAGACAGCCTCAGCTACTTTAGTGAGGCCCTTTGCGACTTAGTGAGACCCTGTTTCCAAATAAAGAATAAAAAATAGGGCTGGAGGTGTAGCTCAGAGGTAGAATGCCTGTGGGTTTCATCTCCAGGACCGCAAAAATAAATAAATAAATAAAATAAAAAAGATGATGTGGTTGAATGCCATAGCTACTTGGTGGCAAAGCTGGGGGCTCAAGGACCCAGATACTTCAGCTGAAAGTCATTTAGCCATACATTTTCTGCCAACTTCTCTATTCAAAAGCATCAATGTGTTTGTGTGTTTGTGTGGGGGGGTGTGGGCCCTCACTCCTGTCTTCAAATCATATTAAGAGAGAGAAATCATGAGTGTTCATTGGAATTAAGAAGCAAAAAAGACGCAGGGAAATAGTCTGTGTTCACTCGGAATCACGGGGACGGTGGGTCTCTGTACAAGTCAGATCAGGAACACCCTTGCGACGCTGTATCACCTGGCGGCATCCCCAGGTGTTAGATACCACGTGGCTCTTCTTTACATCTTTTTCTGGAAACACGTCAGCAGAGCAGATTTCCCTGCAGTTGAGTGGTTAACCCCACCTGGTCTTCGTGGGTGTTCCCAGTCAGCTTTCTACTATGTGCTAAACAACCAACATATTCTGTGTGTGTGTATGGGGGGGTACTGGGGATGGAACTCAGGGGCGTTCTACCTCTGAGCTACATCTACACCCCTGGTTTTTATTTTTTGTGGTACTGGGGATGGAACTCAGGGGTATTCTACCTCCGAGCTCTACCCCCCAGCCCTATTTTTTATTCTTTATTTTGAAACAGAATCTCACTGAGTTGCAAAGGGCCTCACTAAGTAGCTGAGGCTGTCCGTGAACCTTGATCCTCCTGTCTCAGCCTCCCAAATGCTGGGAATGACAAGTGTGTGCCACCACGCCTGGCTTATTTTTTAATTTTCTGTTTGGAAACAGGGTCTTACTAAGTTGCAGAGAACCTCACTAAGTAGCTGAGGCTGTCCACGAACCATGATCCTCATCACTACGCCCAGCTTATTTTTTATTTTGAAACAGGATCTCACTAAGTCCCTGATCACAGGCTTTAAACTTATGATCCTCCTGTTTCAGCCTCCCAAGTGCTGGGATTCCAGATGTGTACCACCACACCTGGCTTGATATATACTATTTAATTCTTCAAAGGCTCCTACAAAGAATTTATTCTTATTTTTTATTATTATTATTTTTTGGTGGTACTGGGGGTTCCTGGAAGCCCTTCTACCTCCGGGCTACACTCCCAGACCTATTTTTACATTTTTATTTGGAAACAGGGTCTCCTAAGCCAGCACCCGCGGCTGGCTTCGAACCTGCGCGATCCTCCTGTCTCTGCCTCCCAAGCGCGGGGATTACAAGCGTGCGCCACCACGCCCGGCAGAATTTATTCTTATTTTGATTTCATATCTCAGGAAAATAATGTTCCTAGAAGAGAAAAAGAGAATTGAAGAAAAAAAGAAGAAATGGTGAAGCAGAAGTAGCAAGGCCAGAGGATTTTGAAAAATGGAAAAAAATCCAGAAAAGCAGAATTCCTTTATTTATTTTTATTTATTTTTAATTTTTGTGGTATTGGGGATTAAACCTCTGAGCTACACCTGCAGCCTTATTTTTTATTTTGAAACAAGGTTTTGCTAAATTGTGGAGGGCCTTGCTAAGTAGCTGAGGCTGTCCTCGAAAACTGTGATCCTCCTGTCTCAGCCTCCCAAGTACTGGGATTATAGGTGTGAGCCACCACAATCGAATTCCTTTTGGTTATCTCTAATACATGGGACCTGGGCCTCCAAGAAAACATCAAACTAGGAAGGGAGAATGCACTGAGCCTCTCAGTGGCTCTAGATGAACAAATCAGACTGTTGTAAGAAGATACTTCCACCCACTACTTGGGCAGCGGAGACAGAAGGATCGAAGGCTTGAAGACAGCTTCAGCCATGTAGTGAGATTCTCAGCATCCGGGCAGGACCGTGTTTCAAAACAAAAAAAATTTTTTTTTTTGGTAGAGCTGGGGACTGAACCCAGGGGCATTCTACCTCTGAGCGACACCCTCAGACCTAGCTTTTGTTCTTTATTTTGAAACAGGGTCTCACTAAGCTGCAGAGGGTCTCACTAAGTAGCTGAGGCTGGCCACAAACCTGTGATCCTCCTGTCTCGGCCTTCCAAACACTGGGATTACAAGTGTGCGCCACTACACCTGGCTCTCAAAGAAAAAAATTAAAAGAAAGAGCTGGTGGTGTAGCTTGGAGATAGAATGCCCCTGGGTTCAATCCCAGTAGCACAGAGAAAGAAAAAGAAGGATGATGGGGTGGAAGAGGAGAAGGGAGAGGAGGAGGAGGACAAAGAGAGGGAGTAGAAGAAGAAAAATGGGCTTGGATCCAATCCCCAACAAGAATAAAAAAAGAATCTAGGAAGCCGGGTATGGCGGCCCATGGTTGTAATCCCAGTACTTGGAAGGCTGAGACAGGAAGATTGCAGGTTCAAAGCCAACCTCCAAAACTTAGTGAGACCCCCGTTTCCAAACAAGAAATACATTAGGCTGGGGATTTAGTTCAGGGGTAGAATGTCTGTGTGTTAAATCCCCAGTGACACACATACAACATAAAATAAAATAAAATAAAATAAAGGAATCTAGGAACTAACTAGAGAGATATTTAACTTTAACTCGTCCAAGAGTACATTTTACAAAGCACATGAGTCCGGGTATCCTCATGTTTGGGAAAAAAAAAAAAAAAAAGGCCCCTTCCAGGCCAATTGGGTTCTTTTTCAAAGGTTAAAGTGGCACGGACCAGCTGCAGTGTTTTTTGCTTACACGCAGGATCTTGCTCAGCCACAGGAAGCTGAGTCCTGCCGGCTCATCAGTCATGTGTCTTCTGTTTTATCTGCCCTACAGGGAGCTGTCGCGTTAAGAGACAACTGATTCCAGTCTTTCTCAAAACCTGTAGAAAGGAAGAAGTTACAGAAAAAACAAAACCAAAACCAAAAACAAAAACCCTCAACGGAACAACTGCGCACTTACCAGCTGAGTAATCTAGATGCGGTCTCGGCAAGAGAGACCCCCCAGTCTGGAAGTGAGTTTTCATGAATCTCAGAAGCTGCATGTCTCAAGGCCCTGTGACCCGAGAGCCGCAATGTAGCAACTTGGAGAATACTGAGAGCCCTAGGAAGCTTCATCTGCTCTAAAGGAGTAAGGCTGGGTTTACAAATTCAGCAACAGCACACTTAAGAAAAAAGCCTTTTTAAAAGGCTTCCCAAATAGCTCATTTTTCTCTTGCCCTCATCTTATAATAACAGTTCAAATTCATTGAACTAAGTGTATAGTGACCCAGTGCTAAGCACTTCTGTCTGCAATCTCTCTGTCTCTCCCTCTCCCTCTGTCTGCCTGTCTCTCTCAGATTGGGGACTGAGCCCAGGGACATTCTACCTCAGAGCTATACTTCTAGTCCTATTTAATTTAGTTAATTTTTTTTTTTGTGGTACTGAGGATTGAACCCAGGGACATTCTGCCTCCGAGCTACACCCCAGCACTATTTTTTTATTTTTTTATTTTTTGCAGGTCTGGGAATGGAACCCTGGGGCATTTGACCTCCAAGCTACACCCCCTGCCCTACTTTTTATTCTTTATTTTGAAACCGGGTCTCACTGAGTTGCAGAGGGCCTCACTAAGTAGCTGAGGCTGTCTGTGAACCATGATCCTCCGGTCTCAGCCTCCTGAATGCTGCGATTACAAGTGTGCGCTACCATGCCCGGCTTTATTCTTTATTTTGAAACAGGGTCTTGCTGAGTTCTTTTTTAACAGGATCTCACTAAGTTGTGGAGGGTCTCACTAAAGAGCTGAGGCTGGCTTCGAATCTGTGATCCTGTCTCAGCCTCCCAGGTACTGGGATTACAAGTGTGTGGCGCCAGGCATGGCTCCTTCTCCCTATCTGAACAGCCAGATAGAGAACCTCCTCTGACTTGGGGGTCAGAGTGCCGAAGGACCACCCACAGAAGCTGCCACTTGGCAAGGACACCCCAGAGGTATACAGTCTGAGGGATTCTACCACAGAGACTCTGTCTTTCTCAGTTGAATGAGAAGAGACCCCTACACCGTCCCGTCCGAATGGCACTCACCCAGCTTCAGTCATTGGTGTGATGGTCGCAGCAACCAGACCCTGCAGCTTCTTCTTGGGGGAGGCCATCGAGCCGCCGGAATGTCTGGAAAGCATACAATGTCATTCCTCTTTTTTCAAGCAGTGCCTATTAATGACAAAACTCTCAGGCAAAGTCCAGGCCCAGTGTCAGCTGTAAAATATGTGCACGAGTATCCGCGCCCACAGGGCAAGTGAACGAACATGTGATAGCAGAGCTTACTACTTTTGGGGAGGAAACTTTAAGACAAGGAGAGGAAAGTCCTACTTGGAAGGCCCCCTGCTGCAGCCACGTGGTGACCGAGGCCATCGGAAACCTCAAAGGGTCGGGCCAAATCACGGTAGACCCGAGACAGAACTGCAGCCCCACTCAGGTCAGTCCAACATAGAATTATGCTACTTAAAGTGAAATATGGTCAGAAATAGGGCTTTTTTTTGGTACTGAGGATTGAACACAGGGATATTCTACCTCTGAGCTATACCTCCACCCCTATTTTTATTTTATTTTATTTTATTTTATTTTATTTTATTTTATTTTATTTTTGTGGTACTGGTGATAAAACCAAGGGGCATTCTACCTCTGAGCTATACCCCCAGCCCTAATTTTTATCCTTTATTTTTATTTTATTTTTTTATTTTTGGTGGGTCTGAGGATGGAACTCAGAGGCATCTGACCTCTGAGCTACACTCCTTGCCCTAATTTTTTTTTTTTTTGTGGTACTGGGGGTGGAACCCAGAGGCTTTCTACCTCCAGGCTATACTCTCAGACCTATTTTATATTTTATTTGGAAACAGGGTCTCACTAAGTTGCTGAGAGCCTCACTAAGTAGCTGAGGCTGGCTTTGAACCTGTGTGATCCTCCTGTCTTAGCCTCCCAAGCGCAGGGATTACAAGCGTGCGCCACCACGCCCGGCTTATTTATTTTGAAGTTAGGACTCACTAAGTTGCGGACGGCCTCACTAAGTTGCTGAGGCTGGCCCTGAGCCTACGCGATCCTCCTGCCTCAGCCTCCCGAGTACTGGGATGACAGGTGTGTGCCACCATGCTGAGCTCCTATTTAGCCCTTCTTATTCCAATTCTGCCCAGTTTTCTGAGTTGTAGCAGGCCATGTAACCTGCAAGTTCATCCTTCTTCCCCACTACAGCAAGCTGTCGAGGAAGGATGGGGAATGTACCGAGGACGGGGAATGTATTCTTTGCCTTCCAGTTCCCAACCCTGAGCTCCTACCTGACCCCTGGTGTGTGATTCACAGGCGGTGACAACGTGGAGCCTGACTACACGAAATGTCAGACCAGAGCCCCAGAGCCGGACGATGACTTCCAAGATGGGACCCTCACCACTGAAGGAGTCAACCCATACCCCCCCTCATCTACAGCCAAAGGACCCCTCCATTGCTAGAGTGTGCCATCCGTGACCAGCGGAGACCCAGTACAGGTAATGAGGGGATGGAGCTTAGGGTCTGGACCCTGCGGGTGCCGGCCTAGGTCAGCTCGGCCTCTTGATGGTTATAGTCACATTATTAGTGTTGGAAGCTGTAAGATGCCCAAAGCTACAAATGCTCTTATTATTAGTAGTAGTACTAGGGATTGAATCCAGAGGCATTCTACCTCTGAGCTACATCCCCAGACCTTTTGCATTTTTTTTTTTTTTTGGGTGGTACTGGGAGTGGAACCCAGGGGCTTTCTACCTCCCAGACCTATTTTATATTTTATTTGGAAACAGGGTCTCACTAAGTTGCTGAGAGCCTCACTAAGTAGCTGAGGCTGGCTTCGAACCTATGCAATCCTCCTGTCTCAGCCTCCCAAGCGCATTTTTTGTTTTGAAACAGGGTTTTGGTGGATTGCTGTGAGTCTTGTTACATTGCTGAAGCTGGTCTCGAACTTGCAATTTTCCTGTCTCAGCTTCCCAAATACTGGGAGTACAGGTGTACACTGCTATGCCTGGCTTCACGAAAGCAATTTGAAGCCACACACACACACACACACACACACACACACACACTGTATAACAATAAAAAGAAAAGAATAATAAGTGTTAGTCAGGCACGGTGGCACACGCTTGTAATCCCAGCATTTGGGAGGCTGAGACCGGAGGTTCGTGGTTCGCGGACAGCCTCAGCTACTTAGTGAGGCCCTCTGCAACTCAGTGAGACCCTGTTTCAAAATAAAGAATAAAAAATAGGGTAGGGGGTGTAGCTCAGAGGTCGAATGCCCCTGGGTTCCATCCCCACCCCCCCCAAAAAGAATAATAAGTGTTCTGTGACAATTATACAAAAATAGTTTTATAGCAAAACACAGGATGTCTGTAGGTGACCAAGTAGGGGTATATTACTGTTCTGACATCACTCCAAGGTACAACTATAGCCCTTTCTTATTTTTTTTGTGTTTTGAAACAGCATCTTGCTAGGTTGTTGAGAGTCTCGCTATGTTGCTTAGGATGTCCTCACACCTGCCATCTTCCTGTCTCGGCTTCCCAAGTGCTGGGATTACAGGTGTGCACCACCACATCCATGATGGGCACAGTTAAAAACCCAATGCCCACTCTACTGAGATCTGGTCCACGTAATAGGATATTTAAATATGACCAAACTTGTTTCCTTTGCTCTTGTATAGTAACTGTTAATTTCATCTCCCCATACAGGAGAATAAACTTGTGGAGCACAGAGACTGTATCTTCTACTTTTTCCATGTGTCCAAGAGTCCTGACTCAGGTGAGCCCTGAAGAAATACTATTGCCTTTGTAGTAAGCCAACATAATACCTTTCCTTCAAGCAGACACGTTCCTACCCAGACCTGCCCCTAAAGTCAAGCTCAGATCCCGCACTCAGCATTCCTGCAGACTGAAGGGCAATAAAAGAGCCCTACATGATCTAGAGGATTCTAGGATTCCTCTGACGTTTCCTAGTTCAAATATAAGATAAAAAAATCATGCTGGAAGCTTAGAGAGATGACGTTAATTGCCTGCTCCGCGGGGAAAACACATGACAAGAAATCCTAAGAGGTGGCTGTCGTCCTTGGGCTCAGGTGACCGACCACCTTTGGCCAGGTGTGATGGTGTACACCTGTAAACCCAGTACTTGGGAGGCGGGGCCAGGAGGATTGCAGACTGGAGGCCAGTCTCAGCAACCTAGCAAGACCCTGTTTCAAAATGAAAAAATACAATAAAGGCTGGGTGTGTAGCTGGGAGGTAGAATGCTCCCCAGTTCCACCCCTAGGACAAAAGAAAAAAACACCTATAACTACTTTCACACCAATGGCTGGGCACAGTGTCCTTAGCCCAAGCCTGGGAGGCCTGCCTACCCACAGGAATGCCAGCATCACAGAAGACTGACTGGGCATCCCTACAAACATATTAACTCAAGATCCCCAAAGCAGACCTGCCACTTAGCCTGTGAACGATTTCCTCCTTGCTCCTGACAGTAGAGGGGTCAGGGAGACAGCTCTGGCATGGGTCTGCAAGCCGGCTCCACAGCTTACCCTGGGTAGCCTCAGGCCTGGACTTTGACCTCTCTGTGCTTTAGTTATCCTTCTGAAAATGGGAAGAATAGTGGTCATATTTCTCAGGGTTGAGAAAATGAAATGAAGGAATTCACGGATCATAATTAACAGTGCCAGGCACATAGAACACACTTGGTGCACTCCATGTGTCCTGTGTGATGGGTACGGGGTGGAAGCTAGTGTTATTTATTTATTTATTTATTTATTTATTTATTTATTTTTGGTGGTACTGGGGTTCCTGGAAACCCTTCTACCTCCGGGCTACACTCCTAGACCTATTTTTACATTTTTATTTGGAAACAGGGTCTCCTAAGCCAGCGCGCGCAGCTTCGAACCTGCGCGATCCTCCTGTCTCTGCCTCCCAAGCGTGGGGACTACAAGCGTGCGCCACCACGCCCGGCCGTGTTATTTATTTTTTATTTTATTTTTTTGCAGTACTGGGAATGGAACCCAGGGGCATTCTACCTCCGAGCTACACCCCATCCCCATTTTTAAAAAATTCTTTATTTTGAAACAAGGTCTCACCGAGTTGCAAGGGGCCTCACTAAGAAGCTGAGGCTGTCTTCAAACTGCGATCCTTCTGTCTCAGCCTCCCAAATGCCAGGATTACAAGCGTGCGCCACCACGCCGGGCTTGGAGGCAAGTGTTATTATTCCCTTCCCAGCATCATTTTCCCAGTCTTCTCCGATCTGCTGGCTCTGAAAGCTCACTACTCCTGTCTACCCAGCAACTAAGTCATTTCAACTCTGCTATCTTGTTCCCCGGCATTCTTCCTCCTGACTTAATGCTCCTCTTACGTTTTACCTGTCTGTTACATCTTATCTAGACGCGTGGTCACAACCCCAGGCCCAAGGGGACCAACAGGGTGCAAGAAGGTTCAAAGGAATGGGTGTGGTGGCACATACCTGTAATCCCAGGACTTGGGAGGCTGAGACCAGAGGATGGCAGGTCTGCGGACAGCCTCAGCAACTTAGTGAGACTCTGTTATAAAATAGGTCTGGGGGTGTACCTCAGAAGTAGAATGCCCTGGGCTAGATACCTAGTCCCCCCCCCCAAAAAAAAGCTCAAAGGATGTGAATGTTGAGAGTTTAAGCCAGTATTAAAACTCTCCAAATCACACACTCTTAGCCTGTTCAGGCTAAATAGACTTCCATATTCTTTGCTTGGGCCACATTGAATTCATACTTAGTAATACTGATGTCCCTCTGGTGGTCAGAGGCTCAGAATGACAGTTTTATTTATTTATTTTTATTATTTTGGTGATTCTAGGGGTAGAACCCAGAGGCTTTCTACCTCCGGGCTATACTCCCAGACCTATTTTATATTTTATTTGGAAACAGGGTCTCTTAAGCTAGCTGAGGCTGGCTTGGAACATGAAGCAATCCTCCCGTCTCAGCCTCCCATGCTCTGGGATCACAAGCGTGCGCCACCACATCCTGCGCCTTATCTGCGCCGAACCGTACATTTAAATGTAGTCAGGAAACACCGGGGAGGAGGTAGCAAGTGCCTTGAAGGCTCACACCTGCGCCCACTCAAGAACAAAGAACTCGAGCTGCCTAAAATCAAACTTCTTTTTAAAAAGGAAAAGTTATAAAGCAAAGTAAATGCATAAAAAAGGGGGAGGGGGCCGGGCGTGGTGGCACACTCTTATGATCCCAGGACTTGGGAGGTTGAGACAGGAGGAGCAGAGACAGGTTCAAAGCAGGCCTTGATACTTAGGGAGGCCCTCCACAACTTTGTCAGACCCTGTTTCTAAATAAAAAATCAAATCGGGCTGGGGGTTTAGCTCAGAGGTAAAATGCCTCTGGGTTCAATCCCCAGTGCGACACACACACACACACACACACACACACACACACACACACACACGGCGGAGAGAGAATGTAGTGAGCCCCAGGAGAAAGACTTGGGAGAAGTACGCGGAGAAGAAACGGAACTTGAGACACTGAAAAAGCAAAACCCAAACAAAAAGCAAACATGTGACCAATTCTGGGTAAAATAACCTGTGGCGTCGCACGACTCCCTAACCAGGGACCCTTTGCAGGGGTCCTGGGGGGCTCACCTGCGCGGTCCCTGGCAGTGACACTTGTCCCGGCGGGGATGCGCGTCCACAGTCCTCCCGCGGCTTTGCCGAGCGCCGCCTCCTGCTGCGCCGCGACCGCCTCCTCCTCGGACTCCTCCTCGGACTCCTCCTGGGGACTCCTCCTGGGGACTCCTCCTCGGACTCCTCCTCGGGACTCCTCCTCGGGCTCCTCCTGGGGACTCCTCCTCCGACTCCTCCTCGGGCTCCTCCTGGGCACTCCTCCTCCGACTCCTCCTCCGGGCTCCTCCTGGGGACTCCTCCTGGGGACTCCTCCTGGGGACTCCTCCTCCGACTCCTCCTCGGGCTCCTCCTGGGGACTCCTCCTCCGACTCCTCCTCGGGCTCCTCCTGGGGACTGGCCAGGAGCTGGCCGGCGCTCGCGGTGGCTGCGGGGCTGCACCTTTATGCCCGCGGGCGCAGGGCCGCTTGGGGATTGTAGTTGCAGGCCTGCCGAGCCCGCGACTCCCGGGCTGACTCCTCCCCGGGAGGCCTGATCCGCGCGCCTGGGCGCCCAGCTCCGCACCGCCAGGGGGCTGGGGCCCCAGCCCCTCCCCGCAGCTTCTGCGCCGCCGCCACCGGCCTGCAGGCGCCCGGGGCAGCTCTCTGCTGCAGCCCGGCCTGCAGGCGCCCGCCTCCCGGCTCTGAGCGGTGGGATGGGCACTGCTGTTTCCAAAGCGCGCAGAGACCCCCGGCGCCCCACCCCAGACAAAGGCTGGCTTCAGACCCTCCGGGGTGTGCCGGCCCGGGCGGATATAAAACGAATTTACTACTAAAACAGGAGTTTTTTTCTGTGTATTCTGGAGAACACGGAAAGAGCTTTAAAAAGGGAAAAATGAAGTCGGGTGTGGTGCGACACACTTGCAGTTCTTGTACTGAGGTTGAGACAGGAGAATCTGAGGTTCGTGGCCAGCCTCAGCTACTTAGTGAGGCCCTCTGGAACTTACTTAGTAAAACCCTGTTTCAAAATAAAGAATTAAAAAAAAAAGATGGGCCTGAGGATGTAGCTTGGTGGTAGAATGCCCCTGGGTTCAATCCCCAATACCACATGATAACAACAACAACAACAACAATAATAAATAACAACAACAACAACAACATGCTGGGGTGTAGTTATATAAGTTATATGTTATATAAGTCATATATGTTATACATAAGTTATATAATAAGGCAAAGGTAGAATGCTCTTGAGTTTAATCTCCAGGACCAAAAACAAGAACAAACTGTGCTGGGCGTGGTGACACCCACCTGTAATCCCAGTACTTGGGAGGCTGAGACAGGAGGATCACAGCTTTGAGGACAGCCTTAGCAAGCAGTGAGACTCTCATTAACCTAGCAAGATTCTGTTTCAAAATAAAAATAAAACAGGGCTGGAGGTGTGGCTTGGCGGTAGAATGCCTCCAATCCCCATGATCAAAAAAAAAAAAAAAAAAAAAGGGAAGGAATGTTTTTTTTAAATTTGCTTTGCTTGTTTCTGGTTCTGAATGTTTGGGGCTTGACCCAGGGCATTCTACCTCAGAGCTCTACCCCCAGCCCTATTTTTTTTGGTGGTACTGAGTGTGGAACCCAGGGGCTTTTCTATCTCTGGGCTATGCTCCCAGAACTATTTTTATACTTTGTTTGAAAACAGGGTCTCACTAAGTTGCTGAGAGCCTCACTAAGTAGCTGAGGCTGGCTTCAAACCTGTGTGATCCTCCTGTCTCAGCCTCCCAAGCGCAGGGATTACAAGTGTGTGCCACCACGCCCGGTTTCTATTTTTATTTTTTATTTTGGAACAGGGACTTGTCAAATTGCTAAAAGTTTCTCAAAGTTGCTGAGCCTGGCCTGGAACCTGCAATCCTCCTGTCTCAGCCTCCCAAGTACTGGGTTAACAGGCCTGAACCGCTGTTACTGGCTTTAAGAGTCTACTTTCTAATACCGTGTACAGTGTCCATAAATCAGAAATATAGGCGTAAACAGGCCCACAGTTTTCTCTCATTGATGTGAATAGATTTATTTATTTATTCTTTGCAGTACTGGGGATGAAACTCAGATGCATTCTACCTCTGATCTACATCCTCAGCCCAATTTTTTTTTTTTTTTTTTTTTTTTTACTGTGGTACTGGGGATTGAACCCAGGGGCATTCTACCTCCTAGCTATACTCCCAACTCTATTTTTTTATTCTTTATTTTGAAAAAGGGTCTCACTGAGTTGCAAAGGGTCTCATTAAGTAGCTGAGGCTGTCTGTGAACCGCGATCCTCCTGTCTCAGCCTCCGGAGTGCTGGGATTACAATGCTGCCCAGCGTATTCTATTTATTTATTTATTTATTTATTTATTTATTTATTTATTTATTTATTTATTATTTGCAGGTTTGGGGATGGAACCCAGGGACATTTGACTTCTGAGCTACACCCCCTGCCCTATTTTTTTTTTTTTATTCTTTTTTATTTTGAAACAGGGTCTCACTAAGTCGCAGAGGGCCTCACTAAGTAGCTGAGGCTGTCCGTGAACTGCGATCCTCTGGTCTCAGGCTCCCAAATGCTGGGATGACAAGCGTGCGCCGCCATGCCCAGCTCTTTATTTCATTTTTATTTTTTGGTGGTACCGGGGTTCCTGGAAACCCTTCTACTTCCAAACTACACTTCCAGACCTATTTTTATACTTTTTTATTTGGAAACAGGGTCTCTTAAGCCAGCGCGGCTGGTTCCGTACCTGCGTGATCCTCCTGTCTCCGCCTCCCAAGCGCAGGGATTACAAGCGTGCTTGCAAGGGACTTCTCTAAATAGTCTAAATAGTAGCTGAGGCTGGGCGTGGTGGCACACGCTTGTAATCCCAGCATTCGGGAGGCTGAGACCTGGAGGATCGCGGACAGCCTCAGCTACTTAGTGAGGCCCTCTACAACTCAGTGAGACCTGGTTTCAAAATAAAGAATTAAAAAATAGGGCAGGGGGTGTAGCTCGGAGGTAGAAAGCCCCTGGGTTCCATCCCCAGACCCGCAAAAAAAAAAAAAAAAAAAAAATAGCTGAGGCTGTCTATGAACTTCGATCCTCCTGTATCAGCCTCCCAAGTTCTGGGATTACAACTGTATACCACCATGCCTGGCTCCTCTATTTTTTAATCTTTATTTTGAAACAAGGTCTCACTAAGTTGCAGAGCACCTCGCTGAGGATTTCTGTGAACCTGCATCCTCCTGTCTCAGCCTCCCAAGTACTGGGATTACAAACGTTTTCCACCATGTCCAGCTCAACAGATCTTAATTTTTCATAAAAGGTGATAACCGAAGCTCATTATTTTGTTTAGAGAAAATACATTTCCCAAAAGCCTTCCTAGTTTTCAGAAAGCTTTTAAATGCACTCTGATAGTGCAGACTGCAAGGGGATAATGGCTAATAACTCTAAGTGCTGTGCTTGGTGCATACCCTGCCTGCAATGTGGTAGCGATTGAACATTTAATCCATAAAACCATCTCATGTGGGGAATACTTTAAAAAAACTCATATATTATAGATGAGGAAGCACCATCCATTCTGAAGATCAGAAACAGAGGTCTAAAGAGCGTAAGTAAGGCCAGAGACCACCACAGTATAATTGCCATTTGACTTCCCAGAGTCTAGGAACCTGTACTTTTTTTTTTTTTTTTTGGTATTGGAGGTTGAACCCAGAGGCATTTTACCTCTGAGATATACCCCTACCACTATTTTTTTATTTTTATTTTTTATTTTTTGTGGTACTGGGGATGGAACCCAAGGGCATCCTACCGCTGAGCTACACTCCCAGCCCTATTTTTTAAAAAAATTCTTTGTTTGGAAACAGGGTCTCAGTGAGTTGCAAAGGGCCTCACTAAGTAGCTTCCTACCCCTATTTTTAGTTTTTATTTTGAAGCAGAGTCTCACTAAGTTGCTGAGGCTGGCCTCGAACTTGCAATCCTCCTCTTTCAGCCTTCCAAGTACTGGGATTACAGGTGTGTACTACCATGCCTGGCTGGAATTTTTTTGGGGGTACTGGGAATAGAACCCAGGGGCATTCTATGTCCACGCTACACCCCCAGCCCCTTTTTAAATTTTTTATTTCTTTTTTTTTTTTTTGGTGGTACTGGGGGTAGAATCCAGGGGCTTTTCTACCTCTAGGCTATACTCCCAGAACTATTTTTTCTTTATTTGGAAACAAGTTCTCATTAAGTTGCTGAGAGCCTCACTAAGTAGCTGAGGCTGGCTTTGAACCTATGTGATCCTCCTGTCCCAGCCTCCCAAGTGATTATAGGCGTGCGCCACCACACCTGGCTTTTTATTTTTTATTTTGAAACAGAGTCAGTTTAGTGAGCTAAGTTGCTGACAGCCTTACTAAGTTGCCGAGGCTGGCGGCAAACCTGTGATCCTCCTGTCTCAGCCTCCCAAGTACTGGGATCACAAGTGATCACCACCATACCTGGTAACGAGAATATTATATCTAAAGCAGACATGGTAGGTCACACCTGTAATTCAGAGATGCAGGAGGCCGAAGCATGAGGATGGCAAATTCAAGGCCTGCTGTGGAATAATTAAACATTAGCAAAAGGCTGGGAATATAGCTCAGTGGTAGAGCATTCTTGGGTGCAATCTTCAGAACTGAAGAAAAAAGGATATATCAGAACAAAGCAAGTGATTTTCTCAAAGTCACACTTTATAAAAAATTAAGTGCTTTACTGCCTAAAAGGCATATAACTATTAGGCTTAACACTGTCCAGTCAATAAGCTAATATTCTAAATGCAAACACTCCTGCTTGTGTATCTCATTCACGAGTGATCCTTATCATAAGGTGTCAGAATTTGCCGTGGAGTGGGTGCTCAGATGGGATTTAGTGTGCGAGAGATTTCCTAGGGGAGGGGGATGGAGAAGGCAGAGATTTTTATTTCTTCATATTTTATTTTATTTTTTTGCTGTACCGAGGATTGAACCCAGGGGACCTCTCCCTCTGAGTTATACCCCCCAGCTATATTTTATTTTTTATTTGGAATTGGGGTCTGGCTAAGTTGCAGAGGGCCTCACTAAGTAGCTGAGGCTGGCCACAAACCTGCAGTCCTCCTGTCTCAGCCTCCCAAGTACTGGGATCACAGGTGTGCGCCTCTACACCAGCCAGAAGACAGATTTTGAAACAGGGTCTCCCTAAATTGCTGACGCTGTCCTTGAACCCGTGACTCTCCTGTCTCAAACTCCCACGTCTTGGGATGTCATAACGGAGAGCGGGTCAGTCTCTGGCCCGAGCATAGACTTCTGCACTGATGGAAGAGGGTGCGCCCTGCTGATTGCTCTTAATAACCGATGGGGGCCCTGGGGGTTCTGGGCCAGGGCGATGCACACAGAGTGGAGAACTAGAAAGTCCTCGCGGACATAGGAAGGACTCTAATGTCTCTGTGTGTGTGTGTGTGTGTGTGTGTGTGTGTGTGTGTGTGTGTGATAGTGCGTGAGTGTGAGTGAGAGGGAGAGCTGGGGATGGAACCCAGGGGCATCTACCTCGGAGCTACACACCCAACCCTATTTTTATCCTTTATTTTGAAACAGGGTCTCACTAAGTTATGGAGGGCCTCACTAAGCGGCTGTGGCTGGCCTTGAATCTGTGATCCTCCTGTCTCAGCCTCTTAAGTACTGGGATTTCAAGCATGCACCACCACGCCCGGCTTATTTTTTTATTTTGAAACAGGGTTGCTCAGAGTCTCACTAAGTTGCCGAGGCTGGCCTCAAACCTATGCTCCTCCTGTCTCAGTCTCCCAAGTACTGGGATTACAGATGCGTCTTACCACACCCAGCTGGTCATGCCCTTGAAATCAAGAAGGAGTGGCTCCTGGCATGAATTAAATCTGGGGGTTGTTGTGTTACTGCTGACGTTGTGACCCCTGCTTCCTGGATCACATGTCTAGTTATTTGCAGCCCGTGGCTTACATGCATTGTTTTGTCACCACTTAATAGTAGGAAAAAACTTGGAAAATATGGGTCTGGTTTGACTATCAGGACAGGGAACCAGGAGGGTATCATAAATGGTAAACAGAAGAGGAAATTAATAATGTGACTTTTGCTCAGCAGGACTTAACAATATTCAAATGGAAGGCAGAACTTCCTTCTTCTTTTTTTTTTTTTTTTTTTTGGTGGTACTGGGGTTCCTGGAAGCCCTTCTACCTCCGGGCTACACTCCCCAGAACTATTTTATACTTTTTTATTTGGAAACAGGGTCTCTTAGGCCGGCGCGGCTGGCTTCGAACCTGCGCGATCCCTGTTTCCGCCTCCCAAGAGCGGGGATTACAAGCGCGCGCCACCGCGCCGGGCTCAGAACTTCCTTTTGAAAATGTTCAGCCTGTATTAGCTATTGCCTGCATGAACATTGTTCCTTGGGAAACAAGTGAGTTTATTCTACTTGTGACAACACTGTAAAAGGTTTCTCAGAGATCTCGAAGAATAATACGCATGTTCTCTCAGAGCGCCTCAAAGTTCAAAAGGGCCCAGTTATGAATGCTGTGTGGCAAAATCTACCACTAGGTGGCAGCCGATCTGCAGAAATTGGGCGCTCTCTCTCTCCTTCCCTCCCTCCCTCCTTCTCTGTCCCCCTCCTTCCCTCCCTCCCTCTCTCTCTCTGTCTCCCTCCCTCTCTCCCTCTCCCTCTCCCTCCCTCCCCCTTTCCCTTTCCCCATCTAAGCTACACTCCAGTACTCCAGTGCTAATTAATTTTTATTTTAAAACAGGGTATTGCTAGGTTGATGAGTCTTATTACTTGCCGAAACTGTCCTTGAACCTGCGTTCTTCCTGTCTCAGCCTCCCATGTACTAGGATTACAGGCCTATGCCACCGGGTCTGGCTGTTTTCTTCTTTATTTATCTTTTTTGGAATATTAGAAATCAATAAAAGCAGCCGGGCGTGGTGGCGCACGCTTGTAATCCCAGCATTTGGGAGGCTGAGACCGGAGGATCACGGTTCGCGGACAGCCTCAGCTACTTAGTGAGGCCTTCCATAACTTAGTGAGACCCTGCTTCAAGATAAAAAATAAAAACGCTGGGTGTGGTGGCTCACGCCTGTAATCCTCGTGTTTGGGAGGCTGAGACTGGAGGATCGCATAGGTTCAAAGCCAGCCTCAGCTACTTAGTGAGGCTCTCAGCAACGTAGTGAGACCCTGTTTCCAAATAAAGTATAAAAAAGGGCTGGGAGTATAGCCCGGAGGTAGAAAGCCCCTGGGTTCCACCCCAGTACCACCAAAAAAAAAAAAAAAGAAATCAATAAAAGCTAGATAGTGCCGCGCGTGGTGGCACACACTTGTAATCCCCGCGCTTGGGAGGCTGAGACAGGAGGATTGCATAGGTTCAAAGCCAGCCTCAGCTACTTAGGCTCTCAGCAACTTAGTGAGACCCTGTTTCTAAATAAAATATAAAATAGGTCTGGGAGTATAGGCCAGAGGTAGAAAGCCTCTGGGTTCCACCTCCAGTACCACCAAAAAAAAAAAAAAAAAAAAAAAAAAAGTAATAATAAAAAATAAAGCTAGATAGCAAGATAATATAACCTTCCTGTAGCCATTCTTCATCCTCCTCCTCAAAGAAAACCTATGCAGTTTACATATTCAGTTTTAAATATTCTTCTTAGATCTGTCTCTTTCGCATTATCATTAAAATAATGAAAAAAAACTAGAGAAACATAAACATTAGACGTGAAAAATTAAGTTTCCCCCAAATACTGTATCTTTGGATTTTGTGAAATAAAAGTGGTTAAGAGAACAACTAGTAGCCGGGTGTGGTGGTGCACGCTTGTGACTCCAGTACTTAGGAGGCTGACACAGGAGGATCCCAGTTCACGGCCAGCCTCAGCTACTACTTGGTGAAGCCCTTTGCGGCTCAGTGAGACCCTGTTTCAAAATAAAGAATAAAAAATAGGGATGGTGGTGTAGTTCAGAGGTAGAATACCCCATGGGTTCCATCCCCGGTACCCCCCAAAAAGAATAAAAAATAGGGCTGGGGTGTAGCTTGGAGGTAGAACGCCTCTGGGTTCCATCGCCAGTACTGCAAAATAAAAAAATAAAAAATAAAAAAAAGCCCAAGTGCAATGTTCAATGTTCTTACAATGAAAACCATCCAAGAATCTGAGAGGCCAGAACCCCAGGAAGAGGAGGTGCGATGGCTACTATGTATAGTTTTTTTTTTTTTTTTTTGGTGGTACTGGGGGTGGAACCCAGAGGCTTTCTACCTCCAGGCTATACTCCCAGACCTTTTTTATATTTTTTATTTGGAAACAGGGTCTCACTAAGTTGCTAGAAGCCTCACTGAGTAGCTGAGGCTGGCTTTGAACCTGTGTGATCCTCCTGTCTCAGCCTCCCAAGTGTGGGGATTACAAGCGTGCGCCACCATGCCCGGCAGCTATGTATAGTTCTAAGGTTGAACATGGTCAAGGTTTGAGGTGTGAATTTTTTTGGGGGGTACTGAGGATTGAACCCAGGGGTATTCTACCTCTGAGCTACACCTCCATTCCTATTTTATTTTTATTTTGAAACAGCGTCTCACTAGGTTGATCCTACTTGCTGAGGCTGTTCTTGAACCTGTGATCCTCCTGTCTATCTCGGCCTCCTGGGTACTGAGATTACAGGTGTGTGCCACAATGCCTGGCCATCTTGCCCCTCTTATTTTTTCAGGACATTGTCACCCTGGACTAGCACACTCAGATTCCAGCTTTCAGAATTATTTTTCTCTCTTTCTCCTCTTTCTCTCTCTTTTTCTACTGGGGATTGAACCTAGAGACATTCTACCTCTAATCTACACCCCCCAGCCACCACCTTTTCTCCTCCTCCTCCTCCTCCTCCTCCTCCTCCTCCTCCTCCTCCTCCTCCTTTCTTCTTCTTCTTCTTCTTCTTCTTCTTCTTCTTCTTCTTCTTCTTCTTCTTCTTCTTCTTCTTCTTCTTCTTCTTCTGTGGTACTGGGGATAGAACCCAGGGGCATTCTACCACCTCCAAGCTACACTGCCAGCCTTATTTTTTATTCTTTATTTTGAAACAGGGGCTCACTGAGCTCACTGACTTGCAAAGAGCCTCATTAAGTAGCTGAGGTTGTCTGCAAACTGCGATCCTCCTGTCTCAGCCTCCCAAGTACTGGAATTATAAGTGTGAGCCACCACACCCAGCTTCCCAGCCTTCTTTTATTTTGAAACACAGTCTCATTAGGTTGCTGAGAATCTTTCTAAATCGCTGAGGCCAGTCTTGAACCTTTGATCCTCCTGTCTCTGGCTCCCAAGCACTGGGATTATATGCGTGCGCCACCACGCCCAGCCAGAATTATTTCCAGTGATCCCTTGGGCCAGGTTTACCTGGACCTAATCAAAGGCTCCCAGAAGTTATATTGAAGTCTCTCTAATTATCTCATGCTTCATTTCTGAGGTTAGATGTCTTAGCTATAGCCTAGGCTGTGTTAGCCCCGAAAGAAAAACATACAATCTGTGTTTGGTTTATGCATTCGAAGGTGAACCAAGTAGGTAAAAAGACAAACAAAATAAAAACCCCAAAACAATAACAACAACAACAACAACAATAACAACAACAACAACAACAACAACAACAACAACAACACTTCCACCTATGAAAGAAAACACAGGGCCCTTGACTTTCTGAGACCGGCTGATCTCTCTTAGCATAATATTCTCAAGTTCCATTCATTTGACTACAAATGACGCAATTTTGGTCTTTATGGCTGAGTAAAATTCCCTGGTGTGTACATACCACATGTGTATCGTCCAGTTCATCTGTTGATGGACACCTAAGTTGGCCTCCTAATTCGGCTCTTGAGAATTACGCTGCTATAAATACAGACCTTCAGCTGCGCGCGGTGGCGCACGCTTGTAATCTAGCATTCGGGAGGCTGAGACAGGAGGATCCGGGTTTGCGACCAGCCTCAGCTACTTAGTGAGACCCTGTGTCAAAATAAAGATTAAAAAATAGGGCTAGGGGTGTAGCTCGGAGGTAGAATGCCCCTGGGTTTCATCCCCAATACTGCAAATATAGACATTCATATACCACTCTAGTATTCTGACATTAATTCTTTTGGAAAGACACCCAGGAGTGATATAGCTGAATCACAAGGTGGTTCTACTCCTAGTCTTGTGAGGACCCTCCATACCGATCTCCATGGGGGTTGTACCAATTTATACTTCTACCAACAGTTCCATCTTTCTTTTTGCCGGTACTAGGGATGGAACCCAGGGGCATTCTACTTCTGAGCCACACCCCTAGCCCTATTTTTATTCTTTATTTTGAAACAGGGTCTCACTGAGTTGCAAAGGGTCTCACTGTCCCTGAACCTGAATTCTCCTGTCTCAGCCTCCCAAACACTGGGATTACAAGCGTGCGCCATCACACCTGGCTTAGTCATATTATTTTATTTTATTGGTACTAAGAATTGAACCCAGGGGCATTCTACCTCCAAGATACATCTCCAGCCCTATTTTTTATTCTTTATTTTGAAACAGGGTCTACTAAGTTGCAAAGGGCCTCACTAAGTAGCTGACGGTGGCTGCAAACCTGTGACCCTCCTGTCTCAGCTTCCCAACTGCTAGGATTATAAACATGCGTCACCATAGTCCCGACCCCCACAGGGTCTATAGAACCTGTGTGTCCTTTGGCTTTATGTGCACATCAGCACCAATGGGATAGTTATTAATTCGTGGTACCAACGCACATGGCATTGGCTTGTGAGGGGGTAGACCATCCCTCTCTTCAAGTCTCTCCTCAGTTTCTGGGAGGCAAGACGTGGTGGTACCTCCAATGTGCCACTTGGGGGCAGTGTCTCCTCTCAGCCCGGCTCAGCCAATGTTCTCTTCCCAGGCTCCCAAGGCCCCCAGGCTCCCAGGCTCCCAAGGCCATCAACCAACCAACCTTTTCATCTCACGTTTCCCCACCTGGGCCCCAAAGAAGCTGACTTGTCTCCACTATTCCTCTGAGACCTTTCTTCTCCCCGCAGGTCCTCTCTGTAGGGCTCAGGCCTGAGTCTCAGGAGCTAGCACAGGGAACCAAGGTTGGAGACAAAACTTGTCCTTGTCTCCAAGGATGCCCCTTCCCATCCTTTCTCCATCCTGTGATCTCCACACAAGGGTCTTCCAGAAGCCCCCTCTCCTGTTGCTAATCAGCTGCAGCCAGATCAGCGACCCCTTAGATTTGACAAAGCGGACTTCTGGTGGTATCGGCTGGGCTCGCTGATACCCCGTCCACGCGTATTCTGTTCACGCTTATCACAGTATCTCAGGAGTCTGGGTGTGTCTGCCTCCAGTCAGATGGTGGGTTTCTTGAGTGTGAGTGGCTTCCCATCTGGCTGCTGTTCGGTCTTGTATCTCCATGATGCAGTCTTCTGCCTGTGACTCGGGTTTGATAACTATTTTTGAAATAATGAGCCAATTAGCATAATAGGACACAGCCAATTAGCATAGATGGCAAAAGGAAGCCGCCTCTCTTTACCAGCGGGTACCCCAGGCCACACCAGCAGCGGGAGAGATCCTCCTCCTCCTCCTCCTCCTCCTCCTCCTCCTCCTCCTCCTCCTCCTCCTCCTCCTTCTTCTTCTTCTTCTTCTTCTTCTTCTTCTTCTTCTTCTTCTTCTTGTGGGTCCTCTGTCTTCCAAAGGAATCAGTCAAAGCTCTCTCAGCCCTGAAGGTCCTCAAGGTGGAGAAGACCCGGGGAAAGCAGCACTTCCTGGAGAGGTTTCATCTGCCTGTTTTGAAAGAATCATGTGCTGAACAATTATTGGAGCAGTTACATCCTATTGTGCACCTGCTAGCTGAAGAAAACAAGGACGAGAGCCGGAAGGATGCAGTGTGGACAAACGTGCGAGCAGCGGGGTAGGCAGATGACACCCAGGGACAGGGCGTTTTATTTGCATCATTCCAAATTCAGAGAAAAAACATCAATTCAATTCCTGCTTCGCCTAAATGTTTTTAGCCAAGGTTAAAGCGACAGGCTGTGGCCGGGGCTGGGCTGATGCTGGATAGCGAATGTTTCTTCTCTTGTTATTTATTAAAGATAAATCTGCTGTCACATGCTAGACCACTAAGCATAAATGACTTCCTCCTGGAAAGATAAATTGTGTCAGTGTAGCTGACTTTTTATCTCCACACACACACACACACAGAGGAGCAAACCCATGAATCAGCCCAGGCAGACACTGTTCAAGGAACGCATGAGACAAACAGAGGTATTAATTATATTTATTAAGTTAAAATAATGCGTAAACACTTCAAGCCATGCTAGGGGCAGAAATTGGGTTCAAATAAGAATACTCCAGCAGGCTCATGGGCCTCAGCAACACGTCACGGTGTAGCCACGGGCTTTGGGATGCTTTCGGAGAGGAGGAATCAGAGTTTAGGTTAAGGGGCGAGGAAAGCCAAGCAATTAGTTGAAGGCTACACAGCAGGTACGAAGTTTCTCGTTCCAAAGCAAACCATCTCTTCTGTTTGGAAAGTCTTCTGCTGTTTGGGCAGAAGTAGAGATACTATCTCTACTTCTATATATATCCCCCAAGTAGAGATACTATCATGAAAAACTTCAAATGAAGAATATGTGAATTTTTATTTTTGGTATTAGGGATTGAACCCAGGGGCACTCAACTTTTGAATTATACCCCAGATCTTTTAAATTTATTATTATTATTATTATTATTACTACTACTACTACTACTACTACTACTACTTATTATTATTATTATTATTATTATTATTATTATTATTTTGCAATACTGGGGATTGTACCCAGGGGCATCATACCTCTAAGCTAATCCCCAGCTCTATTTTATTTTTTATTCTTTTAATTTAATTTAATTAATTTTTTTGTGGGTCTAGGAATGGAACCCAGGGGCATTCTACCTCCGAGCTACACCCCAGCCCTATTTTTTATTCTTTATTTTGAAACAGGGTCTCACTAAATTGCGGAGGGCCTCACTAAGTAGTTGAGGTTGTCTGCAAACCGCGATCCTCCGGTCTCAGCCTCCTGAATGCTGGGATTATAAGCGTGTGCCACCATGCCCAGATTATTTTATTTATTTATTTATTTATTTATTTATTTATTTATTATTTTTGCAGGTCTGGGGATGGAACCCAGGGGCATTTGACCTCTGAGCTACACCCCCTGCCCTATTTTTTATTCTTTATTTTGAAACCGGGTCTCACTGAGTTGCAAAGGGCCTAAGTAGCTGAGGCTGTCCACGAACCATGTTTCTCTGGTCTCAGCCTCCCAAATGCTGGGATTACAAGTATGCGCCACCACCCCCGGCTTTATTTTATTTTATTTTTTTGCAGTACTCAGGATGGAACCCAGGGGCATTCTACCTCTGAGCTACATCCCCAGCCCTATTTTTTTATTTTTTATTTTGAAACAGGGTCTCAGGGAGTTATAAAGGGCCTCACTAAGTAGCTGGGGCTAGATGCAAACCCAGATCCTCCTGTCTCAGCCTCCCAAATGCTGGGATTACAAGTGGGCGCCACCACACCTGGCTTTATTTTTTATTCTGAAACAGGGTCTCATTAAGTTGGGGAGGGAGTCACTAAGTTATGGAGGCTGGCCTTGAACCTTTGATCTTTCTGGCTCGGCCTCCAAAATACAAGGATTATAGGAATGAGCCACTATGCCTGGCAAGAATATATGGCTTAATTTAATTTATATTTTTGTAGTGGGGATTGAACCCAGAGGCATTCTACCTCCACGCTATACCCCCAGTCTGATTTTATTTCTTATTTGGAAACAGGGTCTCACTAGGCTGCTGAGAGCTTCCCTAAATCACCAAGGCTGGCTTTGAACCTGCGATCCTCCTGTCTCAGCCTCCCAAGTTCTGGGATTATAAGCATAGGCCACCATGTCCAGCTCAAGAATATATAATTTTTTTTGGACGTATGGGGATTGAACCCAGGGGCATTCTACTTCCAAGCTATATATATATCCCCAGCTCTATATTTTTATTCTTCATTTTGAAACAGGGTCTCACTAAGTTGCAGAGGGCCTCACCTACGTAGCTGAGGCTGGCCATGAACCTGTGATCCTCCTGTCTCAGCCTTCCAAGTACTGGGACTACATGCATGTGCCACCATGCATGGTTAAGAATAAATGATTTATGAGCCAGGCGTGGTGGCACATGCTTGTAATTCCCGCGCTTGGGAGGCAGAGACAGGAGGATTGTGCAGGTTCGAAGCCAGCCGCACGGGTTTAAGAGACCCTGTTTCCAAATAAAAAAGTATAGAAATAGGTCTGGGAGTGTAGCCCGGAGGTAGAAGAGGTTCCAGGAACCCCAGTACCACCAAAAAAGAAGAAGAAGGAGAAGGAGAAGGAGAAGGAGAAGGAGAAGGAGAAGGAGAAGGAGAAGGAGAAGGAGAAGGAGAAGGAGAAAGAGAAGAAGAAGAAGAAGAAGAAGAAGAAGAAGAAGAAGAAGAAGAAGAAGAAGAAGAAGAAGAAGAAGAAGAAGGCGGCCAGGTGTGGTGGCACATGCCTATAATTCCAGGACTTGGGACCTGAGATAGGAGGATTACAAGTATGAGGCCGGCCTCAGCAATTTAGTGAGATCCTGTCTCAAAAGAAAAACAAAACAGTCGGGTGTGGTGGCCCACGCTTGTAATCCCAGCTATGGGGGGTGGGGTGGGGGCTGAGACAGGAGGATCGTGGTTTGCAGCCAGCTTCAGCTACTTAGTGAGGTTCTTTACAACTCAGCAAGACCCTGTTTCAAAAATAAAGAATAAAAAATATGGCTGGAGGTGTAGCTTGGAGGTAGAACGCCCCTGTGTTCCATCCCCAGTACCACAAGAAAAAAAAAAAAAATTAAAAAGAAAAACAAAATAAAAAACCTAAAACAAAACAAAATTTCCAAAGAGGGAAGGGCTGGGGGTCTAACTCACAGGTCGACTGTCTCTGAGTTCAGTGCAAAATAATAATAATGATAATAATAATAATAATAATAATAATAATAATAAACTTCGGTAGAAAGGCATTAAATGACTTGGTAGAAAGAGTAGTTGGGACTGAAGGTCGTGGCTGGAATGGCCTTGGGGCTCAGGACCTCAGTGGTTTCCACTGTATGCTTAAATAACTCAGCCTGTTTAAGGCTATCAGAAAATCAATCATTCCAGCTCTCAAATGACTGACCCACCATCAACCCAGAAACCACCACTGTGTGTGTGTGTGTGTGTGTGTTCCTGCGGATTGAGCCCAGGGGCTACACCCTCAGTCCTATTTTCCTTTTTATTTGGAAACAAGGTTTCGCTCAATTTCTGAGGCTGCCCTGGAACCTGCAACTCTCCTGTCTCAGCCTCCCAAGTGCTGGGGTAAGAGGCGTGGGCCATGGCGCCAGGCTGAGACCACCACATCTGCTGAAGGGCCCTGGCGTGTGCCCGGCCCTAAAGTGGGAGCAGACAGGGTCCCTGCCACCCCGGGCTTGTATTCTAGGTAGAGAGAGAAGCCAAAAATACATGACACAGTTACAGAATCTGGCGGAATGTAATAAAGTGCTAAATTGTGTGGTGCAGACAATTAGAGATGAAGACAGTATATAATAAAGTGCTAATTGTGCGGTGCAGACAATAAGTATAATAGGAGTCGGAGCAGGGACGGGTGAGTGGGCTGCTGGCTTCTCCACGTGGCAGCGCCGCCCTGCGCAGCCAGGGCCGACGGGAGATGGCAGGAGAAACAGGAGATGGATTAAGGGCAGGATAACGGTGCCGCGTGGCCACAGCTCTTTGGGGGTGAAGGGCAGAAGGAGGAAGAGTGCTCTGAGAGGCAGCCTTCGCCATCGAAAAGGCCACATGGAGGAATACCTTCTTTTTGTTAGTTGTTAGGCTATAGGAAATAAAACAAAATTAGACTTTATTTATTTTGGTACTAGGGATTGGCTTTTTTTTTTAACCTCTGAGCTATTATAGCTCCAGTCCTGTTGTTATTATTATTATTATTATTATTATTATTATTTTATTTTGACACAAGGTCTCAATAAGTTGCTGAGGCTGTTCTCGAACCTGTGATCCTCCTGTCTCAGTCTCCCAAGTTGTGGGATTATAGGCTTATGTTACCATGCCCAGACAAAAAATCAGATTTTAGATTGAATGATGTTTTATTTATTTATTTATTTATTTATTTGGCAGGTCTGGAGATGAAACCCAGGGGCGTTCGACCTCTGAGCTATACCCCCTGCCCTATTTTTTATTGAAACAGGGTCTCACTAAGTTGCGGAGGGCCTCACTAAGTAGCTGAGGCTGTCTGTGAACCGCAATCCTCCTGTCCCAGCCTCCTGAATGCTGGAATTACAAGCGTGCGCCACCACGCCAGGCTTTGAATGGTGTTTTAAATGTTCTAGCAGAGTTCACTGTCTAAAGGAAACTTGTCTGGGAGGCTGAGGCAGGAAGACCTCAGGTTCAAGGTCAACCTCATCCATTTAGAGCAATCCTGCTTCAAAATGAAAAATAAAATAGGGGTAGGGTGTAGCTTGGAGGTAGAATGCCCTTGGGTCAAAACCCCAATGCCATGGCTGGGCATGGTGGGGCACGCTGGTAATCCCAGCATGTGGGAGGCTGAGACAGGAGAATCGTGGTTCGTATACAGCCTCAGCTACTTATTGAGGCCCTTTGCAACGCAGTGAGACCCTGTTTCAAAATAAAGAAAAAAGTAATTCTGCCAGGCGTGGTGGTACACGTTTTTAATCCCCACGCTTGGGAGGCTGAGACAGGAGGACCACACAGGTTCAAAGCCAGCCTCAGCTACTTAGTGAGGCTCTCAGCAACTTAGTGAGACCCTGTTTCCAAATAAAGTATAAAATAGGTCTGGAAGCCGGGTGTGGTGGCACACGCTTGTAATCCCAGCATTCGGGAGGCTGAGACCAGGGGATCCCGGTTCGCGGACAGCCTCAGCTACTTAGTGAGGCCCTCTGCAACTTAGTGAGACCCTGTTTCAAAATAAAGAATAAAAAATAGGGCAGGGGGTGTAGCTCGGAGGTCAAATGCCCCTGAGTTCCATCCCCAAACCCGGAAAAAAAGAATAGGTCTGGGAGTATAGCCTGGAGGTAGAAAAGCCCCTGGGTTCTACCCTCAGTATCACCAAAAAAAAAAAAAAAAGTTCTGGGGGTGCAGCTCTGAGGTACAGTACCCTAGGTTCTATCCCTCATACTGCGAATAAAATAAAATAAACTCCAATACCACGAAAGAAAGAAAAGTAAAAAGAAAAAAAGAAAAAAGAAAATTTGTCGTAAATCCTTTTCATAAATGGAGACTTTTCATTATAGATTGGCACATATTCATCTGTCTTTTTCTTTCTTTTTCTTTTCTTTCCTTCCTTTTTTTCTCACTCTCTTTCTCGCTTTCTTTCTTTCTTTCTTTCTTTCGGTACTGAGGATTGAACCCAGAGGAATTCTACCTCTGAGATATCACTCAGCCCTTTTTATTTTTTGTTTGGAAACAGGTCTTGCTAAGTTGCTAAGAGTTTCTCTAAGTTGCCGAGGCAGGTCTCAGACCTGTGATTCTCCTGTTTCAGCCTCCCAAGTATTGTGAGTACAGGCACACATACCATGTCTGGCTCTAGTTCTTTTTACATGATTCCTTCGAGCAGGTAGTCAGTAGGTACTCTCCGTTCCTTAGAGCTGATAGCGATCAGGCGCTGTGGAATACCACTGGTGGGGTTGGGAAGCCTTTCACAAAGGAGTTTAACGATGTACACCTCAAATCTCAGCAACGTATGTATTCATCAGCCTATCAGCTCCACTTCTGGCAATTTATCCCAGATAAATGTGATAATTGTAGCTGACTGCAAGAATAACTTCTCCACAATGATGATTATCACAGAGTCAGGTTAAACCGGGAATTAAATGCTCTGACATGGAAGACTGATTGACACATTTATTTATTTGCTTATCTTTAATTTTTGGTACTAGTGATGTGGCCTATAATCCCTCACTCAGGGGCATTCAACCCCTAAACTATACCCCCAGCCCTTTTTGTTTTTCATTTTGAAACAGGGTTTTGCTAAGTTGCTGAAACTGGCCTCAAAACTGCAATCCTTCTGTCTCCGCCTCCCACGCACTGATATTACAGTGTTTATACAGTAGAATATATAATCACTAAACTACTGTGGAAGAACTAACCGTGGTGGGAAATGTTAGCAATGTAGAGAAGTATGAATCTCTGTATACCTCTATCTATCTGTCCACATAGAAGCAATATTGAGATAAACATATAGCAATATAAGGGGGGGGGGAGCAAGTCCTAAACTCGCAGAGTAGGATTTTGTTCTTGTTAAAGATGCTTTTGAACCGGGCGTGGTGGCGCACGCTTGTAATCCCAGCATTCAGGAGGCTGAGACTGGAAGATCGTGGTTTGCGGACAGCCTCAGCTACTTAGTTAGGCCCTCTGCAACGTAGTGAAACCCTGTTTCAAAATAAAGAATAAAATAGCCGGTGTGGTGGCGCACGTTTGTAATCCTCGTGCTTGGGAGGCTGAGACAGGAGGATCACACAAGTTCGAAGCCAGCCTTAGCTACTTAGTGAGGCTCTCAGCAACTTAGTGAGACCCTGTTTCCAAATAAAGTATAAAATAGGTCTGGGAGTATAGTCCAGAGGTAGGAGGCCTCTGGGTTCCACCCCAGTACCACCAAAAAAAAAAAAAAAAAAAAAAAAAAGAAAAGAATAAAATATAGGGCAGGGGTATACCTCGGAGGTCGGAAAAAAAAAAGAGCGATGTTTTTGTGTGGTAAGAATAAATGTAGTTTTGACCTCTCTGTGTTGTCTGCAATTTCCAAATATTTCCCATGGCATACTGTTTACTTTGTAAAAGAACATGTATTAGAGTCCTACAGTTCTCTGATGTAATATGTTTTGCAAATACAAGTGGCCATAATTTGAACTTTCATCCAGTGAGTTTTCTTAGAGTGGGGTAGACCTGTCCTAGAGGGACAGGCCCGACCAAGAGGAGGAGATGGTTTGGAACCAAAGATCTCATGGGACCAATAATCAGTTCTGAGTCCAAGGCGGTCGTCAGAAGCGTGTTCCTCCCACTTTCTTTTGAATTCTAAATCACTCCTATCAGCAGAATGTCTGTCTTCTTTCCTTGAACTCACAGCCATGTAGGAGCTGTTTGGGAGGAGCGGAGACTCTAAGATTTGTACAACGTGACTTTTTAGCAGCAGAGCGTGCTAGAGGGGGCGGGCAGCCCCGGGCAGGGACCAATTTTTAAGACTTCTAGATTACTAAAAAAAAATCTCCATGTGCCAAAACAGAGTTCCAAAAATTGTGACGTGTTTTAAATGTCCTGAACAAATGGATGCCTTAGTGAGCAGAATATAAGAACAGCAAGTACCGCTGGGTTCCGAGATTACGCGACAGCCCGACTGTGAGGTTCGGATGAATGTGGGGTCCGGGCCAAATTGGGCTCTCTCTGGAAACCATGTGGAGGATGTACAATTATTGGGGGGAAAAATCAGAAAATATGTGGTGGGGAGGACTTTGGAATTTTTGCTTCCGGGGATTTTCCATGTCTAAAGGGAGAACAGAATCATCTTCTTCTATTCTGAGAACTTTATCTAGAACTGTCCTGAAAGGGGCCTTTCTCTGAAACATTCCAATATAAAACCACATTATTTTCTCATCCTATGACTCGGTGTCTTCCATTTCCTCGATTTTGACTAATTTGAGCTCTTAAAATAGACACGTTTCAACTCCTTTTAGTCGGTAATTTTCTATTTTAACCTCTTCATCTTCCATTTGGCCCAGTGAAAATAAAAAGCAGCACAGCAGAATTTTACCTTCTTCCCTACATCCCACTAATATAAAGGAAATCCTTGGATACCCAGTTTGTTTTGTTTTGTTTTGTGGTACTGGGTGTTCTACTCTGAGCTATACCCCATCGCTCTCTTTTTTGTTTTTTGGTGGTACAGGGGATGGAACCCAGGGGCATTCTACCTCTGAGCTATACCCCCAGACCTATTTTATTCTTTTATGGAAACAAAGTGTCACTAAGTTGCTGAGGGCCTCACTAAGTTGCTGAGGCTGGCCTCAAACCTGCAATCCTCTCATCTCAGCCTCCCAAGTACTAGGAATACGGGCATGCACCACCATGCCCACCAATACTCAGATTTTGAAGTCAAACTTTAGCTAACACTGGAGTGTGTTTGTCATTCTTTGAAGAATTCATCCTATAGAAAGCTTCCTTTTGCCAAGATAGGCAGCATCCCTGGGGGATGCTCATGGGGGACATCCTGGATCTTCCTTTGTTCTCCAGTTAATCTGGGTTGCCGGGCGTGGTGGCGCACGCTTGTAATCCCCGCACTTGGGAGGCTGAGACAGGAGGATCGCACGGGTTCAAAGCCAGCCTCAGCTACTGAGTGAGGCTCTCAGCAACTTAGTGAGACCCTGTTTCCAAATGAAATATAAAAAAGGTCTGGGAGTATAGCCCAGAGGTAGAAAGCCCCTGGGTTTCACCCCCAGTACCACCAAAAAAAAAAAAAAAAGCAATTAATTTGGGTGAGTTGCCATTCTAGACTCCAGTTTTCACCATCAGATGGAGCAGCAGAGCGCTCAGTTGGAGGATGGGGGTGGGTAGAGAGTAATGAGGTATTTTTGATGACATGACAGCCTAGCGGACATGGGCCAGTCTTTCCTCCCGCTCTAGATAAAGTGGAAGCAACTAAAAACATTTATGTACAACTGGCACTGGCAGAGCAGGGGCCAGTCTTCTCCCAGTGTGCAAGGGGCTCAGAGCAGAGCGACTATAGCTGATGGCCCGAAGTTGCAGGAACTAAAGACGGGTCCTAGGGTCGGATGATGGCCTTCGGCCAAGTGTAGGCAGGGCACTGAATAGGGTGGGCAGTTGTCAGATTTAGCAAGTCCCATCCATGAGAGCCCGGGCTATCCCACTCCTGAAGGCCCTCAGCTTCACCTCATGGGTCGTGATGTCAATATATGGATTTGGGGTGGGGGCGCTGACATAAGCATTCAGTGTAAAAAGATGATCTATTGAATCAAAATTTCAGATAAATGCAAATCAATTTTTAGCATAAATATGTCCAACAAGTTAAAGGAGACATAATGATACTAAGAAATGATTTTTTAATTTGATGTTGAAATTTCTTCCTTCCGTTGTTTCTTTCTTCTCTTTCTTTCTCGACTGAACCCAGAGGCATTCTACCTCCAAGCTACAACCCTCGGCCAGATTTTACTTCTTAATTGAAAACAGGGTCTCACTAATAGCTGAGAGCATTGCTAAGCTGTAGAGTCTTGGTTCAAACCTGCGGACCTCTTGTCTCAGCCTCCCAAGTACTGTGATTACAAGCCTGAGCTACCACAGCCAGCTCAAAGTCAGAATTTAACTGGGTGCCTTTCGTTTTATCTGGCCACTGTAACTGAAGCCCAGCAGGGGCGCCTCATCCATGAAGAAAGGACTGGAGAAAACTCTGACAATTTCAGGGAGACAGGAAGGATGATGAGCTGTTTTGGGGCTGTGGTTGGGAAAATGTAAGCAACCCCTAAGGATTTACCATGAGTAGATGTAGGGTTGACCTTTATACTATGCTTGTGATACAGAAGCCTCAACCTGAGAAATTACCATAAAAGCTGGTTTAAGGCCGGGTGTGGTGGTGTACACATGTAATCCCAGTACTTGGGAGGCTGAGACAGGAGGATCGCAGGTTCAAGAACAGCCTCAGCAATGTAGTGAGACTCTCAGCAACCTAGTGAGACCCTGTTTCAAAACAAAACAATAAATAAAGGGCTGAGGGTGTGGTTTGGGGGTAGAATGACTCTGAGTTCAATCTGTAGTCACACATACACACACACACACACACACACACACACACACACACACAAACTTAAAGCTGCTCTAAGACCTTTAAATCCTTAGAACCAGAAGCAAACTGTGTTGTATTTTTACAACTTAAACTCACAGTTATCTATTGGAATAATTTGTGCTGCTAAGGATGAACTCTTTTTTTGTGTGTGTGGTACTGGGGATGGAACCTAGGGGCACTCTACCTCTGAGCTACACCCCCAACCCTATTTTTTAATCTTTATTTTGAAACAGGGTCTCACTGAGTTGCAAAGGGCTTCACTAAGTAGCTGAGGCCATCAGTGAAACTGCAATCTTTCTGTCTTAGCCTCCCAAATTACAAGTGTGTGCCACCAAGCCCATCTTTAAGGATGAACTCTTTTTTTTTTTTTTTTGGTGGTACTTGGTTTCCTGGAAACCCTTCTACCTCCAGGCGACACTCCCAGACCTATTTTATATTTTTATTTGGAAACAGGGTCTTTTAAGCCAGTGTGTCTGGCTTCGAACCTGCGCGATCCTCCTGTCTCTGCCTCTCAGTCGTGGGGATTACAAGCGTGCACCACCACGCCTGGGTAGGATGAACTCTTAATTAAAAAAAAAATACAAACCAAATGAGGAAATCAATTCCCCTGAAGGAGAACCTGAAGATAAGAAACAGGAAAATTAGCTATGCAGAGTTATAAAGAAGGTATTGTTTTAGGCCTGTTTGTGGCTTCTATAACAGGATACCATAGGCTAGGTAATTCATAAACAAGATAAATTTACTTTTCATAGTTCTGGAAGCTGGGGAATCCAAGAGCAAGGCGCTGGCAGGTTTTGGAGCCGAGGGAGGGAGTGCTTCCGGGTTTCTAGACAGCCACCATTGCACTGTGCAGTCACAGGGCAGAGGGGAGGGAGTGCTCCAGGGACTCTTTTACAAGGCAGTAATCCCATCTGTGAAGGCCTGCAGTAACCCCATTCCTAAAGGTCTGTGTTTCATACTGGGGGTTGTGGGACTGGAGGGGCGGGACATAAACATTCAATGTATTGCAAGCATCTCTTAAATGTCAGACAGCCTGGCGTGGTGGCGCACGCTTGTAATCCCAGCATTCCGGAGGCTGAGACCGGAGGATTGTGGTTCGTGGACAGCCTCAGCCACTTAGTCTCCCCGCAACTTAGTGAGACGGTGCTTCAAAATAAGGAATAAATAAAAGGGCAGGGAGCCGGGCGTGGTGGCGCACGCTTGTAATTCCCGCGCTTGGGAGGCTGAGACAGGAGGATCGCACTGGTTCGAAGCCAGCCTCAGCTACTGAGTGAGGCTCTCAGCAACTTAGTAAGACCCTGTTTCCAAATAAAATATAAAATAGGTCTGGAGGTCAAATGCCCCTGGGGGAGAAAAAAATGTCAGAGACATACAGGAAGACATAGAATGAAAGAAATGGGCAGGTCTGCATCCCTGGCAGGGGGCAGGAGGAGGGAAAGGGCACGCATGCCCATTTCTTTTTAAAGGCATCATCAGAGTTTTGGCTCCAAACAGCAGAAGCTGGTTCTTCTTTAATAAATTGAGAGGCATTTTGTGTGTGTGTGTGTGTGTGAGTGTGTGTGTGTGTGTGTGTGTGTGTTAAGTATTGGGAATGGAACCCAGGGGCATTCTACCTCTGAGCTTCAGCCCCAGCCCTATATTTTATTCTTTATTTTGAAACAGTCTTACTATGTTGTGGAGGGCCTCACTAAGAAGCTGAGGCTGTCCACTAACTCTGAGTCTTTGGTCTTAGCCTTCCAAGTACTGGGATTATAGGTGTGCGCCACCATGCCTGGTGAGAGGCATTTTTTTTTTTTTGTGGTACTGGAGGTGAAACCCAGAGACTTTCTACCTCTGGGCTATACTCCCAGACCTTTTTTATATTTCACTTGGAAACAGGGTCTCACTAAGTTGCTGAGAGCCTCACTAAGTAGCTGAGGCTGGCTTCGAACCCGTGCGATCCTCCTGTCTCAGCCTCCCAAGCGCGGGGATTACAAGCCTGTGCCACCACGCCCGGCTTGTGAGAGGCATTTTATTAAAAAAAAAAAACAAAAAAAACAACTGTTGTCATGGAACTATTGAGTGGATTGGAAAGCTGGCATAAGAATGAATCTGGAGAAGCAATACTCCAAACCAAACTAAATCCAACCATAGATCTAATGGAAAACCTCTGAGGCCCCCAGCTACAACTTCTATGTCACAAACTTCCCATTGTAATTCCTAAGAAATTGTTGCTACAAAAATCCAGACACCCCTGCCTCCCCATCACCAGCAAAGATGAAAGGTCCATGGAGGGTCTCTTTCCTTCTGAATCCAAATCTCATGACAGTATAACGATGTCCTTCACTGACAGCAACAAATTTATGTGCCTGAATCCTTGCTCCAAGAGGCTTAAAATTTGCATTCTGACTTTTGTGTTGGAGTGGCAGTGACTCATTGTTTGGATATATCCCCAAATATAGAGGAGACTCAAAAGATGGTAGATTGCTGTGAATAGGCTAGATGCCCACAATAATAATAATAATAATCACTACCATAATATCTACTGTTCAGAATTTAAACTCCTTTCTAGTTTAAATGGGGGGAGCTACCCTTTTATGAGTCTTGTTAGGTGGGAGGATCTTCATTCCATAGCAGAAGCCAAAAAAGACCGATTCACTTGAAATCTTGGCAACTAACATGTGGACGTTAAGAGCTGAGCCCAGGTAACCATTGTATGGTGGACTGGGGGAGACCCAGGGCCTTCTACCTCTGAGCTATTCTACCCCAGCCCCATTTTATTATTTTTATTTTCAAACAAGTTCTCACTAAGTTGCAGAGAGCCTTGCTAAGTTGCTGAGGCTAGCCTCGTACCTGTCATCCTCTTGTCTCAGCCTCCTAATGACTGGGATTACAAGCATGCACCACCTTGACCAGTGTCTTTTTAATTTTTTATTTTATTTTATGGTACTGGGGATGGAGCCCAGGGACATTCTACCTCCGAGTGATACCCCAGCCCTATTTTTTTATTCTTTATTTTGAAACAGGGTCTCACTGAGTTGCAAAGGGCCTCACTAAGTAGCTGAGGCTGTCTGTCAACCGCGATCCTCCTGTCTCAGCCTCCCAAATGCTGGGATTAGAAGCGTGCGCCACTACGCCCGGCTGCCTTTTAAAATTTTGAAGCAGGGTCTTGCTAGGTCGCGGAGAGTTTTGCTAAATGGCCGAGGCTGGCCGTAAGCCTGCGATCCTCCTGTCCCAGCCTTCTAAGTCCTAAGCTTGCAGGTGTGCGCCACCATGCTCTCTACGGTTCTTCTCCTGAGCTTTAGGGCCTTAGGGGGATGAGGGAAGCAGGGGCAATTTGACAGTCACTCTGGTGGGAGCAGAATTGATGGCAAAGACATCAGGGTCCAATATCCAGTAGCAACAATGACACCAGGCTCCAGAGTCCAGCAGCTCTTGTTAGCAGGATGGGCATCTCTTCCCCGATCTGAAAATGGGTGCCCTTTATTAAAGAGGGTGTGAGGAAAAGTTAAACGAGAATCGCATACAAGGAAGGCCTCTGGGGAGCACTGTTCCTCCCACGCGCCATCATTCCCCCGCCCCTCACGAGCATGAGCCTGGGGTACTTAGCCTAATGTTTGGAGCTTCAGAAGGGAAGGAACACTCCATGTAAACCATAGAGAGCAGATGAAATATGCAAGAAGCAACACACTATTCGCTCGTCTGACCGTTGTGTCTTGGGAGATTAGAAGCAGCATCACTCGGGCTCCGTGGTGAACGACCGCCAAGGGCCACTTTTTATTCCATCCCTGTCACCTGTCTTGACAAGTTGGTTGTACCGTCATTATGCTGTGCTCAATGTGCAACTGAGATGCTTGAATTTCAGCTGTACTATAACTTTTGAATATATTCATTGGAAGCCCTACATAAGGCTGATTCAAAATTCTCTGGCATATTACACTTTTATTTTTCAGTAAGAAAAAAAAACAAAACTCCAGACACTCGACTGCCAGATCCTTATGTGGCAGAAACATGTAGCTGATATACTAGTGTTTTTTCATTTTATTCTTGTTTTATTTTTTCTCTATCCTCATAATGTTGTTCTCTGCAATGTTTTCTCATCTACTTCTGTGTGTGTGTGTGTGTGTGTGTGTGTGTGTGTGTGTGTGTGTCGTGTAACTGGGGATTGAACCAGGGGCATTCTAACTCTGAGTTATATCCCCAGCCCTATTTTTTATTCTTTATGTTGAAGCAGGGTCTCACTAAGTTGCAGATGGCTCCACTAAGTAGCTGAGGCTGGCCACGAACCTGCAATTCTCCTCTCTCAGCCTCCCAAGTACTGGGATTTTAAGCGTGCGCCACCACGCCTAGCTTCCCGCCTGCTTTTTATGTGTGTGGCCAATGTTTTCATCGAGTTTGTAGTAGGTAGCGATGGCTGAGACCTTTGGAGCTCTGTTGGTGGTGTGCTGGTAAGCGGCTACTGGAGAGGAAATAAAACACCCTGATTTGTAGCATTTGCCAATTATCAAGGTGTAAACCCTCCTGCCAAGGTCAGCTTTGAGCCACAGGGGGTATCATGGAATCCCATCAGGAGATGGGCACAATTGATTCCTGCTAGCCAGAGGCAGCCATCCAGCTCCAGCATCATTCCCCTAGTAAATTGAAGCTTAACTATCTGATCTTAAAGTCAGAAAACAGCTGCTGGGCACAGTGGCCCACTTCAGTAATCTCAGTATTAGGAAGGCTGAGACAGGAGGATTGCAGGTTTGATGCTAACTCAGTGAGCTCCTGTTTCAGAATAAAAAATAAAATAGGGCTGGGGTGTAGCTCAGGGGTAGAATTTCCCTGGGGTCAATCCCCAGCACCACAGAAAAGAAGAGAAAGGGAAATATCTAAGCCATAAGTCACACTACAGTTTTGTCTCAAAGCTAGAGTGTATCCCAAAGCATACTCCTCATTTCATGAAAACCTTTAAGCCTGTGCTTTCTTCCTCCTCCTGCTTCTCCTCTTCCTCCTTCTTTTTTTTTTATGGTATTAGGGCTTGCACCCAAGACTGTTCTACCTTTGAGCTATACCTTTAGCCCTACTTTATTTTGAAACAGGGTCTTGCTAAATTGCTGAGGCTGGCCTCAAATCTGCAATCTCAGCTTCCCAAGTATTGGAATTACAGGTGTGCATCATGCCTGGAGACCCCCCACTTCCTAAGAGCTTGCTAATTTATTTATTTATTTAATTAATTTATTTATTTTGGTGGTACTGGGGGTGGAACCCAGAGGCTTTCTACCTCCGGGCTATACTACCAGACCTTTTTTATATTTCATTTGGAAACAGGGTCTCACTAAGTTGCTGAGAGCCTCACTAAGTAGCTGAGGCTGGCTTCGAACTCATGCGATCCTCCTGTCTCAGCCTCCCAAGCGCGGGGATTACAAGCATACGCCACCACGCCCGGCTAGAACATGCTAATTTAAATAAAAAGGAGGTAGAGATGGCCCTTTCAGCCCTGCAGTGAAGAAGGGGAGAGGCTCTTTCAGGGTGAGAGCTCCTTCTGTGAGTTCATGTGTTAAGGGGCCTTTCTTGACTATGGAGGAAAATTTCTCTCCTCCCTCCCTCGCTCCCTCCCTCGCTCCCTCCCTTTCTATTAAACCCTGGGGCATTCTACCTCTGTGCTAAACCTCCAGCTAATTTTTCCCCCCAATATTTAATTTTTTGTTTAGAAACCAGGTCTTGTGAAGTTGCTGAGTTTGTCCTCAAACCTACAATTCTCCTGTCTCAGCCTCCCAAGTACTGGGATTCCAGGTGTGCGCCCCCGGGCCTGGTTGGAGGCGATTTCTTATGTTCATGCGGTACTCTGCAGGTGCTTAGTTTGAGGCTTCATCATAAAGAGGAGGAAGTGAGGTTCTGAATGGAGGAATGGAGGGGCGCGTCTCTGGACTCCACACCCGGTGCTTTCCTGCCGCCCCTGCCTTCCCCGGGGTGGGGGTGGGGTGGGGGGGTGGGGGGGTGAGGGGGGGTGGGCAGGCCGCTGCAGCCTCGGATTTTCCTCTCACTGCTACTCAGACAGGATGTTTGCTTTTCCTGCCAGGAAGCGCCTGATTTCATCAGCCTTTCTCACTTTCGCAAGGGGAAGCGCCCGGCCTTTGATGGACTTGCTATTTTCGGTGTCTCCGTGGGTCACATTCTTGCCAAGGCCCCTCTCCACTTGCACAGGGCTCAGGCTGACCACTCACAGGTCTCTTCTGGGAGCTGGGACATGTCCTGAGTCCCAGCCACGCCTGAGAGCCACCCCAGGAAACGTTAAGATTCATCTCTCCGGATGCTGAGCCCGGACTTGCTAGTACCCTGGGGATAACACTTATCTAGTCTGTTAACAAGGCTAGTCATGACTTTTCCTGATTCTGATGATTACTGTACAGGCTCTGAGTGCACAAAGCCTTAGCTCATTTGGCTTTGGAAGCAGCCATGGGATCATTATTATCAGTAGTTTCCTACAAGTGGGAGCAGACAACGACTGCAGAGGAAACTTGAAAAGCTCGGGTGGCACTTAGTTAATGCATTCGCACGCAAACCAGACAGTGATCGTGCATTACCATGGTCATGTCTCTGTTGTAAGGCTCTGTTATAGTTAGATATAAAATGTCCCCTAAAGAGCTCACTTATTAATATTCAGCACTGATATAACTGAGTCATGAGGGTTGTAATCCCAGAGGTGGATTAATCCATTGTAGTGGATTTACCTGGGTGGTACTTGGTAGGTCTGTAGCTGTGGCTGGAGGAGGTGGCTCCTGGGGTGCGGCCTTATGGGCCCTCCTCCTTCCCCCCTCTGGCTTTTGGCCTCCGGCCTCCATGATGTGAACACATCCCCTGTGCTCTGTACTCCTCTCTCTGATTCCTGCCGCCATGCCCTGAGATCCGTGGTCCCTAGCCTCACATGGGCTGAGCGGGGAAACCATAAGAAAATAAATCTCAGCCCAGTGTGGTAGTGCACACTTGTAACCCCAGTACTTGGGAGGCTGAGAAAGGAGGATCGCGGGTTCGTGGCCAGCCTCAGCAACTTAGAGAAGCCCTCTGCAAGTTATTGAGACCCTCTTTCAAAATAAAAAATAAAATAGGGCAGGGGGTGTAGCTTGGAGGTAGAATGCCTCTGGGTTCAACCCTCAGCAGCAAAAACAAACAAACATAAAAAAAAGAAAATGAATCTTCTTTCTTCTAAGTTACACGGTCAGTCTTTAGAGTATGGTTGTAAGAATGCTGACGGATACAGGCCTGGAGCCTCTCGGCCTGACAGGACCCTTTGCCTCCCTTATAGGTTGGCGTAGTGCTGAGGCAGTGCACACACCCACGGTCACAACTGAACGTGATGCGTACTACAGGAGGCAGGCTAGGGCCGGGAGGAGAAGGTGCGCGACTCTGTCCAGGGGAGAGAAAAAACTTCCTAAGTGTTTAAAGATGGTGCAGTGCTGGAAGTGGTGGTGCATGCCTGTAACCCCAGTACTTGGAAGGCTGAGACAGGAGGATCGCAGGCTCAAGGGCAGCCTTAGCAACTTAGTGAGGTCCTCCACAGTTTAGCGAGACTCTGTTTCAAAATAAAAAATTAAACAGGAGCCAGGCGTGGTGGCGCACGCTTGTAATCCCAGCATTTGGGAGGCTGAGACCCAAGGACCGCGGTTCGCGGACAGCCTCAGCTACTTAGCGAGGCCCTTCGCAACTCAGCGAGACCCGGTTTCAAAATAAAGAATAAAAAATAGGGCTGGGAGTGTAGCTCAGAGGTAGAATGCCCCTGGTTCCATCTCCAGTACTGAAAAAACAAATTAAGTACGGATGGTAGTGTATCTTACACACACACACCACACCAAGGTGGTACTAGGACTCGAAGGACAATAATACCACCAATTGTGGAATGCTTACTCTGTGACAGGCGCCGTCCTCCTCTATTTTCTATATACTAACCTATTTAAATTTCCGAGTCCCCCCCAAGGCTGGTATAATTATCATCCCCATAGGAACCCGGGCCATGGAGAAGCTGAGAAACCGAGCCGGATGGGAACCTGACCACTGCCCCCTGCGTTCCGCTGTCTGCCTTGCCCGGCTTCTGTAAGGATGGGCACCGTGGGAGGCCTGGAGGACACTGGAGGCCGAGGAGGCGGCGGAGGCCAAGGCCCAGAGATGTGAGGAAATACGATATGCTTGTGATCTTGTCTTGCATTTCGCTGGGAAGGCAGCGGCCGCGGCACATCAGTTTTCTTTTGTCACAGAAGTTTCTCTAGAAAACCTTGGGAAAGTGATGTGTCAACATCACTTCTTGTAACTGTAACGTTTTCAAATGGCCGCTGTCCAACTGGTCATCCTGCTGGCTTGCGGCTGACGGTTATGTTAAATATATCCCCAGAAGAAAGACTACACATTCATCGATTTCCCAGGATTCCTGAAATTCATTTACTCGAATGCTATTTGAGGCCCAAACTACAAGATTGATTTCCTCAGAAGACTGTGTTTCTAGAAGATGATTATTTGGCATAACCACAGGGTGCTTTTTTTTCTGTGGCTCTGGGGGTGGAACCCAGAGGCATTCTACCTCTGAGCTATACTGCCAGCCCTATTTTATTTATTTATTTATTTATTTATTTATTTATTTATTTATTTATTTATTTTTGGTGGTACTGGGGGTAGAACCCAGAGGCTTTCTACCTCCAGGCTATACTCCCAGACCTTTTTTATATTTTATTTGGAAACAGGGTCTCACTAAGTTGCCGAGAGCCTCACTAAGTAGCTGAGGCTGGCTTCGAACCCGTGCGATCCTCCTGTCTCAGCCTCTCAAGCGCGGGGATTACAAGTGTGCGCCACCACGCCCGGCTTTATTTTTTTATTTTTATTTTTATTTTTAAACAGGTTCTCACTAAGTTGCAGAGGGCCTTGCTAAGTTGAGGCTGGTCTTAAACCTGCCATCCTCCTGTCTCAGCCTCCCAAGTGCTAGGATTACAGGCGTGCATCACCAGGCTTAGCTGACAGTGTGCTCCTGATCATGGCTGGAGTTCTTATCATTTATTGGTCACCAAGTGGGTGATATGCAAACTGCCCCAGGGCATATGACAAGTACCCACCATATGTACAAAACAAAACAAAACAACAACAACAAAGAACATGTATGATAGCTTTACCTTAAAAAAAGAAAAAGAAAAAATATCCTCTGGTAAGAAAGAAAGCAAAAAGAAATACTAAAATGTTATCTCTAAGTGATCAAAAGTTTGATAGCAGACAAATGAATTGGTTATGTGAGATTATCATTGTTAATTTTGGATAAATTGCTATAATATTAGATGTCAACCACAAAGCCAAGCATGGGAAGGAGGGATGGGGAGGGAATGGGGTGGGGATTGGGTAGGGGCTGAGTGATGTGTGCATGTATGTCTACCCAAGTTTTTATCCCATTATGATGTGTGAATACAGTGCACCAATAAAAACAATTAAAAAACAACAAACAACAAAAAACAAAAGCAGCAGCAAAAACAAAGTGCAGCAGAATTCAGCCCCAGAGCAGCGTGGAGAATTCAGCCTTGCATGGAGGCCAGCGCGGCCAAGTCCAGACTTCTTGCATCATTTTCTGTTCCTGATGGACCACAGGGTCACTCATTCATCATGATCAAAGCTGGTGCTACAGTGTGGATTTAAAATGTTCCCAGACGCCATGCCCTGGAGGCCACCATGTTTGGAGGTGAGCACCTGGGGATGCGGCCACACACAGTGTGTGTGTGTGTGTGTGTGTGTGTGTGTGTGTGTGTGTGTGTTCCAGCCCTGCTAGCTACAGCATCTGGCTCCCATCCCCTCTTTCCAACCCTTTTGCTTTCTCTGTTTTTGGCCATCATACCCTCAGGAACTGTATCCCGGCTCCTGCTTGGCAGCTGGCATAAAATGGAATATCTATATATGGAATATATATGTGTATATATATTCCATAAAATCTGGAATATATTAAATATAAATATATTACACATTTATATATAAGGTATATTATATAAATATGTATTATATATTATATAATGTATATTATATATTTCAACCCATATTGAAATATATATTCCATATATAGATTGAATATATATGTATATGGATTGAAATCTCTTGATACATAAGAGAGCTGAGCGTGGTGGTACATGCTTGTAATCCCAGTACTTGGGAAGCTAAGACAGGAGGATTGCAGGTTTGCAGCCAGCCTCAGCTACTTAGGGAAGGTCCTCTGTAATTTAGTGAGACTTGTGTTTCAAAATAAAGAATAAAAAATAGGGCCGGGCATGGTGGCGCACGCTTGTAATCCCAGCATTTGGGAGGCTGAGACCTGAGGATCGCGGTTCGCGGACAGCCTCAGCTACTTTAGTGAGGCCCTTTGCAACTTAGTGAGACCCTGTTTCAAAGAGTAAAGAATAAAGAAATAGGGCTGGGGGTGTTGCTTGGAGGTAGAATGCCCGAGTCCCATCCCCAGTAATGTAGGACTGGGGGTGTAGTTCAGAGGTTGAAAGGCCATTGAGTTCAATCCCCAGTACAGCAGAAACAAAAAACAAAGCCCAAAACAACCCCCCCCCCCCAAAAAAAAATCCATAAGCAAATACATCCTCCTTCCTCTAAGCCTTGTGCATGTCAGGTGTTTGGACCACAGCAGCAAGGATACTGATTGAAGCAGCTGTTAACGCTGAATAGAGAGCTTACTATGCGGCAGGCACTGTGGTAAGTAAGCCCCTTAACCCATCAGGATGAATCCTCACAATAACCCAAGGAAGTGAGAATAGCATCACCCCCAGATAAGAACACAGGGCTCAGGGAATCTGCTCAGTATCACATTGCTGTTGAGCTGGCAGCTTGATCTCCATCCCAGACAGTCTCAGCCCGGGATCTGTGCTTCAGCAGCTGTGCACGTCACCTCTTTCTGTATGAGGCTCTGCAATAGGCAGAGTGCGACAGAGACAAACAGGGATCCGGTCACAAAGAGACACGTAGAGCACTAGTCCTCGCCTGATGGACCCGTGCTGCCTGGGATGCCTGCAGAGACACGTTCTCTGGCACACGGGCAGCCGCATCTCATCCTCATTGTTACAGGCATGTCGTGGAGCAGCACAAATTTATGAAAATGTAAATCCGTTCTGAATTGTTTTTTTGGTACTGAAGATTGAACCTAGAGGCATTCTACCTCCAAGTTATGCCCCAGCCCATTCTCTCTCTCTCTCTCTCTCTCTCTCTCTCTCTCTCTCTCTCTCTCTCTTTCTTTTTGTGGTACTGGGAATGGAACCCAGGGGCATTCTATCTCCGAGCTACCAGCCCTAATTTTTTATTCTTTATTTTGCTTTGTAGTACTGAGGTGGAACCCAGGGGCTTTTCTGCTTCCGGACTATACTTCCAGACCTATTTTATACTTTATTTGGAAACAGGGTCTCACTAAGCTGTTGAGAGCCTCACTAAGTAGCTGAGGCTGTGTGATCCTCCTGTCTCAGCCTCCCAAGCGCTGGGATTACAAGTGTGCGCCACCTCACCTGGCTTTATTCTTTATTTTGAAACCAGGTCCCATTGAGTTGCAAACGTCCTCACTAAGTAGTGGCTGAAGCTGTCCACGAATTGTGATCCTCCGGTCTCAGCCTCCCGAATGCTGGGATTACAAGTGTGCACCACCATACCCGGTTTTTCCCCAGCCCAATTTTACTTTTTTATTTAGAAACAGGTTCTCATTAGGTTTCTGAGAGCCTCCCTACATTGCTGAGGCTGGCTTTGAACCTATGATCCTTCTGTCTCAGCCTCCCAAGTACTGTGATTACAAGCATGTGCCACCATGCCTGGCCTTTGTATATTTTTGTATATTTAGGACAGACACAAAATGGAGGTAACAAAGAAATAAAACCTTTTCTTTTTATAAATCAATCTAATGTTGGTTCTGAACAACCATTTGGGGTGGCAGGGAATTTACCCTTTGTCATTCTGAGCTAATTCTCCTCATACCCTACAAGTTTGTGCCCAGGTCTGGAGTCTTTTGCAAGCCAACATGCAGTGTTGGACAGTTATGTAGACTGGCTCCTCTGAGAGTGCTGCTGGTGTGTGTGTGTGTGTGTGTGTGTGTGTGTGTGTGTGTGTGTGTATGTGTTGGTGGGGATTGAATCCTATCTCAGCCTTCCAAGTACTGAGATTACAGGTAAACCCACTTAATCTACACTCAACTTTTTTCTTTTTTCTTTTTTTTTTGCAGTACTGAGGATGGAACCCAGGGGGCATTCTACCTCCGAGCTACATCCCCAGCCCTATATTTTATTCTTTTTTGGTGGTACTGGGGTTCCTGGAAGCCCATCTACCTCCGGGCTACACTCCCAGACCTATTTTTTTTTTTTTTTAATATTTTGAAACAGGGTCTCGTAAGCCAGCGCGGCTGGCTTCGAACCGGCGCGATCCTCCTGTCTCCGCCTCCCAAGCGCGGGGATTACAAGCTTACAAGCGTGTGCCACCACGCCCGGCTTATTCTTTATTTTTTTTGAAATGGGGTCTCACTGAGTTGCAAAGGACCTCACTAAGTAGCTGAGGCTGTCCGCAAACTATGATCCTCCTGTCTCAGCCTCCCAAATGCTGGGATTACAAGCGTACACCACCACGCCCGGCTTTATTTAATTTTTTATTTTGAAACAGGGTTTCACTAAGTCGTGGAGGGTCTTGCTAAATTGCTGAGGCTGTCCATGCAACACCATGCCTGGCTACACATACACCATTTATAAATAACTAAGAATGGTTGAATAAAGAACTGACTGAGCTGAGAGCGGGGCAGATGGCTAGCTGTTTATCAAGAGCTGCCTTTCACTACAGAATACCCGGTGTCAGCTGGGCAGCTGCTCTCCAGCCAGAAGTAGCTTCTTCTGGATCACTTGCAGGCATGTGCCCTGCAACGCTCTCCAAGAGAAGGTGAGTGGAAGAGACATATGCCAGGTCCAGACCCAGGCTTCGGAGGAGCAGGCGCACCTCCTTCGCTCCCTCATCTTCTGCTGGCTCGGATGCAGAGAGCGGCCCTGCCCTGGGGATGTTGGAGGCCTGGGATGGAAGGAGTCTTCATCCCCAAAACACGGCTGGGAGGGGACTTCCCAGGAGCATTCCCCTTGAGCTATTACATAAAATAATAGGAAGCAAACTTTTGTATATTTCAGCCCTTATGCATGTTTGGGTCTCTCTGTTACTGTGGACTAGCTTATAGGCAGCTCGTGGAACACTTTTCTATTGAATTGATGCAAATATAAACAATTTGGAGGTCACTGGTCTAAGTATTTGCCAGAGGCAAAGGTAGTGGTCAGGATTTTTCTGTCTTAGTAGACCCAGAGGCGGATGTAGCTTGCCCTTCCTGTCCCTCCCTCCCTCCCTCCCTCCCATTGTTGAGGCTATTCTTGAACACCTCTGACCCTCCTGATTCAGCCTCCCAAGAACCGAGATTGCAGGCTCGTGCCACCACACCTGGCTCAGCTCACCACCTCTAGGCCATCCCTTTGTATAATCAAAAGCCAGAAATGGGCTGAGTTTGGCTTTTGTGGGGACTGAAAATAGTGAAATATTTAGGAAGATTTATGAATTTAGATTACCATTGATTATAAAAAGCAGCCTGATTGGCAATCCAAGGGTCCGTCTTGGAGAATGTGGAACTATTCGACGAACATTATTGGAAAACATTAGTGAAATTCAGCAAGAGAGAACATTTGTTTGGCACCGGTTTTGCTCACATTTGCAAAGACTTATGTGTCCTCAGATTTTGGCTTAAATGTTTTTCTTTCGAGGCCTATGGATTTTGAAGATTCAAGTGTTTCCCAGTTTATCTTCACCAATAAAATGAGAGTTCACCGTAGTCCCCGTTCCCCCGCCCTTGGGTTTAGATGTGAAACTCAGAAAACCCCCTTAGCACATTTGGCTTAGAGAAGAACAAAAGATGCATTGGGACAACACTGTGTGTGTGTGTGTGTGTGTGTGTGTGTGTGTGTGTGTGTGTGTGCGCGCGCGCGCGCGCGCGCGCGCATGTGTGTGTGGTACTGGGGATGGAACCCAGGGGCATTTTACCTCTGAGCTACACTCTCAGCCCTATTTTTTATCCTTCCTTCCTTTTCTTTCTTTCTTTCTTTCTTTCTTTCTTTCTTTCTTTCTTTCTTTCTTTCTTTCTTTCTTTCTCTTTTTGCGGGTCTGGGGATGGAATTCAGGGGCATTTGACCTCTAAGCTACGCCCCCAGCCCTGTTTTTTATTCTTTATTTTGAAACAGGGTCTCACTAAGTTGCGGAGGGCCTCACTAAGTAGCTGAGTCTGTGAATCATGATCCTCCAGTCTCAGCCTCCCAAATGTTGGGATTAAAAGCATGTGCCACCACGCTCAGCTTTATTCTTTATTTTGAAACAGGGTCTCACTAAGTTGCGGAGGGCGTCACTAAGTAGGTGAGGTTGGCCTCGAAGCTTCAATCCTCTTGTCTCAGCCTCCCAAGTACTGGGATTACAAGCGTGTGCCACCGTGCCCAGCTTTGAAAACAACACTTTTGAGAGCTGAGACCAAGAGACCATGATTACAGTCAGCTTGCAGTTATGTTGGCTGGGACTGTGCTTTAAGCCCCACAAGATGATGGATGCTTTACTGTTATCCCTTCTGCTCTCCAGAATTTATTAGCAGGAAAGAAAAATAGGGAAAGGCCGTAACTCCCAGAGGTACCAAAACTCTCTTGGCAACAGTGAATCGTGAAGATCCCAGTGTTAGTCATGATGGACCACTGGGCGTTTGTGTGATTCTGGGGCAAGCGTTAGAACCTTGGTGCTGGAACCCAGAACTGCAGCACCATCTGGCCAGAAGGGTCAAGTGCGGTTTAAGACGGTTGGCACCATAGATCCATTTGTCATTTTGACCTGAGAATTTTAGCCAGTGGCTGTTAAGAATACATTAATATTAGGTAAAGGATGATGGGTGTGGTAGTGCATGCCTGTAATCTCTGTACTTGGGAGGCTGAAACAGGAGGATTGCATAGGTTCAAAGCCAGCCTCAGCTACTTAGTGAGGCTCTCAGCAACTTAGTGAGGCCCTGTTTCCAAATAAAATATAAAAATAGGTCTGAGACTATAGCCTGGAGGTAGAAAGCCCCTGGGTGCCACCCCCAGTACCACCAAAACAAACAAACAAACAAAACAAAAACAAAACAAAAATAAAACAAAAACAAAACAAAAAACAAAAAACACCAAAATAAAAAAAATGAGCTGGGTGCCGGGCATGGTTGCGCACACTTGTAATCCCTGTGCTTGGGAGGCTGAAACAGGAGGATCACACAGGTTCGAAGCCAGCCTCAGCTACTTAGTGTGGCTCTCAGCAACTTAGTGAGACCCTGTTTCCAAATAAAATATAAAATAGGTCTGGGAGTATTGCCCGGAGGTAGAAAGCCTCTGGGTTCCACCCCTAGTACCACCAAAAAAAAAAAAAAAAAAAAAAAAAAAGAGCTGGGCTCAACAGTACACACTTATAATCCCAGGACTTGGGAACCTGAGATAGGAGGATCACAGGTTCAAGACCAGTCTTAACAATTTAGGGAAATTTTGAGTAACCTACTGAGAGCCTATTTCAAAATAAAAGATAAAGAAGGGGCTGAAGGTATAGCTAGGAGGTAGATCGCCTCTGAGTTCAATCCTCAGTATCATAAAAAAAAAAAAATAAAAAACAAAAAGTGCTTGAGGTGTAGTTTGGAGGCAGAATGCCACTGGGTTCAACCCCTTAAAAAAAAAAAAGAAATATTAAGGCAATGAAACGTCGTGGCCCTCACGCACCGTGGAGGGCTGGGTGGCCAAAGGGAAGAGAAGTCCTGCTCGGGCTCTGGGGTGCAGTGCAGGCCCTGGCATCATGGAACTGGGAAAGTGTGTGGGTGGGGACCCGGGGCAGCTGCTCAGGGAGACAGAAAGATGGATTTCAATCTGTCATCTCGGGGCTCGAAACTAATTTCCTCCTTTTGCCCTTCCTGCTCCTTTCTCCTTGTAAGCGAGCTAAGAATAAAAACGCTGGAACCTGCTGTTTTAGTTTTCACTCAAGAAACTGATTAATGAGGGCTGCTGGGTTTAATCAATGGTTGTCTATTTCAGCTTAGAAAACACTATTTTGGGGAGTGGAAACAATATTGGCGATCATTCACCTCGTGGAGAACTGTGTTATTTTGCAAGTGGTTAAAAGACTTAAGCCTAAAGAAGTCAGTATGAGGATGTGTGTTCTTCTACCGGAGGTGGGATGTTAGCTGTGGGACCTTGAGTGGTTATTTTATTTCGCCCCTCACTCAGCAATTGTGATGATGATGGTACTTGCTTCTTAAGTTTGTTGTGAAAATTAAGTGAGATTCTTGTACGTAGTGAGTGTTGGATAATGTCAACTCCATTTCTTTCTCCACTCAGAAGTACGATAGAGCCGGGCGTGGTGGCACATGCCTGCAGTTTTTGGGAGGCTGAGACAGGGGGAAGTCACAGGTTCAAGACCAGCCTCAGCAATAGCAAAACTCTCAGCAACCTAGTGAGACCCAGTTTCAAAATCACAAGGGCACTGGAGGTGGTGGCCCTCTTGTAATCCTAATACTTGGGAGTCTGAGACAGGAGGATGGCAAGTTCTAGGACAGCCTCAGCAAGTAGGGAGACTCTCATCAACCTAAGACCCCGTTTCAAGAAAATAAATAAATAAATAAATAAATAGGGCTGGGAGTGTGGCTTAGAAGTAAACACCCCTGGGTTCAATTTCCACTACTGTACATGTGTACACGTGCTCTCTCTCTCTCTCTCTCTCTCTCTCTCTCTCTCTCTCTCTCTCTCTGTGTTTTCTGGACTCATACACATCATTATTGAATTGGGGAATGTTAGTGTCATCCCCATTCATTCTGACTGAAGCATCTATCTCTCCCGTCTTGCCTCAGGAAGCTGAAATGAACCGATAAGAGAAGTTTGCTTTAATTTCCTGAAGAGAAGCTGTGGGGTGATAATTTGAATACTTATTGTTTGTTGAGCCTGGTCAGTTAAGGACTCTTCTGAACCTTAGGTCATGCAGAGGTGCCATCTCTGTCTCAGGACTGTATAATCTAAAGGAGAGAGATAAACCGGGCCTGGTGGTGCACACTTGTAATCCCAGTATTTGGGAGGCTGAGACTGGAGGAACCTCGGTTCATGGACAGCCTCAGCCTGAGGCCCTCCGCAACTCAGTGAGACCCTGTTTCAAAATAAAGAATAAAAAAAAAAAAAAAGGAGATAATTGTAGGCTCCCAGGGTCAGCTGTGTGCTCATGGACAGGTTGTGCCAGGATCTCCACTATTGTATTTGATTCTGTGAGAATTTCACTGATGCCCTGAGCCTCTCCCCCTTTTTGTGAGCTTGAACTCTGGGGCATTCTATCTCTGAGCTACATCTCCATCCCTATTTTTATTCTTTTTTTTCCCCCTGTGGAACTGGGAGTTGAACCCAGAGGCATTCTACCTCTGAGCTACATTCCCAAACTGTCTCTAATCTTTTTTTTGGGGGGGGTCTGGGGATGGAACCCAGGGGCATTTGACGTCCAAGCTACACCTCCTGCCCTATTTTTTATTCTTTATTTTGAAACAGGGACCCAATAAGTTGCAGAAGGACTCACTAAGTAGCTGAGGCTGTCTGCAAATCACGATCCTCTGGTCTCAGCCTTCTGAATGCTGGGATTACAAGTGTGCGCCACCATGTCTGGCTTCAAACTGTCTCTAATTCAATTACATGATTCAGCAAAATCAAACCCATTCGTTGAGGAAGGGAAGAAAGAAAGAGTCACAGATAGAGCTGATTTCTGGGAAGATGGTGACTGAGGAAGCCGCACATACCAGTTCTGCTGACACCTGATCTCCAATGCCTTAAAAACAGTGTTCTACAAAAGCCAGAAAACACCATAACTTTTTTTTTTTTTTTTTGGTGGTACTGGGGTTCCTGGAAGCCTGTCTATCTCCGGGCTACACTCCCAGACCTATTTTATTTTTGGAAACAGGGTCTCCTAAGCCAGCGTGGCTGGCTTCGAACCTGCGCGATCCTCCTGTCTCTGCCTCCCAAGCGCGGGGATTACAAGCGTGCGCCACCACGCCCGGCTCCAGAAAACACCATAACTTTAAAAATAACACAAGTTAAAGGTGGAAGGGGAAAAAAGCAATCAGAGAGCAGAAAATGAACCTGCCTGCCTCGCAGCTGTGGCTCCCCAGTGGCACCATCTTGCCTCACCACATCCAACTCCAGAGACAAGCAGGAAAACAACCAAGGACCTGAAGTAAGCAGCTGCAGATCATCGAATTTTTAAGTCATCAGTCCTCCTGCGCAAACACCGGCTACAACTTCCAGCAGTGGCGGCTGAGCTCACCATGCCCTCCAGAGATTCAGAGCGGTTCTCAACAACACCAGAAAAGAAACTTGTCTGCCTTGCCGCTGTAGGCACCACACCAGCACCATCTTGCCTCACTCACTCGACTCCAGAGATGAACAGGAAAATAAACAAGGACTTGATGTGGCTGCAGATCACTGGAATTGTAAGCCATCAGTTCCTCCTGCGCAAACACCGGCTACAACTTGCAGCCGAGTTCACCATGCCATCCAGAGTGGCACTCAGCAACACCATAATGAAGCTGCTGTCCCTGTGGGGGAACACCCAGTGCGGTGCCCCCAGGGACTTCCACAGCTGTGATAAACTCCCTTGGTCTGAGACTTTGCAATTCAACCTGGAGAAGGTGGGGGTAGAGTCTGCAGTTGGACATAGCAGAGGCTCAGACAGACTCAGGTTCTGCATCAGTAGAAAGTGTAGGGGGAGACTTACTCTTAACACTAGATCCAACTAGTAGAATCTCTGGGATCACCACAGACAATCCAATTGTGGTTAACAGGAATAAGTCAAACCAGTCCAGCCCTAGCTGTACAGAAAAGAGACTCTAAGATTGAGTTTGGTTTCAGAGGCATCCTGTAATGTTGAAATTGAGTTGGAAGTTGTAAAGGAGGCAAAAACTAGCCAAGTTTTTGTGTGAGACCAGGCCTCTTTAGGGGAAAGGGCCAATAGGTCAGTATAGTCGAGCCTCAGAGAGGAAGTGAGGGTATTTATGTAGCCAGGGTCTTGGGGTGGGGCTAGCAAGGTGGGCGAATGCCAGTCCTCTTGTGATATCTGGAGTCTGCCCCATGGCATCTGGAGTCTGCTCCATCTCTGCTTCTGGCTTCCGGGGTTCCACCTCCTGTCCCAGCTGCAGGGAGGGGGAAGAGACCCGACCTATCATCCTGGACTTTTGGTGATATTGGTTGATGATCGAGTCAATAACTACTTCCTGCTGTCAGAGGGGACATCATTATAGGGGCCCCTTGGCCAGGAGAAGGTCGGGTCATTCGGAGGTGGGCAGGTGGGATTATGGCTGCAGCAGGAGTTGACTGAAGGTTACCCTGGACAGCTCGGTAATCCATGTCTGAATGAACTTTAGCAGAAAAGGGGCTTGTGGTTGGTCCAATGTTTTGTGAAGGGGGGCAAGTAGGTCCCTTACATGGTGAATTTCCAGACATAAACAGGTGGGCCTGCTGAAATAAAAGCTTTAAAGAGAACTATGCTGAGAAAAATGGAGCTTATTGGGCCCCAACACTATAGAGGAGAATTTGTCATGAGGTTGATGTAATGGAGCCCTTTTTAACTGAGTAAGGTGATGCCAGTTGGGGTCTCCCAGCAGTTTGGCTGCAGTAGGTATGGGTGAGGATCACTGTAAACGTCCTGGTCCACCATGGCTGGAGATGTTTTGGTTGAAGCAACTTGAGGAGGACTTGATCTTTTGGCTTAAGGGCCTTGGCTGCCCGGTGTGAAGCCACTTCTTTAGTCCCAGGTTGGGGAAGATAGCTGTCGACATGTTCCCGAAGGACGTGCCTGAGAAAAGACAAGTAAGGGAGATAGGCAGCCAAGGGAGGAGGGTCCAAAGGGAGAGCGTGATTAGGCCCAAAAGGGCGACCATACAGCAATTCAAAGGGAACCTGGACCTGCTGCTTCCTCCTCCTCTATCTCAGCCCAGGGGCACCTCTCGTAGGAGGGTCTTGCCTCTTAGTTTGTGAACAGGTGAATAAGCAAATAGAGTGATTAAAGAGCCATATTTTTGTCACAGTCTGTCCTCCAACATAAGGCCACACCCCTGTGTGTTTACAAGATAATACAGTAAGCATAAAGGACTCTCTAATATGGTAACAATAAGCTGGGTGTTGTGGTGCACGCTTATAATCCCAGCATTTGGGAGGCTGAGATAGAAGGATCACGGTTTGCAGACAGCCTCAGCTACTTAGCGAGGCCCTTTGCAGCTCAGTGAGACCCTGTTTCAAAATAAAGAATAAAAATAGGGCTGAGGGTGTATCTCCAGTAGAATGCTCCCGGGTTCCATCACCAGTACCTCCCGCCCCCACCATGGTAATACTAATAAAAAGAACTATTTATTAATTTTTAATCTTCCTGGATGAAGTCTAGACCCTTCCTCCCTGCCCTCCCAAAAGATCTAGTATCACTGTAATTCACTGAGAATCATTAAGAATCAAATCAAATGACCAGTCATGTTCAAGGAGGTTGTAAACTGTGAAGTCCTACGTAAGTCCTACATGGCACCTTACACCTTACATGTAATGGCTGCTCTTTTTTTTTTTTTTTTTTTTTAGACACTGGGGATGGAACCCAGGGGCATTTTACATCTGAGCTACACATCTAACCCTGTTTTTTTTATTCTTTATTTGGAAACAGGGTCTCACTGAGTTGCAAAGGGCCTCACTAAGTAGCTGAGGCTGTCTGTGAACAGTGATCCTCCTGTCTCAGCCTCCTGAATGCTGGGATTACCAGCGTGCGCCACCATGCCCGGCAATGGCTGCTTTTACTAGTTGGCCAAGTTTCCTTCATTTTCTCTGTCTCTGTCTCTCACATGCACACACTCACACACACGTGCACACACATGTCAGCCTCTGCATCTGATGGTTCCAAATCCTTGGATCCAATCGAATGCTGATTAAAAATATTTGAAAAAAATTGCACTTATATGGAACACACACAGATGTTTGTTTCTTCTTGTCATTGTTCCATAAACAACATAGTATAATAATTATTTATATTCCAATTTCATTGATTAGGTGCTATGAGTAATCTAGAGATGATTTAAAGTATGTGGAACAGGTTCGAAGCCAGCCTCAGCTACTTCATGAGGCTCTCAGCAACTTAGTGAGACCCTGTTTCCAAATAAAAGATAAAATAGGTCTGAGGCCGGGCATGGTGGCACATGCTTGTAATCCCCGCGCTTGGGAGGTGGAGACAGGAGGATTGTGCAGGTACGGAGCCAGCCGCGCTGGTTTATGAGACCCTGTTTCCAAATAAAAAAGTATAAAAATAGGTCTGGGAGTGTAACCCAGAGGTAGAACCCCAGTACCACCAAAAAAAAAAAAAAAAAAAAAAAAAAAAAGATAAAATAGGTCTGGGAGTAAGTATAGCCTGGAGGTAGAAAGCCCCTGGGTTCCACTCCCAGTACCACACACACGCACAAAAATAAGGCATGTGGGAGTATGTGTGTAGGTTAGACGTGAATGTGATGCCATTTTATAAAAGGAACTTGACCATCCTCAGAACTTGATACTTATGAGCATGGGGTGGAGAGGGATCCTGGAACCAATCCCAAGTGGATATTTAGCAATGACTGTGTGTGCGTGTGTGTGTGTGTGTGTGTGTGTGTGTGTGTGTGTGTGTGTGTTTCTGTGAACAATTTGATAAGTTTCATAAAATAATGTCTCTTTGTCTCTAGATACTTTAGTGTATATTTTATTTCTTTTTTCTTTTTTGGTACAGGGGATTAAATCTAGGAGCATGTTACTCCTGAGGTATACTCCAAACCCTTTTTTATTTTGAAACAAGGTCTCACTAAGTTCTGAAGCTGGCCTCAAACTCCCAAGTACTGAGATTACAGGTTTGCACCATTGGGTCCAACTATAGTGTATATTTCTTTCCTCCTCCTCTTCCTCCTCCTCCTCCTCCTCCTCCTCCTCCTCCCCCTCCTCCTCCTCTTCTTCTTCCTTCTTCTTCTGTGGTGCTGGGGATTGAATAGGGACATTCTACCTCCGAGTTCCACCCCCAATTCTATTTTATTTGGAAACAGGGTTTTCCTAAGTTGCTGAGAGCCTCTCTAAGTTGCTGAGGCTGGCTCTGAACCTGCTATTCTTCTGTCTCCACTTCCCAAGTACTGAGATTACAGGTATGCACCACCACACCTGGCTTAGTGTATATTTTCTAAGAATATTCACTCAAGATATTTAACATTGATACACTATTATCTGATCTGTAGACCTTACATTTTGCCAATTGTTCCCATAATTTTTTTTATAGCAATGCTTTTTTTTTTCTACTCCACCCAGCATCATATACCTGGAATGGTTTCCTGGCCTTTCTTTGCTTTTCATGACCTTGACATTTTTAAAGAATTTAGGCCAGTTATTTTTTATAATGTCATCCAAATTGGGCTCTGTCCGATGTTCCCTCATGATTAGAGTCAGATTATGTAATTTTGGTAGGAGTATTAAATCAGTAGTTAATGTCTCTTGAGCTTAGTAGGAGACATAACCCCAGGTAGATCCCCTGAGTGGTAGTTTGAAGAGCACTGGACGGGGAGTCAGCCCAGTGTGGAAGCCAAAGACTAGGACAAGTTCTGCCACTGGCTGATGATAACTTTAACAATATGTAAAGTGCTTTCTTTTTTTTTTTTTGTGGTACTGGAGATTGAATCTGGGAGCATTCTGCCTCTAAGGTATATCCCCAGACCCAGTTTATTACTTTATTTTGAAACAGGGTCTTCCTAAGTTATCAAAGGCTAGTTTTGAACCTGTGATCCTACTGTCTCAGCTTCCCAAGTACTAGAATTATAGGCATGTACCACCATCCCTGGCTCGTAAAGTGTTTTATATGCATTCTTTCATATGATCTTTCAACAGTCTCAGGAGTTAAAGTGATACTTACTTTATGGATAAGGAGGGCTCTCTAGTGCCTGGGCCAAGGCCACAGAAGTAGGAGAGTGGCAGAGCCAGGGCCACACCGAGGTCCCAATCCGGACCCTGAAGTTTCTAAACCAGCATGCTGGAGTGGAGGTCACGGTGCCTGGCTGGGGACACGCTTCTGAAAGGAGAGAAGTGACTAAGACAAAAGGCAGAAGGTAGGACTTCTAGCATGCTGGATTCCACAGAGCAACGAAAGTCATTTTAACAATTGGGGAACAGACAGAAGGCTTTTATAATGCTTTCTGCTGCCAAGTAAGGATATTAAAATATAGGAGCAAAATGTTATCTAACATCAATACTGTTTCATAAAAGAAAGGGCATTTTGATATAAAAAGGGAAAGTCATAGTCTCAGAACAAAGAGCATCCTTGCAAATGGGATGTGTTAGTTTTGTAATGTCCTTGGAACCTTGTTGTTTCTTTTCCCAGTTCACTGGGATCTTGGGGAAGATCTTCCCAGAACAGCCCCCACCCCCCGTGCCTGGCACTGGGGGACTGCACTTTGGTGTCTTGTGCTGTATCCTCTGATGGCTTTACTCTAAATGGCATCAATATGTGGTCAGGGAAGTTGTGTGGCCAGGTCTGTTGAATTATAGCAGCAAGAATGTTAATTGAGACAGTTGCTGAGGCTGACCTCAAACCTGTGCTCTTCCTGTCTCAGCCTCCTAAATCCCGGGGTTACAGGCGAGGACCACCATACCCAGCTTTCTCAGCTTCTTGTTGCTGTACCTACCTCCCCAGTGTCTCTTTTCTTATTCCTCTGCTCTCAGATCTCACTTTCAAGGAAGTTGTCAAAGGGTTGGAGCTGTTCTGCAACCTATTGCTCCCGTGGTGTGCTAAAAAAAAACAACCAAATAAGAGTAAGCCCGGCCACCTGACGCTCACTCCCATGCCATTTCAATGAAGCCATTTGGCAAGAGTTTGTTCGTGGCTGAGGGAGCAGGAAGAAATGGCGGGGCGGCCTGTGGGTGAGTCATGTGACCATAGTTTTCTACACAAAAGGCACTGAACATCTGCTTCTTCAGTGTCTAGGGCACCTCTCGCCAAGCCCTTCCCCTCTCCTCACGCCTATTATGGCTCCATCCTTCCAATCTCCTGACACCCTTTATTGTATCATAAGCCCCACAACAATCTCACTTTTCTTGTGCTAGTTTAAGTGGGTTTCTGTTTATTAGCATAAAAACAAAACGGTAAGGATGCACGTTCACATAGTTCAAAGCACCTGTGCCCCTCGCTCAGCTCTCCCTTTTCTTAGGGAAGCAGCCCCGGTTCTCCTGGTCAATCATCATGCCACTGCTGGCTGCCTCTCTACCTGTGTGGACAGCCACAGCCTTCAGAAATAGACTCATAGGGGTGCAGAAGTGGAAGAAGCCACTTTTATGGGGCAATTGGATGGGTAAAGAGTGGGCTTGACAGCCTTAGAATTTCTTCCTTCACACCCAGCAAGACGGTTCCCTGAGGCTGGTTCTGCTTACAAGAGGGTTACGACAACGTCTGAGAGGAAGGCTGCACAAATAGCAGAGGTGGTCTCTTGAAGGAAGCGGCAGAAGTCAGGGCTGGGGGGAAGGCGCAGAGGGGCTTTTCCCAAACCTGCCCTATATTTCAAAGGAGCAACCCTGGCGCAGGACTGTGTCTCCCGAGTGGCGGGGAAGGGCAGTGTGCAAAGCCGCAGGCGCATCGTGCTCGGCGGGGAGAGGAACTCCGGCCGCTCCTTCCCCCTGTGGCTGCCATGTTCAGGTCAGAACTAACTTTAGCCCTGCAGCCCTCGAATGGGGACAGTCCGCTAGTGGATTGCATCCTCCTTAAATGACTAAGAGGCTTTTGCCAGAGACCGGGAGAAAGGAAAGGAAATGAATTCACTTATTATTTCATTTATTTTGTACTTGGTGTCATCCTCCAGCGTCTTGCAGGATAATGACACTTTCTATTCATATAGCGTCGCTGTCCCTGGGGCTCCAGGCTCTCCACAAACATTATCAGCCGTGCGGACCTGGGTGGCCCAGGGAGGAGGGACAGCATTTGCTTTATTTTCTGCCTCTGCTTGGGGGTCTCTCTGTCTGTCTCTGTCTTTGTCTCTGTCTCTGTCTCAGTCTTTCTATTCGTGTAATTTTTTTTTTCGATTGGGAATGGAGCCCAGGGCCATTCGACTTCCGAGCTATACCCCCTGCCCTATTTTTGATTCTTTTTTTTGAAACAGGGTCTCACTAAGTTGGAAAGGGTCTCGCTAAATAGCTGAGGCTGTTCGCGAACCACGATCCTCCGCTCTCAGCCTCCCAAATGCTGGGATTACAAGTGTGCACCACCACGCCCGGCTTCTATTGATGTAATTTAAGTTTACTGACAATGAAGTTTCAGTTGTGTCTGAAAATGTATTATTTTGCCTTCATTTTGAAGCAGCTTTGAGATATAATTCATATGCTAAACAATTCATCCAGTGGTCTCTCTTTTTGCTGAGACCTCTGCTCCTTGGAAGCAAACGCAAGGACTTTCTCACATCTAAAGAATAGGCTCAGGGGATGGTGCATTTATTGGCTTCATGAGTGTCCAGCTGCCCACCACTCTGTAATTACCCATCATGCATTGCTTCATCTCAATGCATGGTAACACTCTTACTTTGGCTGGGAAACTGGGGCTCAGAGAAGCTGTGCAGGATGACTGAGTTATTGTATCAGGGTACTGGTGAGTCTGAAGCAAGTGTTACCAAATGTCTAGCTACTGTCTTGTCCTTTTACATCCTTCCTGTCTGTAGTGGTGAGCACTCCCCCCCTCTCTCATAGTATTGGGAATTGAGTTCAGGGACCTTCTACCTCTAAGCTATACTCCAGCCTTTTTAAATTTTTTACTTGCGAACAGGGTCTCACTAAGTTGCTGAGGACCTCACTAAATTACTGAGGCTGGCCTTGAACCTGTGATCCTCCTGTGTCAACCTCCCAAGCACAGGGATTACAGGTATGCACCACCACACCTAGCTTGCCGTGACTCTTTCAATCTGAGAACATTTGTTCTGAGGCAAGATTGAGGCTAAAAGGCGGGGAGGGCGCGGACTCCACTGGAAGTCACGACCCAAGTCGGTTGTGCATCTTTCTCCGCAGACCCACATCCCGTGGCACTTTGCATCAGCCCAGGCTGCCTCTCTGGGGCTTGGATATGTTAGAGAAGATCTGAAGGGCCTTTCAAAGGGTGCTGGGACGTAAATAGCTTTCGCAGAAGTACATTGCCTCAGCGAGGCGCTGACGGAATCGGCGCCACGTGGACTTAGCAGCAGTCTGTTGCTCGGGGTTGTGGAGTGATGGCAAGGGAATGTCATTACACTTTTACCCGTGAATGAGCCCTTAGTAAAAAGGACAAGTGGCTTCCAGGTGCCTTGCCACAGATTCCCATCACTGAGTCACGCAGCCAGTTGGAAGCCCGAGAGGCAGCGCAGCGTCTCCTGACGGTTCCACAGCCGCCAACTTGGACTGTCCCCAGTTCCAGCTTTAGCATCTTCCTTTAGTCACTTTACTGCACAGTCAGTTCCCCTTCTGTGTATGCACAATAGGAGGAGATTCTACTGCAGGGACAAGGCTGTTGCTGTCCCATCTGACCAGACAGCCCCAGAGAGAACAGGCCACCCACGGCCGGAAGAGCTGTTCCTCACAGGAACCACCTGTGGGTAGCCCACTCCAGGGCCGTCACCTACAGGCCATCCCGGAGCAGGGCTGGTCAATGTGCGGACATCATGGTTGCCAAGGTTACAAGGTAATTCCGCCATTGTGTCCCATCAGGCAGCTCAGTCCAGCCTCTGCTGTCAAGGCGGGATGTGGGCTGGAGTGGAGGGAGTATTGGTTTAGAAATCTTGTCTCTGTTATTAACTTAGTTAGTGTGGTGTCAGATCCGTGAGGATCTCTGGGCATCTGAGTTTTCTCATCTGTAGGGTTCATGGCCAAGGTGGAAGAAGGCTCTTTAGCAGGTGATGAAGCTGAGTGTGGTGGTGCACACCTGTAACCCCAGTGCTTGAGAGGCTGAGACAGGAGGATAGCAGGTTCAAGGCCAGTCTCAGCAATTTAGTCAGACACTGTTTCAAAATAAAATAAAAAAAAGGTTTGGGGTGTGACTCGGAGGTAGAATGCCCCTGGGTTCAATTCCTAGTATAAAAAAAAAAAAAAAGAAAAAGAAAAAGAAAAAAGATAATAAATGACTCTAGGGGCCAGAGAGATGCTATAAATAAACAGATGATCTAGATGTAAGATGATAGGAATGGCAGAGCCTAGGGAAAACTGGAGAAGCGATGCCTTGCTAATGATACCCAAGTTCAAATAATAAGAATAATAATAAAAATTCCTCAAACCTCTTCCTTGAAATGTAGGTCAAATAAAATGCCAAGGGGGCATTTTCCAACCTGTTCCCCAAGTTTGTGAAACCGAGGAAAAACCTGAGCAACCCCTCAGCTTCTCTTGATTTTAGTTACTTGCTTTTAATTGACCTTAATAATCACTAATTTTGGAGGTCAAATAGCTGAGCACTGTATCATTACCCTGCCTGACCGCCCGCCTGCCCGCCTGCCTGCCTGCCTGCCTGCCTGCCTGCCTGCCTGCCTGCCTGCCTTCCTTCCTTCCTCCCTTCCTTCCTTCCTTCCTTCCTTCCTTCCTTCCTTTTTTTCTTCTCAACTGGGGATTAAACCCAGGGACTTTATACCTATGTCCTATACCCCCAGCCCTTTTAATTTTTTACTTAGAAGTGAGGTCTGGATCACAGGGGCATACCATCACACCTAGCTTTATTAGCCTAGTACTACTTCTGTTCTGGATAACGCTTCTGACTTGTGGGTCATGTTGATAATGGTTGTCTAGGTTACTTTTTAGTGACTGGAAGGCTGCTGGCTCTTTTTTTTTTTCATTATTCCTCTGAGCTACACCCCCAGCCCCAGCCCTTTTTATTTTTATTTTGAAACAGAATCTTGCTAAGTTGCTGAGGGTCCCACTAAGTTGCTGAGACTGTCCTCAAACCTGCAATCTTCCTGTCTCAGCCTCCCAAGTACTGGGATTATAGGTGTGCCCTGCCAGGCCCAGTTGGAAACCACTGACTCTTGGGCTTGCCCAAGTGTCTACTGGGTGATCTTTTGATGTCAGAAGCCCCAAAACTCCACCGTCAGCTCATGCTAACAGTAGTGTTATTTTTACTTTTATTTTTAATTTTTGTGGTACTGGGGATGGAACTCAGGGGCATTCTACCTCCATAGCTACACCTCTAGCCCTATTTTTTATTCTTTATTTTGAAACAGGGTCTCACTGAGTTGCAAAGGGCCTCACTAAGTAGCGGAGGCTGTCCCTGAGCCCCGATTCTCCTGTCTCAGTTTCCCAAGTGCTGTGATTACAAGCGTGTGCCGCCACGCCTGGCTTAACAGTGGTGTTATTTGAAACACCATTTCGCGAAGAGCTATGGCGTGCTTGTGCGTCGACCGCTGGTTACATCACCGTTCACTTTTCTTTATCCCGCAAATATCTCCAAACTCTATCATGAAGGAGGTGGATTCAAGTCTTGGTCTCCCACCTCCATGCTTGGCCGCCTTACAAATAAACTCATGAATTTAGCAAATCTTGTTGCTTCAGTGTTGGCCCACTGTGGGCAGGCAAAACGAGCCTGGTTCTGTAACAGTTGCTCCTAGTTTTAATTGTCTAGACTTTGTCTGGAAAGCATGCATTCTTATGTATCTGAATTCCTAATTCAACTATATATCTGCTGTATCTTTTTGGATGTGATCAGTACAGGTGTCTAATACTGGGAACAAAATTCATGGAAAATGTAGATCAATATTGTTTTTCCTAGGCTAAACCATAGGGACAAGCACTGATTCAAAGTTATTGGTTAGGACTTCCGGGAAGATGGCGACAGAGAAAAGCGGGGCTTACGAGCCCCGCTAACAACCAATCTCTATTACTACAAAATCAGCGCCTTTCATAGTCAGAAAACACCATCAGCAGAGAAACAAAAAATGTAATTACAAGGGACAGAGAAAAAGAGGGCTGGAAAAACGAGACACCAGAAAGAAACCAGATCGCAGTGCTGCGGAGCGGCGGGCGCCATCTTTCCTTGCAGTACCAGGCCCCAGAGAGGAGGGGGACTCAGAACGGAGCTCAGAGCCACAGAGGAGATACGCCGGCTGGCTTTGAACCTGCACGATCCTCCTGCCTCAGCCTCCCAAGCGCGGGGATTACAAGCGTGCCCACCACGCCCGGCTTCACTCATTGTTTTTCAGTGGTTCCCTCAGGCCCGTGGGTTTCCATCTCCAGAGTCCACTCTCCTTTCTCTCTATCTAATATCACACAGGCTGGGTGTGGTGGTCATTACAAGCCTGTAATTCTAGCATAGGAGAGGCTGAGATAGGAGGATCGCAGATTGTAGCCAGCCTCAGCAATTTGGTGAGACCCTCTGCAACCTAGTGAGACCATATATTAAAAAAAAAGAAATAGACTTAGGAGTGTTGCTCAGAGGCAGAAAGCCCCTGGGTTCAATCCCCAGAACTATAAAACAAACAAGCAAGCAAACAAACAAACAAACAAACAAACCCCATCCACCCTCAATATGCAAAGATTATCTGTCTAGGAAACTTTTCTTCTTCTCTCTCTCTCTCTCTCTCTTTTTTTTTTTTTAGCACTGGGGATTGAACCCAGGGACATTCTATCTCCAAGCTCCACCCTCAGACCATTTTATTTTTATTTTTGAAACAGGGTCTCACCAGGTTGATGAGAGTCTCACTACTTGCTGAGGCTGTCCTTGACTCTGCAATCCTCCCTTTTCAGCCTCTCATGTGCTGGAATTACAAGTGTGTGCCATCATGCCTGGCTTGTAGCCTTCTTTATATTAAAACAAAATCAGATGTAATAAATTTTCTGTGCTCTTTTTGTGTTTTTCAGTTATAATATTATATTCTGCCTTGATTTGTAGTTATTTATTTATGTACCCACTTCCTCTAACTAGTAAGCTTGTGTGTGTGTGTGTGTGTGTGTGTGTGTGTGTGTGTGTGTATTTGTGGCACTGGGGGTTGAACTAAGGGGGATTCTATCTCCAAGCTACACCCCCAGCCCTTAAATTTTTTTTTTTTTGTGTGTTTTGCTTTGAAACATGGTTTCAATGGGTTGCTGATGGTCTTGCTAAATTGCTGAGGCTGACCTAGAACCTGTGATCCTCTTCTCAGCCTCCCAAGTACTGGGATTACAGGCATGTGTCACCACGCCTGGGTGCTAGTAAGCTTCTTAAGAGCATGGTCTATATATTGCTTGAAATGACTCCATTTTATTTCATAAACAAGGAGTCGTTCATTGCATTTATGTTGAATAAAACTGAACAAGGTCCATTTATTAGTTGTTTGCTTACCAGTGGAAGAATTTTTTGGGGGCTGTCAATCCACAGAGGAGCCTCCAAACACATGAGTCTAGCAACAGAACAAGACACTCCAAGGAAAAAGTGCCACCTTTTGTGATTTTTATAAAAATTTACAGAAAACCTTCAGAAGCAACTCAGCCTAAGATAATAGGGAATGGTTTGCCAGTGGGCTTACTTATCTTCCTATAGATTTGTTTTTGTGGTACTGGGGATGGAACCCAGGGGCATTCTACCTCCAAGCTACACCCCCAGCCCAATTTTGTATTCTTTATTTTGAAACAGAGTCTCACTGAGTTGCAAAGGGCCTCACTAAGTAGTAGCTGAGGCTGTCCGTGAACTGCAATCCTCCTGTCTCAGCCTCCCAAATGCTGGGATTACAAGTGTGTGCCACCACCCCTGACTCTTCCTATAGATTTTAAAGAAAAAAAAAAACTTGTAAAGTCAGAGATCTAAACTTTCCTTGGTGTGAAGATGGGTAGTATTATCTGGGCCTCGTGGCATATCCTGCAATCCCAGTACTCAGGAGGCCAAGACAGGAGGATCACAGCTTTGAGACCAGTCTCAACAACCTAGCAAGGACCTCAGCAACTTAGTGAGACTCTGCTTCAAAATAAAGCATACAAAATAGGGCTGAGGGTGTATCTTGGAGGTGGAATGCCCCTGAGTTTAATTCCTGGTACTGAAAAAGAAAAGAAAAGAAAAGAAAAAAAAAAGAAAGAAAAAAAAAGAGCTTGGGGTATAGCTTGAAGGTAAAATAGCCCTGGGTTCTATTCCCAGTCCCATAGAGAGAGAGAGAGAGAGAGAGAGAGAGAGAGAGAGAGAGAGAGAGAGAGAAGAGAAGAGAAGAGAAGAGAAGAGAAGAGAAGAGAAGAGAAGAGAAGAGAGAGGAGAGAGAGAGAGAGCCCTTAGACATAGCCCATAATCTGTGTTCTATGCTATGTGTTTTCCAGTTGTCTGATCTATCATTTGTTAGTTACTGCTAATGACCAATGAGCACCTACTATGTGCCTGGCCCTGTTCAGACATTCGATGCGTATTACCTTACCTTACTGCTCCAACGACCCTTTGAGGCAGGTATTCAAAACCCCATTTTAGATGAAGAAGCAGACTAAGGGTGGTTACATAATTCTCTCAAAGTCACGGTTACCGTTTGGATGGGAATCTCCCAGAGGCGCAGGCATAGAATGCTTGGTCCCAGCTGGTCACACTCCTGGGAGCCCAGGGGAACTCTCAGAGGCGAGGCCTCGTGGGGGCACTAGGGGGTGGCGTTTGAAGGGTGTCTTTTGTCCCTGAATTCTCTGTCTCTGCTTCCCAGCCACCATGAGGCGGGCAGCTTTGGTCGGCCCGGCCCTCTGTCTCACACCACAGGCCAGGAATAGTGGAGTCAGCGGGCCACTCACTGGAAGCTCAGAAGCAGGAGCGAGCTCTCCCACCTATGCTGATGGTCTTGGGCAGCAGGCTCAGTGCAGAGCAGGGCGGGGCCGTGATTCCAGGCGCGTGGACTTTCCTGCCTGCCTGCTTTGCTGCGTGCCATTGCCTCATCCAGGGGACCTGCCTACTGATTCTTGCTTCTTTATTTCTTGGATCAGCGATGTCTCCCAGGCTAGAAATTATGTGGTGGCCACAGTTGGTGAGAGTGAAGCCCCAAGCTACAAGAGGCTTTGACAAAAGCAGTCTGTTACTTCTACCCCCATATTACAGTACTGATTAACCACCAGAAGGACTTACGAACACAAAAATACATTATCTGGTGGAATTTTTTTCCTTTTGGTGGTGGGGATGGAACCCAGGAACATTCTAGATCCACGTTCCATCCCCAGTCCTTTTTAATTAAATTTTTTTTTTTTGGTGGTACTGGGGTTCCTGGAAGCCCTTCTAACTCCGGGCTACACTCCCAGACCTATTTTATACTTTTTTATTTTTGGAAACAGGGTCTCTTAAGCCAGCAGGGCTGGCTTCTAACCAGCGCGATTTTCCTGTCTCCGCCTCCCAAGCGTGGGGATTACAAGCGTGTGCCACCACGCCCGGCTAATTTTTTTTAAATTTTGAAACAGACTCTTCCTAGCCGGGGTTGGAGGCACATGCCTGTAATCCCAGCATCTGGGAAGCCGAGACAAGAGGATTGCAGGTTTGAGGACAGCCTCAACAAGTAGTGAGACTCTCATCAACCTGGTGAGACTCTGTTTCAAAAGAAAAATTAAAAAATAGGCGAGGCGTGGTGGTGCACGCTTTTATTCTAAGTACTTGGGAGGCTGAGAGAGGAGGATCGCAGGTTCGCAGACAGCCTCAGCAACTTGTGAGGCCCCCTGCAACTTATTGAGACCCTGTTTTAAAATTAAGAATAAAAGCTGGGCGTGGTGGCGCACGCTTGTAATCCCTGCGATTGGGAGGTGGAGACAGGAGGATCATGCAGGTTCGAAGCCAGCCTCGTTGGCTTAAGAGACCCAGTTTCCAAATAAAAAATATAAAAAATAGGTGTCTGGGAGTGTAGCCTAGAGGTAGAAGGGTTTCCAGGAACCCCAGTACCACCAAAAAAAAAAAAAAAAAAAAAAAAATAGAGCTGGTGTATAGCTCAGAGGTAGAATACCCTTGGGTTCCATCTCCAGTACCACTACCACCACCACCAATAATAATAATAATAGTGCTGGGGGGTGTAACTCAGAGGTAGAATGCTCCTAGATTCAATCCCTAGCAGCAGCAGCAGCAGCACTACCACCATCACCACCACAACAACAACAATAAACAAAGAAATTTGAAAAAAAAAAAATAGGGTCTTGCTGAGTTGCTGGGATTCTCACTAAGTTGCCGAGGCTGGCCTGAAACCTGGAATCTCCCAAGTTTTTTTTTTTTTTTTTTTTTTTTAAATTTTTAAACAGGGCCTCACTATTTGTGTGGACTCTTTAAATGGGAAATATCGAGAAATTTACCTTTTCTTCTAAGGCAGGCTCCAGATTAAATGGATAAAAGCAGCTTGGCACTGTTGTCTTTGTTTCCAGAGCTGCTGAAACTGCTCTGGTTCTCCTGGCTCGGTGCGTGATCGTCTCGGTTGCAACGACACGTGCCTAAAGACAGGAGGTGCAGACCCGAGCTTTCGAGCGCCCGTTGTCCTCTGCTCCAGTGGGATCTGTTCATTTTCCCTCAAAGTGGCCTTTGACCACAAAGGCATGTGAAAAAGCCCCCTGACATCCCAGCCGGGGAAGCTTTCGTTCCTACACTCTCAACGATGCCATAAATATCGTCTTTGCTTTTATTTTGGCAATGAACAGGAGGCACGGGCAGCTCCTTTTTCCCTGGCCAGGCTCCCAGCCGAAGGACCACACTGCAGGTTTGTCTTGAATGGTGATGAATTGGAGGACTATCAGAAAGCTGGAAGTGGGGTGGCCGTAGTGAAACGGGGGTGTCTCCTCTTATAGGGCTCTTGTCCAGTGGATTTTGATGAAGTCCAAGGACTAAGGAAGGGTATAGAAATATCAATATTTGTTTTAAGTCGGGGAAAAATAGAAGACAAAAAGAGCTCCCCCTCCACACACAGTGGGGGAGGGACACCTGGAAGAGAATAACCCCCGAAGCTCCTGGGCAGTGGGCTTTTATACCTTGCTGAGGTTTCCCATTTGCTCTTTTATGATTGGTCAGAATTGGGTTTTGGGAACCAGTGTCTTTTGACCAATACCAATTGTTAGTGTGAACTGTTCTCTTGTGGACTGATGGGCGCTGATCTCCTGGCGCCTGCTGTCTCCCACCTCCCCCACCTCACACAGGGTAATGCTGTGGCCTTCTTTAGTCTCTCCCGGTTCCAGCTCCTCTCCCTGCCTCAGTAGTGTGGTACTGTTGGGAAGATGTGGCCTCATAAGATGGCCTGTGGGTTGTGTAGCCCAGGGAACAATTCCTGGGGGGGCAAACTATCATCAGATATTTGTGAAGCTCAGTTGCCCTGGAAAAAAAAAACAGTAGATATTTTTCTCTTTCATTGGAGAGGGCAGAACCTGGAAGAGAAGAAGTTCAGTGCAAGAGCCAGTCATGCATATGAAAGAATATATTATATCATATGTATTATGGGGGAGTTTAATATAAGGAATAAGCCGGGCGTGGTGGCGCACGCTTGTCATCCCCGCGCTTGGGAGGCTGAGACAGGAGGATCGCGCAGGTTCGAAGCCAGCCGCGCGCGCTGGCTTAGGAGACCCTGTTTCCAAATAAAAATGTAAAAATAGGTCTGGGAGTGTAGCCTGGAGGTAGAAGGGCTTCCAGGAACACCAGTACCACAACCAAAAAAAAAAAAGAATAATATTTGAATATTTTAATTGTTCAGAATAATGAGGGAGCAGGCTTTGCAGAGATGTGCTCCCTATCACTGGGGTGTGTTTGAGCCAGGGGAGCTATGGCAGGGATTCCAGCACTGTGTGAGAAGTTATTCTCAAAGATCTAAAATTCCATTTCTATTCTTTTTTTTTTTGGTTTCTTTTTTTGGTGGTACTGGGGGTGGAACCCAGAGGCTTTCTACCTCTGGGCTATACTCCCAGACCTATTTTATATTTTATTTGGAGACAGGGTCTCACTAGGTTGCTGAGAGCCTCACTAAGTAGCTGAGGCTGGCTTTGGTCCTCCTGTCTCAGCCTCCAAGTGCGGGGATTACAAGCATGCCTACCATGCCCGGCCCTAAAATTCCATTTCTATTCTAAGAATTTAGTTCACAGTTTAACTTGTATACTGGTATCCATTGCTCATATGTGAATTAAATATGACAGGTAGCTAACAGTGCTTGTTAGAGAAGTATCTATGCATTGAAGCCTCACTAATTTAAAATAATTCAAGAGGGAAGCCTGTATGGTTTGTAGAGTTAATTGCAAAATGCTTAAAAATAGTTGTAAGAGACCATTTTATTCCTTTTAAGAACATGGACACATAAAATGATATCTACCAAAGTTGCGTTTTCAAGGTCTTGATTTACTGATTTGGGAATGGTTTGTCATTAGCACACTAAAGCACCAGGCTTACTGATCTTTGCTTAGATTAGAATTAATCATTTCTAATTCAGAGTGTCTGAAAACAGTTGATTCTCTTAAGTAAATAAATCGGCCCCTCAGAATTTCATTTTAAGTATTTATTTGTTCTACCAACTCTTCCTTTTTTCTCTTGATAAGCCAAAAGGAAGCGTCTATTCAACTCCTGTCAAAATGTCACAATTAAAAAAAAACCCAAAAGGACACCATGAATAAATGTGATTTTTGCCATATTTTTGTAAGACTGCTTTTCTGTCTCCGAGATTAGATGTTTGATTGCTTGGGGCCCATGAAAGGAATCTCTCTGGAAGGCTATTTACATTTGGAGGGTGTGGCAAGGAACTGGGTGTAACAATTTGTTCATTTACCAAATTTAATATTCAAGAGATGACATATTACGTGATTGATTCCATTTATAGAAAATGTTCAGAATAGGAAAATCTATATGGATAGAAACGGTTGCTTAAGGCTAAGGCAGGGAGTGGGAGGACAGAGGGGAAGTCAGCAGTGACCACCGACAAGGACGGGACAGAGGGGAAGTCAGCAGTGACCACCGACTTCCTTTCTTGGGGGCTTCCTTTCTGGGGGGATGATAATGCTCTACACTTGATGGTGGGGATGCTTCCCCAACTCCATGAATATTCAAAAAGCCACCGAGCTGTGCCCGTCGCACAGGTGAATATATGGCATGTGTACCCAAATGTCGCACCGTCTGGCCTGGCTCCTGTGGCCATGGCGCTTTTCCCTCTGAATCATAGGATGACGGGGACTTCAGGAGTCACCTCCCTGGTGGGTTGATACTAACACCCTCCAAGCCCTGAGGTGCTTATATGGTTTTTCAGGACTCCACTAAAGGAGATTGGCCTGCTTTTTATATTATACAATTCCATTTTACTGGAGAAATAAGTTTTTCTTAGCATAGTCCGTTAGGTAATATCAGTGTAATGATATTTTATCTCCTGAACTTTACAGTTTGGTAATTTCCATTTCTACCTTACCATCCAGGCTTCCTCCTATGCAATCCTACCATCTCTCATCTTTAACTACGTAAAAAAGGAGTTAATTAAGGGGATGAGTTCAAATTCTGGTCTTGCTCTTAATAAATATATGACCTTGGATGATGAGCCACCTGCAGTCTCGGTTTTCCTCACCTGGAAATGGAGACAATAATCTTGTCTACTAAGACTTCTTAGGGCAGATTTGGAAGCTGGCTGTGTCTGCACAGAGCCCAGGGCAGAATCTCGAACCAAGTAAGCATCCCTGTTACCAGTGGCCACTATGCCCCCTCTCTGGGAGCACTTCTGTAGAATTGTGGCTAGAGAGACAAGAAGTGACTAGCTGCCCAGCAGTGATTCTCAGGACACAGCACTTAGGATCCCATGATGGTGGGACCATCGAGGAGTCACAATACATCCTTGGCCTGGACCACGACATGTGTGCGGGTGGAAACTAGGATGGATCAGCTCCTGAGCATTCTGCACTGGGGCAAAGGGGAGGGAGATTGTTGGGCATCCCTGAAGACACCCTTCTGCATCCATCTCTGGGGCTGTTACTAAATTCTCCAAAGGGAAGCTATTTTTACCAGGTGATGATTGAAATTGGGGGTTGGAGCAGGGAGAATAGGATTCAGGCCAACACCATGGTAGGAATGGAAAGCCATTTATGAAAAGAGCAATCCATCCCCCTTCATTTTCCCTCTAAGATTCCGGAAGAGGCAGCCTCTGGTCTCCCCTGCTGCCTTTTCTCTGTTAGCATGATTGCTACTGTTGCCAGGTAACTGCTGGCGCAAGGACTTCTGGGTCAGCTCCCCCCACCCCCCAGCTTGACTGAGTGGGAGGGAGGTGGGGGAGGCAGAGGTCAGGTCAAAAGCAATGAAAACCGCCGGGCGTGGTGGCGCACGCTTGTAATCCCTGCGCTTCGGAGGCGGAGACAGGAGGATCGCGCTGGTTAGAAGCCAGCCCTGCTGGCTTAAGAGACCCTGTTTCCAAAAATAAAAAAGTATAAAATAGGTCTGGGAGTGTAACCTGGAGGTAGAAGGGCTTCCAGGAACCCCAGTACCACCAAAAAAAAAAAAAAAAAAAAAAAAAAAAGCAACGAAAACAGCAGTGTCTCTACACACAAATGAGGGCCACTGAGGCCTGAAAACACAGATATAAGGACACCCTCAAATAAAAGGCCAGTAAATATACAAGGCCTTGGAAGACTTGGTGTGTTCTTCCCTTACTCCTTTTTAAAGAAACCTTAATTTCTCACAAATCCCAGAAAAATGCACGTGCATGTGTGTGATGCTTCAGGCCCTCCATCTAGTGCTGAGGGCCAGGTGCCCAGTGACGCTGTCCGCCTTAGGGCACCTGTAGGACTGTCAGGGCCCTCAGAAAGCCATCTTTCAGTCTTGCCCAGGAACAGTGAGCAGCGATGCTCTCCTAAGTGAGGACCACGCTGAAGCTGGAGGAAGGAAGGGAGGGAGGCAACTAGCAGCCAGCTCACCACTGCTCAGCCCAAGCTGGGTCTGCAGGCTGTGAGGGGCAGAGGCCGGAGCGGGGCCCTGGAGATGATGCTCCTGTGAGATCCGCCTCCCTCCCTCCCTCTCTTCTTCTCTCCCTTCCTGCCTCCTTCTCTATTTCCTTTTCTTCAGATTGAGCCTAGGGACATTCTATCACCAAGCTGCACACCCAGTCCTTTTTATTTATTTATTTTATTTTGAAACAGGGTCTCTCTAAGTTGCTGAGGCTGTCCTTGAACCTGCGATCCTCCTATCTCAGCCTCCCATGCACTGGGATTATAGGTGTATACTACCATGCTTGACTAGAATTTTTTTGTTTGTTTTGTTTTTTGGTGGTATTGGGGATTAATTGTACCCAGGGGCACTCTACCACTGAGCTACATCTCGGAGGTAGAATGCCCCTGGGTTCCATTCCCTGTACCTCAAAAAAAAAAAAAAAAAAGAATTTTTATTTCAGGGACTTTTTTTTTGGTGGTACTGGGGTTCCTGGAAGCCCTTCTACTTCCGGCTACACTCCCAGACCTATTTTTACACTTTTATTTGGAAACAGGGTCTCTTAAGCCAGCACAGCTGGCTTCGAACCAGCGTGATCCTCCTGTCTCAGCCTCCCAAGCGCGGGGATTACAAGCGTGCGCCACCACGCCCGGCTCCGGCTCTTTATTTTGAAGCAGGATTTCACTATGTTGTTAAGGGTGTTGCTAAGTTGCTGAGACTGGCCTCAAACCTGTAGTCCTCCTGTCTCAGCCTCCCAAATACTGGGATTATAGGTGCATACCACTATGCGTGGCTTAGGTTGCATTTTACTGAACATATACTATAGGGCAAATTCTTAGGCATTTTACATATGTCATTTTATTAAATATTATAAAAATATAGTTGGGAAAGCAGTATTATTTCCATCTAACACAAGCAGAAGGAAAATCTTCAAGAATCTAAACAACGTGCTCAGGGTCACCCAGGAAGTGGGTATTTATCTATTTATTTATTTATTATTTTTGTGGTACTGAGGATGGAACCCAGGGGCATTTTACCTCTGAGCTATACCCCCAGCCCTTTGTTTTAGTTTTAATTTTGAAACTGGGTTTCACTAAGTTGTGGAGGGCCTCACTAAGCAGCTGAGGCTGGCCATGAACCTTCACTTCTCCTGTCTCAGCCTCCCAAGTTCTGGGGTCACATGCGTGTCCACCATGCCCGGCATAAGTGAGCTTTTTATAACTCTGTAGCTTGGCCTCTTCTCTCAATATCAGGTTGCCTCTGTTGGTATTAATGTTTTGGCTTGAATATCATCTTAAAATACCATGCCATGAATCTGATAAGCTTTGAGAAAAGCAACTGCTAGTTATCAATTGCTGTGTAACAAATGTCTCCAATATTTACTTGCTTAAAAGAACATTTATTTAAAAAAAAAGAGCATTTACTTTTTCATGATTTCTGTGGGTCAGGAATCTGACCCTGGCTTAGCTGTGTTCTCTGGCTCCGAGTCTCTCATGGGCTGTGGTCAGGGTAAAGTCCCTCATCTCATGGGCTGAGGCCATCTCTGGGCTTGACTTGGGAACCACCTGCAGCCGAGGGGGCTCAAGTGGGTGTTTGTGGGCCGCGGTCCTCTCTGGTCACTGGTCAGGAGCCACAGTAGGCCACATGGTGGCTCCCAGAGACAGGGCTGGAAGCTCTGACTGCTATCTTAAGTAGCAAAGATCTTGAAAGATTTTTTAAAAAATTTAAATTGTAAATTATAAATTTTACAGTATGGCAAAGTTTTTATTTTTATTTTTATTTTTTTGCGGTACTGGAGATGAAACCCAGGGGCATTTTACCTCCAAGCTACACCCCCAGCCCTATATATTTTTTTATTATTTTATTTTTGAAACAGGGTCTCACTGAGTTGCAAAGGGCCTCACCAAGTAGCTGAGGCTGTCCGTGAACCACGATCCTCCTGTCTAAACCTCCCGAATGCTGGGATTATGAGCATGTGCCACCATGTTCATCTTATGGTAAAGTTTTTAACCATGAGTTGAAGATTTTGAGGTGAGATTATCCTGGACTGTCTGAGGAGGGAGCTTCAGCACCCTCAGAAGCGTTCATGTGAGAGAGAGGCAGAGGGAGATCCGACACAGAGGGAAGGGCCGTGCGACCAGAGGCAGAACCCCGAGGGATGCAGCCGTGAGCCAAGGATTGCTGATGGCCACCAGGAGCGAGAAGAAGGAAGAACAAGGCCTCCGTGGAAACACAGCCTTGCCCGTTCTCGGGCTTTGGCAAGTGAAACAAATTTCTGACTTCTGGTCTCCAGAATGGAAAAAAAAAAACCCTTCTGTTTTTTGAGACACCACATTTGCAGCCACAGGAAATAACCTGCTGCCGCGGTCCCTCACCATCTGGGCCTCGCTAGGGAATCTCAGAGCATGGTAGAGGGGTCCGCTGAGTGAGCGAGAAGAGCCAGAATGGGAGCCGGAGAGAGAAGTCCGCCTGGGGACTTAGTCTCAGGTGCCCCGTTATCACCTTTGCTGTGTTCTGTGAGTTAGAGGCGAGTCCCGAGGTTCAGCCCTGGCCGCCAGGGCATCACACAAGGGCACTGCCGCGGGTCCCCAGTGTGACCTTACTGGGAAGAGGTGGAACCTACTGGGAGATCTGGCGTCCTCTGCAGGGGACTTGGGCCTCTTCCTCGTCTGTCTCCTCTTTTGTTCTCCGTCCGCGAGGCGGGCAGCCTTCCTCTGTCTTGTGTTCCTGCCCGGATGTGGTGCTACAGACTCAAGGCAACGGGGCCAATCCATCGTGGACTGGAACCTGCAACACTGTGACCCCAAACAACCTTTTTCTCTTCTTAACCTGATCATCTCAGGTTTTTGTTATAGTAACAGAAAACTGACGAACACAGGCATAAATACCAGGGGGATCATTGGAAGCCACCTTAGAAGTCCACACAGAGATAGTGTGAGATCCAGAGGAAGCAGAGGGCATCTTGGACCGTAGACAGGTTGCTGTGGGTTTTCTGCCCTGGTTTGTTCTGTTTGCGGGGGAGCGTTTATCTGGAGGACTTTGGTTAGGAATGAACTTATTTCCTAAAGGATCCATTCTGATTCATTTCATTTGCGGAAAAAGGAGTCGAATCTTCTATTTCTCCCCATTTTTTTTACACCAACCTGAAATCTTTATTTACATAGACCTTCACGACTAAGTAGCAGTTTTATATAGACTCCTAATACTCAAAACATAACGATGCATGACATTTATCTCCTCTGAAAGAGGAAGAATCACAAACGACCCACACAGGACTATTCCATCTAGGCCTGATATTTGCAGCTTATTTACAATCATCCACAGAAAAGATTTTTTTTTTTTTGGTACTGGGGATTGAACCCAGGTGTGTTCCATTTCTGAGCCACAACCCCAGTTCTATTTAATTTCTTTCTTTCTCTCTTTCTCTCTTTCTTTCTTTCTTTCTACTCTGAAACAAGGTCTCACAAAATTGTGGAGGATCTTGCTAAATTGCCGAGACTGGCCTCGAAATTTTCATCCTCCTGTCCCAGCCTCCCAAGTACTGGGATTACAGGTGTTTGCCATGATGCCTGGCCACAAGTGATTTTATTGCTAGGTTTATGTGGCGTGGATGAATGTTGCAGCAAGCCCTGTTCTTCTGGACAAGAACAGTCCACAGAATACAGAATCTCTGGAGCTGCTCCTCGGACCCCTGACCTCCCTCCTCCCCTCTTTATTGAGTCCTGGGTTATCCTGATAGCTGCCCCGGGCTACAGTCCAGGACATAGCTTCCCACGTCTCCTGCTGGCTGTCACTCTGTCCTAGGCTGTCTCGAGGTGCGCTTTGCTGACCCACTAATCCTAATCACCCAGAGCTTGATGAAAAGGCTGATGTCCAGGCCCAACCCCACTCTGCTAAGTCTACTAAATCTGCCGTGGGACCCAGAAACCTATATTTTAAATAAGCTTCCCAGGCGATTCTGATGAACAGTAAAGATAAGAACTGACCTAACACTATTCCCTGTTTGAGCAATTTTGGTAACTATTTGTGAATGCTATTTATCCGCTCTCTGATCTCATGACCCCCCCCCCCCGCCCTTTGGTGATACTATGGGTAGATCACAGGGACCTTCTGCCTCTGGGCTATACCCCCAGCCCTATTTTTTAATATTATATTTGGAAAACAGAGTCTTGCTAAATTGCTGAGTCTGTTCTCAAATCTGCGAGCCTCCTGTCAGTACTGGGATTATAAGTGTGCGCCATCGCACCTGGCTAAGATCTAGTGTGCCTGGTTAAGGGTAACTTTCTTTTCTTTTCCTTCCTTCCTTCCTTCCTTCCTTCCTTCCTTCCTTCCTTCCTTCCTCACTGAGAATTGAACCCAGGGTATTCTACTTCTGAGCTATATCCCCAGCCCTACTTTTAAAAATTTTCATTTTGAAGCTGGGCATGGTGGCGCATGCGTATAATCCCCGAGCTTGGGAGGCGCAGGTTTGAAGCCAGCCTCAGCTGGCTTAAGAGACCCTGTTTCCAAATAAAATATAAAATAGGTCTGGGAATGTAGCCCGGAGGTAGAAGGCCCCTGGGTTCCATCTCCAGTACCGCCAAAAAAAAAGAAAGAAAAAACAAATCATTTTGAAACAGGGTCTCACTAGGTTGATGAAATTCTCACTATTTGCTGAGGTTGTCCTTGAATCTTCGGTTCTCTTGTTTCAGCCTCCTACGTACTGAGATTACATGTGTGTGTCACCACATCCAGCTGGGTAACTTTCTTTCTTTTTTTTTTCTTTGCGGGTCTGGTGATGGAACCCAGGGGCATTTGACCTCCGAGCTACACCCCCTGCCCTATTTTTTATTCTTTATTTTGAAACAGGGTCTCACTGAGTTGCAGAGGACCTCACTAAGTAGCTGAGGCTGTCTGTGAACCGCGATCCTCTGGTCTCAGCCTCCCGAATGCTGGGATTACAAGCGTGCGCCACCACGCGCGGCTCCAGCTGGGTAACTTTCTATTTCGTGTGAATTGCACTGGTTTCACTGTTTGGTAGTGATATAAATTTTTTTCTAGCCTGGATATCGTGGTCATGCCTGTCATCTCAGTACTTGGAAGGCTGAAACAGGAGGGTGAAAGGTTTGAGACCAGCCTTAGCAGCTTAGCAAGACCCTGTTTTAAAATAATAAATGAAAAAGAGCTGGGGATGTGGCGTGAAGGTAGAATGCCCCTGGGTTCAATCCCTAGTGCCACAAAACATCAACAATAACGACAAAATTCCTTATATGTTTTTGTTTAAAAAAGGAGTTGAATTAAAGACAATATATTATCAATAGTATAGGTGATATACAAAGGGTATATCAACAGTATTGATATAAAACCGATATAAATTGGTCTGCAACTATTGATATAAAACAATGGCAGACATAATCAAAGGGCTGAAGTTTGAAAACACTGTTTTGACCCAAGGAAGGTGTTCTGTGGACCTCAGGCATCGGTGTGGAAAGGAAAGGAAGTGCTGGAGGCAGAAAGACTCTGCGTGAGTTACCGAGGCCACGGCCGCAGTGGTGAGGGGCGGCCCGGGATCTGAGCACCCCTGTGCTGGTCAGATGAGCCAATGAGCCGGGCCTTCCCGGATGCCTCTTGTGATAGAGAAATCAAGGGCTAGAGAATAAATGATCACAAATGGTGCCATCAGGTGATGCCGAGGCGCAAACTTGATGTCAGAACTAGTTGTTGGCAAAAGTGCAACGAAGTCCTGTCCCCCCACCCACCGGGGTCCTCTCTGTGCCCCCAACACAGCAAACCGTTGCTCCCTCATCCTTCCCTTTCTTTCTCTTTGCTTGTTTTTCACCCTGACTCCATCAAATTTTGCTGTCAGGGCTTTCATTTTTTAGAGCTGTAAAAGACTCACATTCATGCAAAGCATGTGATGTTTGGCTGAAAAAAGTGTGGTTAAAGGTATCAATTAGTTGATTTTTCGAATTACATACCTGGCTCGCATTAGATACTTCCACGGACAAGGCCTTAGAAAATACTAGCCGGGCTCGTCGCAAATGCCGACCTTTTATTGCTCAAACACGAAGTGGTCCCGGGCACTGAATCTCCCGACATCCTCCCAGTGCTGACAACACAAGGTTATCATGCCTTGATTCCTAACTTGGGTATTTAGGTCAATTCCCTCAACTCCTTAGTTAATATTAGATTCTATTACAGGAAGGCTGTTTTGGTCAAGCCTTATTCTTATACAACCCTAAAGTGAGACAACATAAAAATGCATGGAAATGTTCTGGGATCAGCTACAAAGTCAAAGAAGGATGTAGGGGAATCAGGGTTTTGAAAATGTTTGCACTCAATCCCAAGATTCTTTCAATTATTTTTCTATAGCTTATTAATGAGACTCTTTTAATCTTTTTTAGCTGGGCAAGTATTGCCATCTCTCTAGGTGGGATGTTTTCTCATTAAGCTGTTTTCTGCTGCCACACCATATACTACGCATCAAAATCATAACCGTCAAGCTGGGTGTGGTGGTGCATGCTCATAATCTCAGTACTTGGGAGGCTGAGACGGGAGGACCGCAGGTTTGAGACCAGCTCAGCAACTTAGCAAGCTCCTCAGAAGATTAGAGGGACTCTGTTTCAAAATAAAAAGTAAAATAAGACTGGGGGTGTAGCTCAGAGGTAGAAAGCCCCTGGGCTCACCACACGCACACACACACACACACACACACACACACACACACCCTCTCATAACTCTCATTATTCAGTCGAGTTTTAAGCTTTCAGTCAATCAATACCTACTTGTGAGCATAGAGAACCAGATCGTATCATAACTGATCTGTTTGTTATTTACCCAAACCTGAAGTCAAAATAAATAATTTGAAGCTGGGCGTGGTGGTGCACACTTGTAATCACAATACTTGAGAGGCTGAGACAGGAGGATCGTAGGTTCTTGGCCAGCCTCAGCTACTTAGTGAGGCCCTCTGCACGCAACTTAGTGAGACCCTGTTTCAAAATAAAGAATAAAAAAATAGGGCTGGGGTGTAGCTCGGAGGTAGAGTGCCCCTGGGTTCCATTCCCAGCACCACACACAAAATCTATATCTATATATCTATATCTATCTATGTCTATCCATCTATCATCTACCTATCTATTCTATTATCTATCTATTCTATCATCTATCATCTATCTATCTATTCTATCATCTATCTATCTATCTATCTATCTATCCTATCATCTATCTATATTGGCATCTAGGGCTGGCTACATCTTTCCTCTGGCAATGCCATTAACCAGAAAGAACACCATTGGCTTCAGGGATTCCTGAGCTTCCCAGCGTGCTGCCTGTCGTACTCTGCATTTTATTGGGCAGTGTAGATGAACACTGCAGGTGGACCTGCCTGTATCTACCTTCATTACTCTCCTCCTGACCTTGAACCCTGGCTGGTCCTCAGCCTCGGGCTGTTCCGGGCCTCCAGGAGCGCTGATCCTGCAGCATCGGATTTGAGATGGGGGTGAGAGTCAGTCCAAGGCTTTGTTCCAGTCTTGTCCTGGCCCCAAATCCAGTCCTAGCATATCTCCTACCCACGAGCTGTATCTGTCCTCCCTGTCAGATTTCTTAGTCATTCAATATCTGATGCTCTCTTGTTGGGTAACAAGTTCTAGCAGCCAGCAAAAGCTCTGAACAAATAGCAAATGGATATTAAAATGCAGCACCGTCATCTCTGTAATCCTCCCTGAATTCTCCCAGCGTTATTTTCCTGGAATATTGAGCATGGCAATATGAGTTCTTACTTAACACACCTGGGAATATCTGAAACACAGGACAAATAATCTTGCCTCAAAATTGTGATGAGATTTAATTAACAGGAAAAAAAAAAAAGCCTCTACAGCCGTTCCTCACAGACACCCAAATCTTCAGTTGCTGAATGTCCTTATTATTTGCATATAACTTATGCACATTCTCCCATAGACTTTAAATCAACTCCAGATCACTCATCCTTCATATGAGGTGAACGTTGTTATTCAGTCTTGTTCAGGGAATAAGGACAGGGGAGAAAAAAAGTCTGGGCATGCTCAATAAAGATACAATTAAAAAATAGTTTTGGGGGGAAGATGGCGACCGAGAAAAGCGGGGCTTAAGAGTCCCGCTAACAACCAATCTCCATTACCACAAAAAGAGTGCCTTTCATAGCCAGAAAACACCATCACCAGAAAAACAAAAAAAACCACCAGGCTCCAGAGAGAAAGCGGACTGAGAACAGAGCTCAGGGCCACAGAGGAGACACACGCGCCCGAGGACGCGGCAGCAGCGCCATACTGCCGGCGGCAGCGGCGAACTCAACAGACGGCTACAGCAAGCCAGGTGAGCCGCTGCGGAACAGCCAGGCGGGATCTTTCGGCGCAGACAGCATTTAAAGCTCCCAGTGGCTGAGCTCAGCACACGCTGCAGGGATTCAGAGTGGAAAACGAAACCAGAGAAGAAAAAATACGCCAGCCTCATGGCCAAGGGCGTGGCAGAGGCGCCATATTGCCACCGGCGGCGGCAGCAGCAGTGAATTCACCGAGTCCAGTACAGCTACATCTGCGTACTCAAGAACAGTGAGTCAAATTGCGGGCCACAGAGGAGAAATCCCAGTATTGTGCCTCCTGGGACTTGACCCAGTGAGGGAGTGGTGGTGGCAGAGATATCACACCATAGGAGAACGTGCAACCTGGCACCCCCCATAGTTTAAAGCAGCCTCTATCGACTCCCTGGGTCGGAGACTCTGTGATACAACACAGTAAAGAAGTAGTGGGGTCTGAGATAATACAGACTCGAGATCCAGAGCACCTTAAGTGAAGCCATAGTGACCCAAGGGAAGAACCCAGAGAAGGCACAAACCTCCGAAATCATGGGAAAGAGGAATAACACTGGAGTAATGAATGTGCACAACCCCACAACATCAGAACCTGATAAAACAGAAAATCAGAGATTTCTAGAAGATCAAATCAGGAAAATAACTGTAGAAATAATAGAGGTGCTTCGAAAAGAACTCAGAGAGAGCCAAAAAGAGATAAAGGATGCAATTAATGAAGTAAAGGCCTCAATTCAAAGCACAAACAACCGATTAGACCACATGGAGAACAGAATCTCACTCTTAGAAGATGAGCAATCCAAAAATGAATGCATAGTTTCTAATCTAGAAAAAAATTTCCAACAGCAGGAATCTGACATTGAAGAAATATGGGACCATCTTAAGAGAGCTAACCTAAGAATAATTGGAATAGAGGAGGGAAAAGAAAGTGATACCAAAGGGATCAACAATCTCTTCAAGGAAGTAATAGCAGAAAATTTTCCAAATATAGAGCAAGAGGTTGATACACAGATCCAGGAAACTTATAGAACTCCCTTTAGACAGGATCGGAGAAGAGGATCCCCACGCCATATAATTGTCAAAATGACCAATGTGGAAGCCAAGCAGAGAATCTTAAAGGCAACAAAAACAAAGGGCCAACTGACATTCAGAGGCAAACCAATTAGAATCACTCCAGACTTCCCAAACCAAGTCATGAGAGCCAGAAGGGCTTGGAGTAACATATTCCAAACTCTGAAAGAAAACAACTTCCAGCCAAAAATTTCCTATCCAGCAAAACTTTCTATCAAATTAGATGGAGAAATAAGAAGCTTCCATGACAAACAGAAACTGAAGGAATTTTTGTCTTCAAAACCAGCGCTAGAGAAAATACTCAAAGAGATTAACTACAAAGAAGAAATAGGTAACACTCACCAGAACCAGAGAAACAAGAGTTTCCATCCAACAGACAACTAAGATTGGTTATCTGTGGAGATTCATTATTTATGTTAGTCTTTTACCTATCTCTAAGTTGTATTGTTTGCCTTTATTGTTGTTAATTTTTAGGATTTCTAGTTGGAATATTAATATACCTTCAGATACAGCAATTGGAAATATTTTATCCCATTCTATTAGTAACTTTTAACTCTGTTTACATTGTCTTTGGATATACAATATTTTTTTTATTTATTTTTTAGGGAGTTTGTATATTCTTCTGTTGCCTGTGCCATTGAAATCATATCCAAGAAATCACTGCCAATTTCAATGTTGTGAGGTTTTATGACCCGGATTTTCTCCTAAAAGTTTATAGTCTTAAGATTTATATTTAGGTCTTTTATCTATTTTGAGTTAATACTTGTATGTGGGATTAGGTAAAGGTCCAATTTTATTCTTTTCCATGTAATTATTATTTTTCAACAATATTTAGTTAAAAGATTATTATTTCCACCACCAAATGTTCGTGGAAACCTTGTCAAAAATAACTTGACAATATAGGGAAGAATTTAGCTCTAGGCTTGTATTTAACTCCAATGGTCTATATATCTGCCTTTAGAACAGTACTACACTGTTTCAATTATTGTAGCTTTATATGGTTTGAAATCAGAAAATATATATCTGCTAGCTTTGTTCTTTTTCAAGATCGTTTTGGGTATCTAGAATTCATACTCCATATTAGGATAGATTTTTTTCTGAAAAATAAATATATAAATATATGATAGTTTCACCTAAAAAAAACAGAAAAAAATATGCTCTAGTAAGAAAGAAAGCAAAAAGAAATATTGAAATGCTATCTTTAAATCATCAAACGCTTGGTATCAGACAAATGAAACTGTTATGTGAGATTATCATTTTTAATTTTAGATAAATTGCTATAATACTAGATGTCAACCACTAAGCCAAGCATGGGAAGGAGGGATGGGGAGAGAATGGGGTGGGGATCGGGTGGGGGCTGACTGGGCGATATGTGCATGTATGTCTACAAAAGTTTGTATCCCACTATGATGTATGAATACAGTGCACCAATAAAATAAAATTAAAAAAAAAAATAGTTTTGGTTTTCAGTTGCTTGGATTTGCAGACATGTGAGCTGTAATATGGAGGGCTGACTAGGTGACGCATGCGTCAGACATGACGTGGAGTCCCTGTCATCCGCACAGCATCTGGGGTCTGAGCATCCTCTTACGGAGTCCCTTCCCCTCACCCACCACCTCTGACATTTAAATTCTTTTTCAGAGCAGAATTCGAAACCATGAGGTATACTTGCTTTGGAGATTATAGGGTACTGGATATGATGATATGGTACCGGTGTCCCATGCATCAGATATTTTAAATTCCCAGGACGGCCACTCAACTTGGTAGCATTAAACTGCGATGGTTCCACTTTGTGATTTTGAGAAGTCATAGTAGCATTAGCTGCTGAGCCAGAATTCTACCTGAGGCGTATGCCATGAGTGATCATCTTCAGAGTTGCCAGGACTCTTGAGTCTTTCCCCGTGGCTGCCATCTTGCTTTTGATTTAAAGAATCCTCTGGGGCTTCTACTTAATCAGACTTGCTTTGTCCTGCATAGTACACACGTATCAGTCATTACCCGTCTAACATATAGCTCTCGGTTGCTAACAACAAAGTTATTTTTAGTCAAGATGCTTCATAATGACCATCATCCCTTTAAGTTCTCTGCAATTGTTTTTTTTTTTTTTCAGTATTGGGGATGGAAAGCTGGGGCATTCTACCTCTGAGTGACACCCCCATCCTTATTTTTTAAATTTTTTTTTTGAAACAGGGTCTCATTAAGTTGAAAACGGCCTCACTAAGTAGCTGAAACTGGCTTCGAACCTGTGCAATTCTCCTGCCTCAGCCTCTCAAATTCTGGGATTACAAATGTGTCCCACCTTGCCCGGCTTCTGTAATCTTGATAAATCTTTTTTTTTTTTCTTCTTCTTCTCTGAAGCCGTATCATCTTCTGAGAAAAGGGCCAAAGGACTCATATCCTATGAAACTTTTACATTAGCCAGCAGGAGAAATAATTTGAAGCGAATGGGATGGGTCTGTCCTCGGCCTTTAAAATCCTACCATCTAGTGATTTTCTTATTTGCACATTTCTCACTTATTTATTCAACAAATACTTATTTAGCGCTTACTCTTGGACAGTGGATTAAAAACAGCCCAAGTCTTCTACGGTGGAATGTGTGTGTGTGTGTGTGTGTGTGTGTGTGTGTGCGCGCGCGCGTGCGAGAGAGAGAGAGAGAGAGAGAGAGAGAGAAGAAAGGAGAGGGACAGAATTTTCTCTCCTCACTTCATAGCAATACCCCCAATTTCGCTGAAGATGGAAATCATAGTTTTCACACACTGGGAGTGTAGTGTAGTTTGGGAAACACCCAGTTGGTCACTGTACTAGTCAGTTTTGTGTTGCTGTGACCAAAAACCTGACAAGACCAACTTGGAGGACGAAGAGTCTATTTTGGCTCGTAGCTTCAGAGGTCTCCATCTGTGTTGGCGACCCATTGCTTTGGGTTGGAAATGAGGCAGAACATCATGGCAGAAGGGCATGGTTCAGCTCCTGGCAGCGGGAAGCAGAGAGACAGGCAGGGGCCAGGGACAAAGAGAGCCCCCCACGCCATGCCCCGGCGACCTACTTCCTCTAGCCAAGCCCCACCTGCATATCTTCTTTTATTGTTGTTATACTGGGGATTGAATCAGGGGGCATTCTCCCTCCAACCTACACTCCCAGCCCCTTTTTATTTTTTGTTTGGAAGCAGCATCTCGCTAGGTTGCTGAGAATCTCACTGCTTGCTGAGGCTGCCTTCAAACCTGCAATCCTCCTGTCTCAGCCTCCTAAGTACTAGGCTTATAGGCGTGCGCCACTGTGCCCAGCTCCACCTGTCTATCATTTTGATCACTGCTCAGTGAGTCTGTTCAAATGATTAATCCATCAAGGGGTCAATCACAGATGAGGTCAGAGACCTCCGTTCAATCTTTCCACTGTTGACGTTGCTATATTGCCTAGCACATGAGCTTTTGGGGGACATTCCAGCCCCAAACAGCCACCAGTGCTGCTGCCTCCTAAAGGCTCCCAGTATCTGTCCCCCTTTTACTACCACTCCTGGTAATCTAGTCCCAACCCTTATCTGCCCATACCTGAGTCATTGCAATTATTTTCCAAATGGTCTTCCAGATTTCATCTCTTGCAATGCAATCCATCCGACTACACCAATGAGAGGAGACTTTTTTTTTTTTTTTTCAGTACTGGGGATGGAACCCAGGCGCGTTCTACCTCTGGGCTCCACCCCCTGGCCCTATTTTTAATTCTTTATTTTGAGATAGGGTCTCACTGAGTTGCAAAGGGCCTCACTAACTAGCTGAGGCTGGCCGCAAACTGCGATCCTCCTGTCTCAGCCTCCGAAATGCTGGGGTTACAAGCGTGCACCACCATGCCCAGCTGAGAGCAGACTTTCACTGAGCAATCTGCTTCAGTTGGAACCAAGGCTCAGAGAGATTAGCTGCAAAGAACAAGGTCACACAGATATCAAGTGGCAGTGATGAGGATTCTGTTGAACTGATGTTTTTACTGGTGTCTGTAGTGGTGAGGTCTAAACAGGCTCTCAATTCAGTTTGTGAATTTTGTGGTTTTTTTTTTTGTGGTACTGAGGGTGGAACCCAGAGGCTTTCTACCTCTGGGCTATACTCTCAGCTCTATTTTATATTCTATTTGGAAACAGAGTCTTACTAAGTTGCTGAGAGCCTCACTAAGTAGCTGAAGCTGGCTTGGAATCTGTGTGATTCTCCTGTCTCAGCCTCCCAAGTGCAGGGATTACAAGCGTGCGCCACCACGCCCAGCTTGTGTTTTATTTTTAGTCATAACCCACCAAGCGGGAGAATATTCTAGTTGGCCTGAAGGACCTCTCATTGCTGAGGATCCCAACACAGTTTTAGGGCTTGTGTTTAGACTCGTTGTTATGTTGAGACCAAGTAAGGTTGCATTAGTTGGGATGGACTTTTGAGAAAAAAAGCAGATTAAGGAATTTTTCAGGAGTGACTTCAAGACTCTTGATTTAGAAGAAGACTTGTACCTCTTTTTTTGGCTGTAAGGAATTTTTTTTAACTATCATTGGGTTCATTCTCTTTCTTTGGTGATACAAACCTTGGAAGATAGGTGAAAGGGAATTATTTTACTCTGCCAGGCAAACAAGAAACAGATGGCATCGAACTGCCAATTGCAGTCAACCCACAAACAGAAAATTGGAGAAATGAGAAATAGTAGTGTAAGCCAGGTCACTTTGCATAACTCAGTGTCGGCTAAGAGGGTGGGATAATTGGGCTAATTTCCATCTAAGTTTTACATAAATTGCAGGTGCTTTTCCTCCTCCTCTTCCTCCTTCTCGTCCTCCTCACCCTCGTCGTCTTCTTCCTCCTCCTGGTGGTACTGGGGATGGAACCAGTGACATTCCACCTCTGAGCTACACACCAGCTCTATTTTATTTTTTATTTAACACAGGTTCTCACTAAGTTGCAGAGGGCCTTGCTCAGTTGCTGAGGCTGGCGGCAAACCTGCGCTCCTCCTGTCTCAGCCTCCCAAGTCCTGAGTGAGTGTTGGAAGGAGCTTCCAGGTGGAGATTTGAGTGGAGCCCAGGCTGTGCTCAGGAGTGAAATGACAAAGGTCACTGAGAGGCCTTAGGGGCAGGTCATGGGTGACGTTAGAAGCAAAGTTTTATGGCATCATTAAAGAAGGATATGTATTTGAAAACAGCTCAGCAAGGCGATTTTTACGTTTTGCAAAAAGGGATCCTGCCACCAGTAAGTCAGGCGTGCAGGAACAATATGGAGGGGACTTGTTGGGCATTTTATTTTCAGTGGGGCCTTCTGTGCTGTGCTCCTATTTGTGGGAACGAAGCCTCGCAATCATTACGCCATTGGCTGAAGGGGATGCTGGGGGAGGGGCTGGCACTCACAGTGTCCAGGAAATGCTATCTTTACGAAAATACCAGCGCACGTAAAGTTACCGAATGGCAGTTTTACAAGATGGAGCCCGAGTCAATCTATTCCTTTGACAAGATAGATCTAATTGCTTCTCACAGTCAGAACAGATTGTAGGTCAGAGAAACTCTTTACTTCACAGAACTGGTGAATTTCCCTGTAGCAGGGAGAAGTGAAAGTTTCTTGTCTTTCAGGGCGATGTAGGGATTTTTCAAATATGGTCAAGGGATGAATTATGGCAGAATTACTGGTTAAAAATACACCTTTCTGAGCCGGGTGTGGTAGTGCACGCCTGTAATCTCACATACTTGGGAGGTTGAGACAGAATGTTCAAGTCCAGCCTCAGTTGCTTAGAGAGGCCTTTAGTAATTTAGTGAGACCCTGTTTCAAAAAAAAAAAAAATTAAAGAAGGTTGAGGTACAGGTTAGAGGTACAACACCCCTGGCTTTAGTCCCTAGTACCAAAAATTAAAAAAGAAAAAAAATATCTTTCTAGAGCTGAGTCAAAATTTTAGAATTTCAGGGAATGGAACCGGTCAGGTATAGTGTTCCAGAAAATTCTTAAGCATGTTAAAATCTGAGATCTACCGGCCCAGAGACTTCCTCTGCAAGATAGTGGGGGCAAGTTACTGGCAGGATGCTAACATTTTCTTTTTTAAGTCTTGCCGAACTCTTTGTCAGAAAAGATAATTGCCTATTACTGTGACGGAGTGTGTGTGCTTTAAGATTTGCCCTGCCACTGCGTGGTCCCAGCGTTGTTTCACTCAACTGCTCCTCACACTCCTGCAAGTGGGAGGAAATGAGTTTCTTTGGAAAATCAGAAAGGACCCGGGCTCCTTGTGAGTCAGGGTTGAGGATATTGGAAGACAGCTCAACTAATAAAAATAAATAAAAAATAAGTAAGTAAGTAAAAAGCTACTAGAAGAACGGGTAAGGAATGAACATGAACTTTGGATTCCTTGATTTTTGACTTGCCCTCTGCCCTCTAATACCCTTTGTTTCTTACCCCAGGGCTTTTCCAAACCTGACCCTCAGATTGCGACCACCTTTGCCTTCCAATGAGGCCATTTCCCCCCTCACCAGCCCTTTTGGAATTTTGCCTAAACAAGGTCTGCCAAACCTGGCCGATGGTATTTTTAGTAACTCCTTTGCATATGTGCCCTGGGAGGAAGTGGGATCCTCCTCAAGTTCTTTCTTCTGATGAATATTTGATTGGCAACCTTAAAATTTTTCTTTGTGTTTAAATTATAAACTCGAGGCAAGCACAAGGCGCCCTTCACTGCCTTTTAAGCTGCGTGTCAACATGTGTTCTGGTAGAGCTATAATTACCTATTATTTCGTAGCTTTCTGAATTAAATATTCATTAAACAAAGGCTGAAAATGGTATTAAATCTGTATAAAAATTTTAATGCACAAAAGTCACTAATCAGAATGTTCATACACCTCCATCGAGGTTCGCCAAGGTAATAAGCAAGGGCAGTCTATTTAAAAAGAATGCTTTGTTTTTTAAAAGCCATTCCTGTTTACAGAATAACACACATCTCCAAAGAGTAATGACTTAAGCCACTGAGGGTGTTACTAAATGTAAATGAAAAACAATTTTACTGCACTGCCTTTGGAGGGAGGATGTGACTTTTAAATAAAAATAGAAGTTTCCCACTTTTACCATTAATCAGAGCTGGCAACTATTGGAAGGGAGCTTATTGGATAGAGCTCAGTAGATGAGCTGCTTGGGTAACAGGAGCGTGGAAGGGACTGGTCAGGATCAGCATCCTTGCCCCAGTCCTCCATTCTCCCCATGGTATTCTGGGGTGGAGAGTACACAGATACCAACAGCTTTATACTCTGTGCGGACATAAACATTGGAGGGAAAGAATGTCCAACACAAGCAGTCATTTCGTTCAAAGAGTTTTCATCCAGTGAATGCTTAAGACTTGAAGCTTAAGAGACATCATGCAAGCCAGGTGTGGTGGGGCATCCCTGTAATCCCAGTACCTGGGAGGCTGAGACAGGAGGATCCCAGGCTCAAGGACAGCCTCAGCAAGTCACGAGACTCTCAGCAGACTAGCAAGGTCCTGTTTCAAAATAAAAAATAAAAATAAAAAGCCGGGTGTGGTGGCGCACGCTTGTGATCCCCGCGCTTGGGAGGCAGAGACAGGAGGATCGCGCAGGTTCGAAGCCAGCCGCGCGTGCTGGTTTAGGAGACCCTGTTTCCAAATAAAAATGTAAAAATAGGTCTGGGAGTGTAGCCTGGAGGCAGAAGGGCTTCCAGGAACCCCAGTACCACAAAAATAAATAAAAAATAAAAATAAAAAGGACTGGGGATGTAGATTAGAGGTAGACTGCCCCTGGGTCCAGTCCTCAGTACCAAGATAAATAAATAACCATTCAGAGAACCTTATAAAAGAAGTAGCTATTTCCACGTGCTAGAGGAAACCATCTTAAAGTGACCCTGTCTTTAGGTAGTCCTTCCCCTGTCCCATTTCTTTCTTTTATTTTTTATTGGTGCACTGTATTTATATATCATAATGGGGTAAAAAAACTGTGTAGACATAAATGCACACATCACCCAGCCAGCCCCCAGCCAGCCGCCACCCCCTCCCTCCCCAGCCCTCCCTCCCATGCCTGGCTCAGTGGTTGGCTGCGCTAGGAATCAGCCTCGTGTGCTTTGAAGAGTTTCCTTCCCCTCTCCCATCCCTACATTTAGGTTGTCTTATTTGCTCCTCTATAGGATCTCCTCTTTAATCTGTAATTCCTCCTATGACCCCTTTCACTCTAGCTTTCACATATTAGGGAAAGCATCTGATTTCTAACTTTTTGTGACTGACTAATCTTGCTTAGCATAATGTCCTCAAGATCTACCCATTTCCCTGTAAACGCTGTAATTGTTTTTTTTTTTAATGGCGGAGTAAAATTCCATGGTGTACATATCCCACAGTTTTGTGATCCATTCATCTGCTGATGGTCATCTTGGCTGGCTCCATAGTTTGGCTCTGATAAATTGTGCCACTAAGAACCCCCTGTCCCGTTTCTAAATAATACATGTGTCCTACTAATATTTTAAATAATCCATTGAATTTTTATTTTATGTATTCTTCTGTGGTACTGGGGATTGAACCCAGGGCATTCTACCACTAAGCTACACCCCTAGCCCTATTTCCTTTTTATTTTTTGCTTTGAAACAGGGTCTTGCTAGTTTTCTGAGAGTCTCACGACTTGTTGAGGCTGCCCTCCAACCTGCGATCCTCCTATCTCAGCCTCCCAATCCGCTTTTGAGGTTCTATCAACGCGGTACACTGCATTTTGCTACCTCATCACTCGGAGGAGGACTTGAGCCCACTGAGTTCGTCTGCTTTTCCTTCACCCCTTTTAACTCTGTTACATTCCTGCGCTTGGGTTTTATCAACATGACCCGTTTTTCTGTGTTTACCCTTATGCTAAACTTCTCTCCCTGCTTGAGCCGGAGTGAGTCTGTTTTTCATCGTCTAAAGAGTTACTGGCAAATGTTTTGGATCATATTATTTATGCAATTAAATATCCAGTTTTCTTATATACTCTGATACTATCACGGGCATTTTTTCCTCTATCTTTTGGTTGCCATTCTTCATGGCCGAATACTGTTCTATAATATCATACATGCACCAAAGCCTGGTTTGGGCGTTTTGCCAGAATATGCTGTTCGGTCTTGGCCAGGCATTGTCTTTGCTTAAGCCCAGGTAGTGGAATGCCTACTTCAGTATCATCCAGGACGTTCTTAACTTGAGTGTGAACGGTGATTTTGTAATTATTTAGTTTATCATCATGGAACGATAACTATAAAACGGTATCTGTAGTACTATCTATAAGACGAACACATGCTGTTTGGGTTTGCTGTTAGTGTAGTAGTAGGGTGTTGAGTTATTCAAAGACAGGTGAGTTTTATCCTAGATGTAACTTGGAGGTAAAAACAAACCCTCTTTATGTGCTTTGTTTGCTTAGATCTCTCCGCTAAACGAAATAAACTGGGAACGGAGCCCAGGGGCATTCTACCTTCAAGCTACACTCTCAGCCCTTTTTTTAATTCTTTATTTTGAAACAGGGTCTCACTGAGTTCACAAAGGGCCTCACTCAGTAGCTGAGGCTGGCTGCGAACCGCGATCCTCCGGTCTCAGCCTCCCGAATGCTGGTTCACAAGAGTGACATCATGCCCGGCTGAAACATAAACATTTATGTATTACTGAAAGGGCAAAATTCTAGGTTCAAGAACTTTCAGGTAAATATGAAATGGATACAGATTAATATGAACAATAAAAATACATTTACGTGATTACTTTAGAAAAATGTATTTATATACTTTTATACAAAAAAGTAAAATTTCAGAATCTAAAATACTTATAACATTATATCAATTATATACAAAGGAGACAGAGAACAGATGATATCATAACTCTGATCTTTTAGGATTATTTGGTGCTCTAAAATTCTTAACCAACAAGATAACCTGTAAGAACTATATTTAGTTTTCAGTCATCTAATCCCATTTAGGCCGTAAGTCTGTCATGAAAAGGTTCTGTGTGGAAATTCTTCACATTCTATGAGAATGAACAGAGCAGAATGCCTTTCCTATTTCACTCTCTGGAAATGTCACAAAGAGGAAAATTCCAACTCATCAAAACCCAAATTCATCATAAACCACCTTCCATCTGGCCGCATGATTAGTTAGTTGATACTTAAACTGTACTTATTTACTGGGCACTGTCCCACATAGTGTCTCTCTGTTAACTTGTTTAATTTTCCCAAAGCCCCAGGAGCCCCCCAAGCTCCTTTTACAGACAAAGAGCTGAGACACAGAGAGATTAAGTTATTTATTTGAAGTCACACAGCTAGGAAGAGGTGGAGCAGGATTTGAATCCAGGCAGGCTGACTCAGGTCAAGGCCCGCTCTTAACCATGGTATGGTCTCTTAGATGATATCTGCCTGAAAAAATGCTTAGATGGAATTCTTGATGTGTAGAGAGCGGTCCATTAGAAGTTATCTCTTATGTCCAGTGCCTGGAATGGGATGGGAATGTTGGAAGGAGAGGGAGGAGCTGAGGACTTAGTCACCTCTGCAGGAAATCCACAAAACTGAGTCTAGCCAGGAGGGTCCAAGATAACAAAAGCCCTTATCAAAGCCTCAGGCCGCCATGGCTAGGGGGCTTGCTCAGGCTCAGGACCTGTGGCAGAGTACAGGGCCCTGAGGCTGGGACCCATGAGGGGATGGTTGTCCTGCTTACCCTGTACCGCTGACCTTGAAGACAGAGCAGCATCCCAGTGTCACTGACGCACAGGTGCATTGTTTTCTAGTTCACGAGGACGATTCCAGGGGAGTGGCATCTTACCAGAGCACTGAGACTGGGGGTTGGGGGCAGCACAGACCTAGCTCTCCCCCCAGAGGAAAAAAGGGATTTCTAGAGCTGCTCGGAGAGTACTTGTAAGCTTTCTAGACAGATAAGCTTAGCAAGCTTTTAAAATGAGAAAGTTTTGGAAACCCAAGGATTTTTCTGGAATTAGCACTACAGAGGCACAAATGAAATTCTTTCCCAAGGGTACCTGGCGCCTACTTAACTGCATTTAACTAAGAACGGCGAGCTGCATCTGCCCCATGGTAAAGATCCAGGCAAGGTATGGGGGCCCCCCCCGAGCGCAGTCGGGAGACAGGCAGCGCTTCACTCGTGACTGAGCGTTCCCTAGGGTCTTACCTGCCTTCCCTACCTGGTGCCCTCTAGCGCGTGTGCAAGGGTTAGTCACTCAGGAATTGTTAACACTAATGTTTTGCCATTTTAATGAGGTTAGACTTTATTTTTAAAGCTAAATTTTCTTCCTTTTTTCCTTCCTTATTTCCTTCTTTCCTGCTGGGGTACATGAGGGCAAAGAAAACATGGCCGATGGCAGGGAACAGGCTTTATTTAGGAATATAACCTGGAAGGAGGCATGTGATTGGGGAGAGAGCCCACAGGAGCCAGAAAGCCCACCTCCTGACAGGCCAGGGGCTTGTTATGAGGCCAGGAAGGGGGTGCACAGGAGCAGTTGTGTAAACCACTGATTTGTGTGTTAGTGGCCAGGTCATCTCGGGAGGGCAGTGGTCTGGGGGAGTTTCTCTTTTTTTGTTCTTTTGTTCTCGGTCCTCCTTGGTATGACCTCATGGTCAGACCTCACAGTGGCCACCTACCCTTCCTTCCTTCCTTCCTTCCTTCCTTCCTTCCTTCCTACCTTCTTCTGTGGTGCTGGGGATTGAACCCAAGAGCATTCTATCTCTGAGCTATACCTCCAGACTGATTTTATTTTTTATTTGGAAACAGGGTTTCACTAAGTTTCTGAAAGCCTTGCAAAATTGTTGAGGCTGGAGCCGGGCATGGTGGCACATGCTTATAATCCCAGCATTTGGGAGGCTGAGACCTGGAGGATCATGGTTCGCGGACAGCCTCAGCTACTTAGTGAGGCCCTCTGCAACTCAGTGAGACCCGGTTTCAAAATAAACAATAAAAAATAGGGCAGGGGTGTAGCTCAGAGGTCTAATGCCCCTAGGTTCCATCCCCAGACCCGCAAAAAAAAAAAAAAAAAAAAAAAAAAAAAAAGTTTTGAGGCTGGCTTGAAATTTGCTTGGAACCCTCTTGTCCAGGCTCCCAAAGTATGCACCACCACGCCCGGCTTAGCGTATCTTTCTTTTGCCTGGGAAGGGAGAAGTCTGGCGATTGAGTCACACTGCATCATTGTGGGGCTGAGCCTTCAGGAATTCCAGACAAGGGGTAGAAAACGGACCACCTCTAGAATACCAAGAGCACCAGGCTTATGGACTCAGCCTAGTACAGTGGCGGCACGGAGGGCCTTCTCAGTCCTGGGGCCCAGGGAGCTTCACAGCTGTCCTTGTCCTTGGATCTCTGAGATATCCCTTACCCTAATTCCTGTCCCCGTGTCCCCTTCTCCTGCGTTTTTTCTCAGAATGTTGCTGGATGACCAGCTGGCTTTGTGGATTTTGAAACTGTGCGAAAGGTTCAGATGTTTTTGGTCACAGATGTGCATGGAAAAGCGTAAAGACACATCTAGTCTTGGCCCACAGGAAGTTGGCAGTCCTGCTGGGAGTACTGCGGACATCTGCTCTATTTCTAGGCCTGTTTTATTTAGTTATTTGTTTTTATAGTGATTATGCAAATTATTTATTTATGTTTATAATGTGCCTTTATTGGTGCATTATAGTGTCACATCATAACGTAAATCATGTTGACAGTGACTTAAATGCACACAGCACTTGGTTCCCCCCTCCCCTACCTCCACTTTTTCCCCCTTTCTGGGTCCATTTTAGTAACTAATTTCATGGTGTGCGTCTATGATACGTGTGTGTGTGTGTGTGTGTGTGTGTGTGTGTGTGTGTGAGACTGGGGATTGAACCCAAGGGGCATTCTGCCTCTGTGCTACAACCCAGATTTGTTTATTTTTGCTTTGAAAGAGGGTCTTGATAGGTTGCTGAGAGTCTTGTTAAGTTATCGAGGCTGGCCTTGAACCTGTGATCCTCCTCTCTCAGCTTTCCAGTTACTGGAATTACAGGCATATGTCACCAAGCCTGACTCCCAATAATAGTTTTACAATTTAGAAACATCAATGATTCTGAGTAAAATGCAATTTAATCTGAAGTCAAGGCATACAGAGGGTCAGTTTAGATACTTTTAAAAACTGCTGCCTTGAAATATTGAGCTGCACTATTCTTGAGGTAGACAGTTCTGGAGACAGCCTCCAAGCCCCTTCATTGTTTTTTTTTTTTTTTTTTTTTTAATTGTGGTGTTGGAGATTAAACCCAGGGGCATTCTACCTCTGAGTTACACCCCAGCCTGATCTTTTATTCTTTTTTTTTTTTTGAAACAGGGTCTCACTAAGGTGTAGAGGGCCTCACTAAGTAGTTAAGGCTGGCTACGAACCGCGATCCTCCTCCCAAGTACTGGAATTACAAGCACGAGCCACACGTCCAGCTACCCTTCATCGTTTTAATATGCTAAGTTCAGGAGTATGTAATTGATTGAGCAGTGTCCCCTCAAACGTCATGGGCACAGGAACTGCGGAATGCAACATGATTTGGAAATAGGGTCTTTGAAGATGTAATTAGTTAACATGAGGTCCTGCTGGAGTGAGATGAGACCTTAAGCAGTGTCTGGTGTCCTCTTAAGAAGAGGAGAAGCCAGGTGTGGTGGTGCACACCTATAATTCCAGGACTTGGGAGGCTGAGACAGGAGGATCATAGGCTTGAGGCCAGCTTCAGCAGCTCAGCAAGGTCTCTCAGCAAATTAGCAAGATCTTGTTTCGAAATAAAAAATAAAAAGGGCTGGGGTATTGCTCAGGCCTAATGCTTCTAGTACCCAGGGGCGGGGAAGGAGGAGGAGGAGGAGGAGGAGGAGGAGGAGGAGGAGGAGGAGGAGGAGGAGGATGCTAGAGACCTAGGAAAGAAGGCCCTGGGTGACTGAGGCAGGGACTGGAGTGGTGTAACTGGGAGCCAAAGAATAGCAGTGACTTCGTTGGAAGCATCCCCTCATGTTACCTTTGGGTAACTTGAGGCTGTAACTGTCTTCTGTATTTCTATCTTTTTAATAAACTTCTTTAAATCTTCAAAAACAAAAAACAAAGAATACCAAGGCTTTTCCAGAGCCATCAGAACCTGGGAAGAGAGAAGGCCAGATTCCTCTGTAGCTCTCAGGAGCAAGCAGGGCCCTTCTCACACCGTGATTCCAGACTCCAGAATTACAAGTGATGTACGTTTTTTAGCTCTGAGCTCCCCACTGTGCAGTAATTTGTTGTGGCTGTGCTAGGAAGCTAATACAGGGTAATTTGTGAGGCAGAGATGGATAACAAATAAAATCATGAAAATACAACATTGACTTTTCAGTCATTAAATATGCCAAAAAATGCTGTGTCTTAAGAACTTTTTTTTTGTCTTTTTGGCAATTTTACAAATATTTTTTTCTGGAACGATCTTCTTCATATCAGGATGAGAGCGATCAGGTATGTTCAGGCGGGATACACACGGCTGCATGGAACAGGTAGCTTCATACGCAGAACCCGGGGTGCTGCTGATGTGTGCCCTGAAACATGGCAATTTTGATTCATATGATGCTATCTCCATCAAAGAGGGGGAAATTCAGGGATGCATATATATATATTATATAGAAATATATATATTTTACAAATAGGACTTTTTGTCATCATTAAAAATCTGGACTTTAAACAGATTCTTGGACTGGTGGTTCATATCCATCAGCTCATTCGACTTCAGCGCCTGTCTCATCCCCAGTAGCTTTTCCAGAACTACGACCTTCCCCATGAAGCCCCATGAGTTTTCCCAATTCAAACACGGGCTTCTTCAGCATTTCTACTTTTCGAACGAAGACATCATGAAGAGGATAATAGACTGGCGAGCGTTTTCTCTGTCCTTCTGAATGCTGTCTGTAATCAACTTACAGCTTCTTGTAAATCATTTGTCTGAACCTCTAGGGTCATGATTTCCATTATCTTTTTCTGGATTTGGTGGACCGGTTGTTGTTGAGCAGAACAGGTCTTTTTTATATGATTTTTTTTTTTTTAAGGAAAACCAACACAGAAGAGATGTAGCAAATAACTGTCAGTAGTCTTGACATCAACATGAGTTTCGTTCATGGGCTGCCATTTTTTGACCATGGACCACATCTTGGTGCATTTAAGACCCACGCTATAGAACTTAGGCAGTTTTTGCCCTGGACCTCCTCAGTGATTAGCTTGAATTTCCTAAATGCAACCTCATCACTCTGTAGCTCAGCAAGGCTCACTTCAAACACATGACCCTTGAGGCCATCCGAGGCAATTTTAGTTCCTTGAGTCCTCGTGACTAATGTTTTCCCAATATTTCTTACAATAAACATAGTGTGGTGCTTTCACATTGTACCGATCTTTCTTAGAAAATGGATCAACCGCTTTCTTCTTGGCTCCCTTCTTGCTGCCTTTCGTAAGGCACTTGTTTTGCCAGCTGCCATGGTGCTGCTCAGAGCCTAAAGGGCACACTTTTATCATTGCATGCACCATGTTTGGGAGTGTACTTTTTGACTAGACATTACTAAAACCAATTCCAAGCTTGCAATTTTGCACATCTGTGAAGATGCTCCCACAGACTGACTTCTGACTCCTAAGTGTTAAACCTCGTCTCTCCTGTACTGCGTCTTTCTCCCGCACGTCCAGAGCTGCTCACTTCCATGTTATGAAATGAACTCTGGACCCGCATCTTTGCATTGTAAAGCTGATTGACTCAGCACAGCGTGTGGCAGCTGTACTTCTGGAAGCCATGCCTGCACCGGGGTGGCTAGAAATGACTTAATATACATGCAAGTGATGGATAGACACATAGAAAAGCTCAGATTAAATGTCCCTGGCTCAAAATAGCCTCAGCAGATCCCCAAAACACCCTCTCTCTGGGAAAGAAGCATTTTCTTTTTTTTGGCATCATTGCCTCTTGGCTGATGGATGCAAAGTAGGGACAGCGGTCATTTCTATAACTCTGCAAAGATAGAGACTAAAACATCCTCGACAAGGGCAGAATTAAGATAAATATTTTGGGGAGTGAAGTGGGAGAGTAAAAGCTTCATTTCTCATGATATCCCCAGATGAAACCAAATTTGGCTTTTCACTTACACAAGCCAACTCACTCTTCCTCCCCTGTTTTTGCTTAATTGAGCATGCGTTGTCCTTTTCTGCCTTTTTCTCTGTGATATATCAACTCCTAAATTCTGACACATGGTAGACACTAAATAAATATTTGTGGAATAGATGAATAAGATAGGGCTCTGTTATTTCGAAGCAGAGGTCTTAATAAATCAGAGAGTTTATAATTTAACTGAACATGTTTTTGCATGCTTGCAATCTGGGGATTTGGAAAGCTGAGACAGGAAGATTGCAGGTTCAAGTCCAACTTAGCAAGACTCTCAACAACCTAGCAAGACCTTGTTTAAAAATCAAACCAACAAGCCGGGCGTGGTGGCGCACGCTTGTAATCCCAGCATTCGGGAGGCTGAGACGGGAGGATCGCGGTTCGCGGACACCCTCAGCTACTTAGTGAGGCCCTCCGCAACTCAGTGAGACCCGGTTTCAAAATAAAGAATAAAAAATAGGGCAAGGGGTGTAGCTTGAAGGTCAAATGCCCCTGGGTTCCATTCCCAGACCCGCAAAAAAAAAAAAACAAAAAAAAAAAACAAAAACAAGAACAACAACAACAAAAAAACCAACAAAAAATAGAAAGGGTTAGGTATATAGCGTAGAGGTAGAATGCCTCTGGGTTCAATTCTCAGTACCACACCCACACCCGTCCACACACAAAGAATAAAAAGGATTGGGGGGTGTAGCTCAGAGGTAAAACACTCCTGGGTTCAATCTCCCAGTCCAAAAAGAAAACAATTTTTTTATGCACATACACAACTGAATCAAGGTAGAACTGAAGTGTTTCATGCCAAGTGATAGACGTAGGCTATCGATGAACGCACTTGGTTAAGTAGAGAGGTGCTGGGCTCTGTACCAGCAGTGCATGGGACAAGGCGACGAAACAAATGCTCTTGAGACTTTATTCCTGGTCTGGAAGAGATGAGAGGGGAAAAGGCAAAAGAACCCAACTCCTTGAGCAAAGCTCAGCTTTTTCTTTCATCCCAGATTTTCAGAATTAAGGCTGGATCCATCAAATCATTCCTTGTCTCTGGGTAAGGAGTGGGGCGTTGGGTTAGGAGTGCTTTAGAAGATAAGTTATCTGGCTGTCTCTTGCTCCCTCCTCGAGATGGTCTTTCACCTTTAAGCAAAGCAAGCAAAAGGTGCCATAAAACAGGTGGAAAGAGCTTAGATAGTGAAGGGTCATCGAGGTTACTGTCTTCAGTTCCCTCAAAAGAGGCAGTCTTCTGCCAAGGCAGGCAAAAAGCTATAAATCCTTACGCCAGTATTTTTTAGAGTTTGAACAGTTTCCCACAGAGAGGGAGGGCGCTCTGGGAACATTGTAAAGGTCTGCGGGAAGGAATGCTCTGCGCATGCTCAGAACACCATGTGGTGGGTCTGTCCAATGGCGGTAGTGAGTTTCTGAAGGAAGTTAATGGGAACAGCTGAGAAGGCAGAGGTAGCCCCTCGCAGACAGCTTTGAATGACCAGTTGAAGAATTTAGAATTAATTTAGTAGTCAGTGGGGAACCAGTGGACAAATTTGAGCAAAGAAATGAAATATTATTTGTTCCATTTCAACAGAAAAACAGAGGCTTCCATCTATTTTGTTCCGTGGTAGGAATGAACTTTCAGATTATGACATGTAGGTCACTTTCCTATGAAAATCTGTGGTCATTTCTCAAAAAACGTAATTCTTGGTACTCTAAAATGGAAATACGAAGGTCTGTGGGGAGACAAAAGAAAACAAAAGAAGAAAAAGCAAGAAAAGGCTCCTTTTTTTGGTCTTTGGGTCTATTTTATCTTTTAGAATTTTTTTTTTTTTTTTTTTTTTTTTTTTTTTTTTTTTTTTTTTTTTTTTGGTGGTACTGGGGTTCCTGGAAACCCTTCTCCCTCCGGGCTACACTCCCAGACCTATTTTATATTTTTATTTGGAAACAGGGTCTCTTAAGCCAGTACGGCTGGCTTCCAACCTGCGCGATCCTGTCTCCGTCTCCCAAGTGCGGGGTTTACAAGCGTTTGCCACCACGCCTGGCTTCTTTTAGAAAATTTTAAAGTGATGAATGAAATAATTAAGATACATTTTAGGCAACTAAAAAGTGATCAGATGGTTTAAAAGATAGAAATCGTTTAAATATATTTCTAAAGAAGCAGAAATTGTGTGACTAGTTTAAAAACTGATGCCAATTAGGCAAAACTAGTTAGATTCTGTGGTAAGTAAAATGGGTTAGACTGGAAAAAATAGGGTGTGGTTAAAAATAGCTGGGAGGAAATGGAATTCAAGTTATACCCTTATACCCTTGGCTAACAAAAGTGGCTGTGAAGCATATTGCATTTATTTTTATTTCTCTGTAATATGTCTTTCCTCCTCCTCCTCCTCCTTCTCCTCCTCCTCCTCCTTCTCCTCCTCCTCCTCCTCCTCCTCCTCCTCCTCCTCCTCCTCCTCCTTCTTCTTCTTCTTCTTCTTCTTCTTCTTCTTCTTCTTCTTTTTCTTCTCTCTCTCTCTCTCTCTCTCTCTCTCTCTCTCTCTCTCTCTCCATATGTATAATATATATATAATCTTTCCTTTGGATTTGGAAAATTTCCAAAAATTTTATATTTCTATTTCTAGTTTCAAGGTAACCTGATACCTCTACTGAATTTACTTCAGTTTTTTCCTCTTTTTGGTGCTACCATTTGTAAAAATGCATTTATTATTTATAAATACATTTTTAGAAAGACTCTAATTTTTTGCCTTCTTCTCTCAACTTTTTTCCCTCTGGTTTTGATTTCTGTATTGAGGAAAAATGATCACAAGTTCTAACACTACCTTTGTGCTTTGCATAAAGAATTGTCCTCCTGCACTTTGTGGTGGTGAGCGCAGTGAGGGGTGGGTGTGGAGGAGACAGGGGACCAGGTGTAGGATAAGATCCCTGGGATGATGGGGCGTGAGCTGTTGAGGCCAGAAAGAAACTGAAGGAACATGGAGGTTTAGGTCACTGCCGGAGATAGTTGTAGCATCTCAGGATGACTTTTAAAAGCAATTTTAAGGAATTTTTTTTGGGGATAAAAAGGTGTCACATTAACTTCTGAATACCTCAGACAGTCCCCTAAAAATGTCCCATTTCCATGTGATGCTCTTACAGTTTTTCTGTGAATGTGTTTTTCTAATATGTCAGTATTAGTGAGAGAAATCGGATTCAAGGTGAGATAATGGCCTAATTTTATTTGCGTTAGCTTCCTCTCTCCCTCCCTCCCTCCTCCGCCTCCTTCTTCCTTCCTTCCTTTCTTTCCTTCTTCTCTCCTTCCTTCCTATCTCCCTCCTTCCTTCTTCTTCCCCTCCCTCCCTCCCTCCCTCCCTCCCTTCCTTCCTTCCTTCCTTCCTTCCTTCCTTCCTTCCTTCCTTCCTTCCTTCTTAAAAGCAAACCAAGCCAGATGTGGTGGTGCACACTTGTAATCCCAGCATTTGGGAGGCTGAGACAGGAGGTTCGCAGTTCATGGACAGCCTCAGCTACTTAGTGAGGCCTTTTGCAACTCAGTGAGACCCTGTTTCAAAATAAAGAATAAAAAAATAAGGCTGGGGGTGTAGCTCAGAGGTAGAATGCCCCTGGGTTCCACCCCTACTACAGAAAAAAAAAAAAAAGCAAATCACATTATGGTGGTTGAAACTATGAAAAGACCACTTCCTATAAAAGAGTGAGGACAGCCAGAAAACAGTATTTTTTTCTCTAGTCCCTCTGAAACGTCTTCCATATTGTTCTGAGGTTGCAGATTTTGTCTTCTAAGCTGTTGTGTGGTGTCCACCCATTTTGTCCTGTCAGTCAACTTGGGCGGTGTCTCTGAGGTTGCTTTGGCATCATGGCCACCATCAGGTGGGAAATGCCCACGCAAGGCTCTGCCAAGGGCAGCCGATTCATAAGTGATGCTGGTGTCACCCAGCGGTGTTCCCACCGCTGCCTTAGGAGATGTTACCGTGCCTCTGGAAGAACCGTGGTACCGCGCATGTGCTCTCCTCGTTGGCATTTTCCCTTCCAGCTGCAGATGTCCGTTGTCCACTGTTCCAACCGTTGAGCCCATTCTGATCCCATGAGGAGTTTGCCTTAGTCCCCTCTTTCTATACATATTCCTTAGAAAGTCTAATTTTTGTCTTGTGATGTTGAGGACCAAACCCAGGGCCTTGCACATGCTGAGCAAGCACTCTTCCACCGAGCTCTACCTACAGCCCTGTCCAGTCTTTCTAGAACTCAGGTTTAAGTCCATGTTTGTAGGACACACTGTGGGGCAGAACCTGGGTAGGCTCAGAAATGTTCCTTAACGCTGGGTTATCCCGGGCCCCTTTCTTACGTGTCTCAGCTCTTCCTCACCGTTCGCGCTCCATCCCAGGAGGTGTTTTGTCCCCTCTCATGAGGCTTGCCACACCCCTGGACATACTGAGCCATGTCTAATTCTCAGTGTGGACTATTCAGCTGCATGGATAAGTTTTCAGTCCTTCCATTTGTATTCTCTCCCTTGATGAAATACTAGGTTATACTGTTTCACCCAATAAGAATTCCAGCTTGGAAAAAGAGACGAGCTTGTCGCTATTATTTAAATATCAATTCATTTATTTATTCATTCATTCAACATATTTATTTATTTATTTAGTGGTTCTGGGGGTGGAACCCAGGGGCTTTCTACCTCTGGGCTACACTTCCAGACCTATTTTATATCTTATTTGGAAACAGGGTCTCACTAAGTTACCGAGAGCCTCACTAAGTAGCCGAGGCTGGCTTCGAACCTGCGCGATCCTCCTGTCTCAGCCTCCCAAGCGCGGGGATTACAAGCGTGCGCCACCACACCTGGCTCTAACATATTTGATTAGTAGTTACTATACACCAGGGATTGAAGACATTCCAGTGATCAAGACAGACAAGATTTCTCTCTTCTCAGAGTGTACCTTCTTATAAGGGAGGCAGACAATAGACAGCTAAACTAAGATTGTAATTTCAGATGGTCGTCAGTTCTCTGAAGAAGGTACATCGGGAACAAATCAAGAGTGACCCTGGGTACCAGGGGGAAAGTGACTCCTAAGAGACAGGGAGAGCCACAAGAGTTGGCTTCTCTGAGACCCTGGAGCCCTGGACTTACAGTTCTCCCTGCTGAGATGCCTGGAGACCTTATTCCATCCGTTTGTTGCGGTTCCATGCATCATCTCCCTTCAACTGTGAGTTTCAGGCCAGTCATTGTCTCCATCATCGTTATCACTGCTGGAATCCAAAACAACTCACCACACAACTTAGAGGAAGGAAGATTTATTTGCTCACGGTTTCTGGAGATTTCAGGGTTCGGTCCACATAAGGCTGGGTCTGCGGAGCTCAACATATGCTGGCGGGTAGCAGAGAGAGGGAACGGGCAAGGCTCTGCTCCTATTTATATTTTGTGGTACTGGGGGTGGAACTCAGGGGCATTGTACCTCTGAGCTATACCCACAGCCCTGTGTTTTAGTATTTTCTTAGTTTTTTAAATAAGGTCTCACTGAGTTGTGAAGGGCCTCACTAAGTAGCTGAGGCTGTCTATGAGCCACGATCCTCTGATCTCCGCCTCCCGAATGCTGGGATTACAAGCGTGCACCACCACCCCTGACCAAGGCTCTGATCTTGTATCATGGTGGCCAGAGCAGAGAGAGAGAGAGCAAGGGGAAGAGGATAGTATATAATCCCCAAGGCCATTGCCCAGCGATCCTTCCTTAGCAACCAAGCCCTTCTTCCAACATTGATACCTTGTTTTTGTGAGGGGAAGGGGGACACACTAAATCCAAACCATTACAGTCCTTAATTGGCATAAGGGGAAGGAGATACTCTATTGGTTTGAGGAAGAAAGACGAGCCTGCCTCTTTGACACAGAAAAGCGACCAATGTTTCCAGTGGCCTCTTCTCTCTTCCATCATTCTCTCATCTTCAGCCCATTTTTTTCCTGTTGAAGTTGAGAATGATTTTCACTTTGTTCTAACAAGACATACTGTGCTTTTCATTTAACCATATGCACCTACAGTGCAGAAGGTCATTCAGACAAAAGAAAATGTACCAGGTATTTTCTCAGTGCTTACTTAGGCTTCCTAGGCATTATGTAATGCCCTCATTTTATAGGTGAGCGTCCTGGGTCACAGACTGAGGAACTGGAATGAGGAACTGTAATGAGAGCTACTACTATGTCCCCTGCAAGCGACAGGGTGAGGTATTTGACCACATATTGGCTGCAAACATCTCATGCAACAAGTATTAGTATTATATGCTCACTGTGCCTCCAAAGAAGTGAGGCTGGACAGAAGATGGATCCGAATCACACAAGCACTGGGGAGATTTTCTGCCTGGCACCAAAGTGTGTTTACTTTTCACTACCGTGTGATCGTCATCAAGGTAAAGCCAGGTGGTGGCATCTACACTTAGCCTTGGATTATGAATCAAGGCACAGAAATGTTGCAGGGCCAGAATTCAAGCTCAAGGCCCCAAACTGCATCCCAGCTTAAGAGTGTGGCCCTGGGAGTCATGCAGACGTAGGTTTAAACACAGGTTGCAGAATGTGCTAGCAGTACGATTATTGGAAATTTCTGTAGGTTTCCCGATTCTCAACTTTCTATCTTAAATGGGCATAAGAAATGTCTACTTCCAGTCAGGTATGGTGGTGCATGCTTACTTGTCATCCCAGTACTTGGGAGGCTGAGACAGGAGGATTGCAGGTTCGCAGCCAGCCTTAGCAGTTTACTGAGGCCTGCAACAACTTAGTCAGGCTCTGTTTCAAAATTTAAAAAAAACAACAACAAAAAAAAACAAAACAACAACAACAAAAAAAAACAGGGCTGAGGGTGTAGCTCAAAGGTAGAAAGCCTATGGGTTCAATTCCCAGTAAAACACACACACACACACACACACACACACACACACACACACACACTGCCTACGTCCAAGGATTTATTTGGGAGAGTTAAAAATGTGTGTATTCTGTCTTTAGAGCAATTTATGTATCTCACAGTGGCAGACTTTAATGTTGCCAGCCTACAGTACCCTGCTGTTCCTTGCTAAGAAACCATGATTGTGTAGGGCTCTCAGGCAACCGAGACACTCGACAGGCTTGGCCCTTTCTCAGCCCTGGTAGGAGGATCATGATTTGTCTAAATCAGGGGTTCTCAAAATGTGGCCCACCATTTGTGCACACTTTCAGACCTCACTCCAAATCAGAACTCTGGGGATGGGGTGCAGAAAACTGGGTGACTCCGAGTCACTTCTAGGTGACTCTGATATGGCCGACAGCTTGCAAATCACTGGCTGACACCCTCCACAGTGATTTTATTCCCTTTTCCAACTATTGGGTTGTGCATGGACATGTGGCCCAAGCTTGGCCTAGAGGACCTGAGAAGTTTGATGGGGCGGCGGGTGGGAATAAGTTGAGGAGATGATGCTCAAGAGCAGCTGCCTTCTTTGCAGGATGCTATGTGCTGTGCATGTGATACCTGCAACTATTTCTGTCACTTTGAAACGATGAGGAAGATATTTTCCAAGAAAGGCAGAGCAAAGAGTTAGAAAACACCCAGGTCTTTGTAGCTGCTGCTGAGCTGTCGAGTAAGCAACCTCCACACTTCTCTCCTGGACTATAATAAATATGGTTGGTGGTTAAGCCAGTTGCGGTGGGGTTTCTTCTTTGCAACTAGAAGCAAAGCCACTGATTTTCCCAGAGAACACTTGTCTCTTATTTAAACCCGTGCTCTTGGAGATGTAGAGAAATCAGGGTGCGCTGGAAATGGGCTTTGACAGCACGATTTTTTGTTTTCTGTCTCTAATGGTGGTGGAGAGGGCAAAATACTCATTTCTTTTTTCCTAGACTCTGAATGACCCAAAAGGATGCCAGACAGCTTGGATGAATAGACGTTTAGTTGTTTATGGGTATCCAATTCTAAATTCAGATAATGCTATGAAAGCAAAGAACGGTGTGCAATCAGAGAGAGTAACAGGTGATGTAATTCACTACGGAGGGGTCAGGAAAGCACCGCTGAGGACCTGACACCTAAACTGCAACCTGCAGGGTGAGTGGGTGCTGAGATTGAGGACGGGGTGGTGAGGCCGAGCGAAGGTAAGAAAATCTTCTTATAGGAAGTGGCACTTGGCTTGAGTCTTAGAAGTCAAATTGGTGTGATAGAGACTGCTTATACATGTTTATTTACAAAGACTGTAACGAAGCCGGGCGTGGTGGCGCACGCTTGTGACCCCAGCATTCGGGAGGCTGAGACCGGAGGATCGCGGTTCGTGGACAGACTCAGCTACTTAGTGAGGCCCTTCGCAACTCAGTGAGACCCGGTTTCAAAATAGAGAATAAAAAATAGGGCAGGGGGTGTAGCTTGGAGGTCAAATGCCCCTGGGTTCCATCCCCAGCCCCCCCCCGCCACACAAAAAAAGACTAACGAATACATCAAAATGTCAATAGGATTTTATCTTTGGGTAATGGGATTATATGTATTTTTAGTTTTCTTGTTTCTCTTTTCTTTATTTACCACTCTATTTTCTCCTTATTTTCTGAGTACTTCTTTGATAATAAAAAAAAAAGTTACTTAAAAGAGCACCCATGTTTTTAGCAGCACAATTCACAGCAGCTGAATTATGGAACCAACCTAGGTGTCCAATAACACATGAATGGAGAAAGAAAGTGTGTATGCACACGGTGGGGTTTACTCGGCCACAAGGAAGGACAAAATGATGCCAGTCTCAGGGAAATGGATGGACGAGACTAGAATATTACAGGAAGTGAGACCCGCCAGCCGCAGGATGTCAAGAGTCATATGTTTCCTTTCATGTGTGAAAACTAGAGCGCAAAACAGAAAAGAAAAGGGATTCCATGGAAACGAGGCCAGAGCCCAGAAGTGCAGCGTGAGGGGACGGGGGAGGACGGTGGGGAGGGCAGATGGGGCAGGAGCAAAGAAATAGACCTGAGAACGTTATGCTCACGTGTGAAGCTGTCCCTACCAATCTCGCTGGTGTGAACGGGAGGGTCAGGGCTAAGGGCATGGTGCAGAGGGAGCTGCACCGAGAGATGCTGTGTGAATACATAAATGTACACTTGAATATTGCTATATTGTATAAGTACATTGTACCAATATAATTCTTCAAAAATAGTAATCATAAAAGGGGGGAGAAGAAAAAAGGTGTGTGTGTGTGTGTGTGTGTGTGTGTGTGTGTGGTGAAGTGGGTGTTTTTCAAGCAGGCCATGTGGCTGGCGTATTTGTGTAGTGGGGAGAGGTGGTGTCATTGCAAAGGACACGGCTGGGGACCGCTCAAGTGTTTTAGTGACGTCTGGTTCCTGAGAGCTGGTTATCACTACAGCGGGGCGGTGGAGCGGGGGTGAGAGATGGGACAGGGAAGTGGGCCAGAGGTCAAATCGTGGAGGCCCCTGTCATCAGGGAGTTTTGAGGTCATCCTATAGTCGCCGTTGAATAATCGGTCAGATGTGTGCTTTAGGGACATCGTCCTGGCGCCGGTGCAGAATGTATGTGGGACGGCTGCGGTCATCCTTGCCAAGAACCTTGGGCAGGTCAGGGACATCATATTTGTTCTGTTTTTTTTTTTTAAAGCTATATATGCAGGGGAGTGACCTGAGATTTACTCTGAGCTCTTCTTTGGCTGGAGCAAATATAAAATTCAAAGGATTGATAGGACCAGTTTGATGCCAAATAACTGGGCGAGTGAAATCCTTTACGTTTCAGCCTGTAGTTCAGGGCACCGCAGCCCCAGTCTTCTTTTACTCTGTCTTTGCCTGGAGACCCATGGACATCACAAGACCCACGGATATCGTGAGAGGAAGCGGGCACCTGTCTGCTTCCTACCTTAGCCAAAGATCAGAATGAGGTAATGTCTACAAAGTGATTGGTTTCCCCAGACATAAATAGCACCAAAATATACGCTGTCAACATTATTTGCTCGGACCCCAACTTTTTGTGCAGGTTTTTAATTTCGTCTGTTTTGTTTCAACCAAATCTGAGGTCTCCATGACTACAATAGGTGAACAGAAGGAAAAGACTGCTTCTGTGTGGATCACCCCGAATGGTATTGTTTATTATGAAATGTGGGTATTTTAAAGGATGCCCACATTTTTAAAAGGTGTCAATGCTGTTCATATGGTGTTCTGAGCCAGAGACATTTTTATGTTCCAGCCGTGGGTGATATGTGAACGCACTGAGGAGATACATCAATAAAGACTCAGAGCAGCTGAGAGAGATCGATGGCTTTGGGGGCTGAATTCCAAGGAACCAAACGTGGCTATTTCCTCACCCTCTAGGACGGTCCGTGTTTTCTGCGACCTGGGTCATAAGATCAAGCCTGGCCACAGATTGATGGCCAAGTGGCTTCTGTGTTCACACTTGGAAACCTGATTTTCCTTCAGGAAAACTGGTCATACTTTGATGTGTTCTTCACAGGACTACGACACGATAACACGCCCAGCGCCCTTTTCTAAAAGGCGATAGATGTTTCTGAGGCTTTGCAGTCAGATCTGAATTCCAGCGTAGCTGCTTTAGATTCCCTTACCTATTAAACAGGAATAAAAAGAGCCCACATCGTAGGGAGACTGTAGGGGGGAATCAAACAAAGTAATATTTATAAAGTTCCTGGTGCTTAATAAGTAAGTACCCACAAACGATTTCCCCGACTGTTGTTCTTATGCACACTCTGAAATGACAGAGAACTCTGCATGCAACTATTCAAGAATTTGGATTTCTAACAGCACTCGTTGAAGCGTCAGGTTGTGGACAGCTAAGGAGGAGAAGGGGCATTAGCACGGGGGAAGACCAGGTCGGAGTTTCCTGGTGTTCAAAGAGTTGAGATCTAGGAACCGTGGAAAAGTTTTGACACTTGGCCGGAATCCGGGGCTGACATCTTTCTGGTGGTTAGTGCAGACCCCAAGCCCTGGGGCTCCCAGCAGACCGGGTAACGGCTGACGCTTCTGTGGTACGTAGGGGGCAGTGCCGCTGACCCTGGTCCACTGAGTAGTGTCTCAGTGCTTGGCACTGTTGTGTGTCCCCAGCCGCTGCTCAGCCCTCCTTTCCGCCCCCTGGGTCTTGTCCTAGTCAGGTGCTCTGCTTCCAGACAGGTACGCAGCCCATGCCCTATTTTGGTTCTCAGTGTAAGGAGAGCAAACCTCTGCCAAGTTTTGCTGACAACATGGGCACCTTGTCAGCTGGAAAGGACTCTTGGAAACTGAAAGAATGACGTGTGTGTGTGTGTGTGTGTGTGTGTGTGTGTGTGTGTGTGTTACTGGCAGTTGAACCAAGGGAGAATTCTGTCTCTGAGCTACCCCCTCACCCCTATTTTATTTTATTTTTATTTGGAAACAGGGTCTCACTAAGTTGCTGTGAACTTCACTTGGGTGCTGAGGCTGTCCTCAAACCTGCGACCCTCCTGCCTCAGCCTCTCAAGTACTGGGATTACAGGTGCATGCCACCACACCCAGCTAAGAATGACAATTTAACAGAAGAATGATGATAGACGTCAGGTTGAAAGTTGGGGCCAGAGGTTCTGTTGGCACTCATGATTAGGATGCATAGAGGTGCAACAGCTGCACGGTCTACTCTGAAGGCAATCCTTGCCAGAAATCGTGTTTTTAACTTATCTGGAAGAGATAATCAGTTCCATGCAGGTGGCACTGTTTTGTGACCTGTTGGCTTCTAGTTGGATGCCTTTTGGGCTGATGATGAGTTTATTTACAGCGTATGGGGCTTGCATGACCACTCCCTGGACCACAGCTGCCTGTCCTGCTCAGGACTCCCATGCAAGGGCACTGCAGCCTGCGGTGGCCTTAAAGATGCCTGACATTTGTTGCTGGGGAAAGGTCACAGGGGAGGGGACAAGACAGTCATGGCAGCCCATGCCTGTAATCCCAGTACTGGGGAGGCTGAGACAGGAGGATGGCAGATTTGAGGACAGACTCAGAAACTAAGCGAGACTCTGTTTCAAAATAAAAAAATAAATAAAATAGGGCTGGGGATATAGTACAGAGATGGAACAGCCATGGATTCAATTCTCAGTGCCAAACAAACAAACAAACAAACACACGAGAAGACAAAACATACTCTAAAATTGTGGGAATGCTACAAATGGGTGGTTATCTTTCCAGAGACTGCTGATTCCCATGACAGTGCGGACACCTGTTTTTTGCTTTGTTTCTTTTTCGTTTTCTTTTCGGGACTGGGGATTGAAGCCAGGGGCATTCTACCTCAGAACTATTTCCCCAGCCCTTTTTATTTATGTTTTTTATTTTGAAACAGCGTCTTGCTAAGTGGCCGAGGATCTTGCTAAACTGCTGAGGCTGACCTTGAACCTGTGAATCTCCTGTCTCAGCCTCCCAAGTACGGGGGTTACCGGCGTGCTCGGCTGTGCTCGGCTGGACACCTGTCGTTCTTGCATGTCCTTCTCACCTTCTGATTATGGCGCCTCGCTTTCCCCTGGGGTCCTCCCATCCCCCCGAGTGTGCAGTCTTCAGGGGCTCTTGCTATCTTTGCCTCTTCACGCTGCTGTGAGGGGGAATCCTGCTCTTGGGTTACGGGGTTAGCGGAGCCCCTGCCACCGAATAGATGAGTCAGCCATACACACTCGCAGCCTGGGGGAGGAGCCACTGCAGGCCAGCGAGGGGCTCGTAGGGGCTGAACGGGGCAGGTGGTATGAATGGGCAGGGGCTGAGGAGGCAGACCTTATAGTATCAAGAGCGTGAGGTGCTCCCGGGGTATTTGAGGATGCAGTTGGGTTATTAGGATAATTTCACAGACCAGCAGGGAACTGGACCCCATTCCTAGGGGTCAGCACTTTGTTGATTTGACAAGGAGGGCTGTTTGTCCAGGGAACCTTGTTGGGAAGAAGAATATGAGCTTAGGTCATCGGAGGCGCTTCCTGTCTTCCTTAGACGGTAAGGTACACCTGCTATTTTGATCCTTTTCTCATCCCTGTCAGTCACAGTTCTGTACCTTCCCCTGGTAAAGAGGATAAGTGTGTGACCTATACCAGACCAACCCAGAGGTCTGTTTTGGGAATAAGAAACTTGAGCTGAACGAAACAAGGATTAAAAAAGGATCAGAAGCCGGGTGTGGTGGCACACTCCCGTAATCACAGGATTTGGGAGGCTAAGATAGGAGGATGGTAGGTTTGAAGTCAGCCTCTGCAACATAGCGAGGCTCTCAGCAACTTAGTGAGACCCTATTTCCAAATAAAAAAATAAAGTAGGGGTGGGTGTAGCTTGGAAATAGAATTCTCTTGGGTTCAATCCCCAGCACCAAAAAAAAAAAAAAAAAAAAAAAAAAAAATTTAGACTCCAACCGTTTTTCCTGACTGAGCTGCAGAGAAGAGACCCACTTCTGTAACCCAGAGTCTTGATGTTTCCCTGGTCCTTGTATTTTCTGGGACCTGAGCATTCACTTTTTTTCTTTTGGGTCTTGTTGGCTATTTCCTAGAATTTAATTCTGTTGCTTGCAGTTCAAAACTAGAACTGCTACAAATTTATTTGATGTAATGACTCCAGTAGACAGATTTTTTTTTTTTTTTAAATTTGGTACTAGGGAGTGAATCCAAGGGTATTCTATATCTGAGCTACACACTTAGTTCTTTTTTTTTTTTTGTGGTACTGTGGGTGGAACCCAGGGACTTTCTACCCCTTTCTACTCCAAGACCTATTTTATATTTTATTTGGAAACAGGGTCTCACTAAGTTGCCGAGAGCCTCACTCAGTAGCTGAGGCTGGCTTCGAACCTGTGCGATCCTCCTGTCTCAGCCTCCTAAGCATGGGGATTACAAGCCTGCGCCACCACGCCCGGCACACACTTAGTTCTTTTTTTCCTATTTTTAATTTGAAAACAGGGACTCACCAAGTTGCTGAGGGCCTTGCTAAGTTGCTGAGGCTATCCTCAAAGCTGTTTTTCTTTCTGTCTCAGCCTCTCAAGTACTGGGATATTTTTAATTATTCTTACTTTGCAGATGAGAAAACAGGTGAAGAGATGCCAAGATTGCTCTAGTTCACAAAACAAGTAAAGGGCAATGGGGAAAGTTGAAAAAATAAGAATTAGTTTCATAATAGTTGGCAAGTCTGTACGTTCTCCTTAAAGAACCCTAGATGCCAAGTGGGCAGAGCTGTGCCAATGAAATAAATGGACATCCAGTGCCCTACGATTAGATGTAGAATATTCCCTGAAAAACTCATGCCTTAGTGTTCTGAGTTGATGTGCTTAAGTCACGAGGACTGCAATCTCATCAGTGGATAAATTCATTGTACTGGATATACTGGGTGGTAGCCTAGGCAGGTGGGGTATGGCTAGAGAAGGTGGGCCATTGGGGCGTGGTGCAGGGACTGTGCTGTGTCTTTGAATCTCTTTCTTGCTTGATGTCTTCCTTCCAGCCTCCATGATGTGACAGTGAAGCCTGACTCCCCACCACCCCCCGCTTCCTGTCATCATTCCCTGAGAGCTGCAGACCCCAGCCTGACATGCACTGAGCCTCTGAAATCTCTAAAAACTGTGAGAAAATAAATATCCCTTTGTCTAAGTTGTGTGGTCAGTTGTTTGGATTAGAATGTGAGAATGTTGACTGAAACACAGAAGCGTACCTGGTATATACCCTTTGGTCATCTTTGGCCCCCTGTGGTCACTTTCAGTTCTCCAAGAGGTAAGGAAACCTAGTCCATAGTTCTAAAGATCGTTAGACATGAGCTGCCACGTTGATGTGGAGGCCATACCTTGAAAGAAAAAGCTCATTGTCTTAACTAGCTCTTGAGCCAGGAGTGTTCTGACCGAGTAGGCATGTGTGTACTTCACAGCTCGTATTCTTGGGTTTTTTCCATCAATAATCACTTGTGAGCAAAACAGGTTAGAGTAGAAATTAAGAGATCCTAGATTTTTCCCACTAATAATAAGACCCCCAAATTGGGAAAGTGAGGAAGGTTGAACCATGTCTTAGAAAGGATTTTAAAACCTTCACACATGGCTCGGCGTGGTGGCGCACGCTTGCAATCCCCGCACTTGGGAGGTGGAGACAGGAGGATTGTGCAGGTTCGAAGCCAGCTGCGCTGGCTTAAGAGACCTGTTTCCAAATAAAAAAGTATAAAATAGGTCTGAGAGTGTAGCCCGGACATAGAAGGGCTTCCAGGAACCCCACTACCACCAAAAATAAATAAATAAATAAATAAATAAATAAATAAATAAAACCCTCACACATACATACAAACATATCTACAGATGTAGGCAAAAAGGAAAAGCAAGGGCCACCAAGAAGAAAGGAAGGAAGAGAAGAAGGAATGTAGACAGGGAAGAAAGGCACTTGGGTGAGGCTGTTATCGCCTCACCTTCTGCACAGGTGACCCTTTCCCTTCCCCTCTGGTCTTCCTGCGCCCAGTTGCTCTGGGAGCTTGCTGTGCGTCAGCGAGCAGTCACTGGGAGCAGCAGGGTCTCCTTGGAGGCCATCATCTCGTGCCTGTGGCCAAAGAGGAAGTGGTTTCCTGCTGACGCAACTACTCTGAAACACGGAGTGGGATCTCGTGGTAGCCCTGAACCCTGTTCCCCACGAAGCTCAAACTTCCTCTCTAGTTTTTGAAGCCTGTGGGTCTCTGCTGGGTCTGAAGGCCTTGGTGCAGAAGGACATAATTGGCTTCTATCTGGGAGCCAGCCCGGTGGCAGGAGGGATGGAGCTTATGCAGAGCTAAAATTATCTTGCCCTTATTTCTGTAGCTGAAAGACATGGGATGAAAGTCATGAGCGTTATGCTGTCAGTCCATTGATGGCCTCAAACCCTTTTCAGAACCATTATTTCATCTCAGGAGTGGGGTCGGGGGAGCCCAGGCAGGCCTCTGGAAAGGGCTGTTTCCAGCACAGGGGCTGAGCAGCTGTGAGCCAGGTCTGCCTCTCCGCCTTGCATCTCCTCCAAGCACAGACACCACAGGACTCTGGCCAGGGCTGCCTTTCCTCTGATTCCTGGGAGGGAGTAGGGAGGGGAAGTCTTTGGTCAGGTCATAGTGGGAAGGGATGAGGCGGGAGGGGAAGACAGAGGAAGGAAGCAGATGTTTGCCTGTTGATTCTGTGACTGCCTAGCATTTCTCTCCAAGGGTTGCTGCTACATACCCTGTTGCTTAAGGGCTGGGAGGTGGATTGCCTGGGTTGGATTCCAGCTGCACACCTTACAAGCCACGTGACCATGGCCTAATCTCAACTTCAGTTGTGTGATCGGGGCCTATTAGCTTCTTGAAGCCTTCATTTTGTTTGTTGTTTGTTTTGTGGCATTGGGGATTGATCCTTCTGAGCTGCATCCCCAGCCCCTTTCTTTTTTAAAAAAAGTGTTTGTTTTGAAACAGGATCTCACTAGGTTGCCGAGAGTCTTGGTACTTTGCTGAGGCTGTCTTCAAACCCATGATTCTCCTGTCTCAGCCTTCCAAGTACTGGGATTACAGGCATGCACCACCACACCTAGCTTAAGCTTCAGTTTTATCATCCGTATAATGATAAATTTAGCTCATGGCTTGTTGTGGTGCCTGAAACAATCCACATAAAAAGCCAACCACCTAGCCAGACATGTTGGATCATGCCTGTAATCCCAGTATTTGGGAGGCGGAGACAGAAGGATCGCAGATTTGAGGCCAGTCTTAGCAATTTAGTAAGACCTTGTTCTAAAATAAAAAATAAAAAGGACTGAGGGGTATAGTTTGAAGATAGAATGCCTTTTGGTTTAAGCCCTTGTGCCAAAAAAAAGAAAAGAAAGAAAAGAAAAAAGAAAAAGCACCATATTGGCATATAGAAAACACCTAATCAGTGAATATCATTCATTGGTTATGATGGCTAAATAGTTGTCTTCAGTGCCCCTGCCTTGAACTTTTCTTGGCCACGCCTTGGAGACCATCTGGCTCCAGTGAGGGGTTACCGGAAGGGCTCTCCTAGTGGTGGGGGTGGGGCAGACAAAGGGGCGAAGTTGACTGTCCGACCAATGTAGACATGACATGCAGACTCCTTGTCATGACCTACCCTCTATTGGCCTTGGATTCGGACTTTTAGGTTCAAAGCTGAGCTCAAAAAGCCAGTGTTCTTAGAAAGCTGACTCAACCCCCAGTCGACTCCAGCTTTCTGAGTGGGCAAGAGGCCATGTCCTCAGCTGAACCAGCTCCAAGCAAAACAAAGTAAAAGGTTGCCTTTGCCTCTCCAGCCTCCTTCCTTAGCCCCCAAACCTCATTTTTTGTGGTATTGGGGATTGAACTCAGCGGCACTCTAACCTCAGAGATATGCCCCCGTCCCTTTTTATTTTTTGTTTTGAAACAAGGTTTCACTAAGCTGCCGAGAGTCTCAGTAAGTTGCTGAGGCCAGTCTTGAACCTATGACCCTCCTTTCTCAGTCTCCCGAGTGCTCTGGATGGTAGTAACACCCTCTCAGACACCATCTTTTCCTATTCCTACCCATATCTTCATTGAAAAGAGGATCTGCCCATGAGTTCATACTGGAGTGTAAACCACGGATAGACTAAAAGGTTCCCTCTTTAGGGGAATTTAGATTTGGATATAAATTCATACATTCCCCCGGTTTTTTTTTTTTTTTTTTTTTTGGTGGTACTGGGGTTCCTGGAAGCCATTCTACCTCTGGGCTACACTCCCAGACCTATTTTATACTTTTTTACATTTGGAAACAGGGTCTCTTAAGCCAGCACGGCTGGCTTTGAACCTGCAGGATGCTCCTGTCTCTGCCTCCCAAGCGCAGGCACGCCCGGCCACTCCCGCGTTTAACTGTGAGAGTTAGAATAGGTGTGGAGAGGGTGTAGTGGGGGCGTCCTGTTTCCATGGTTGATTGCTTTATCCTGGTCTTCAGCTCTCATCTCTGTTGGTCGCCCCTAGTCAGTTGCCTGGTTAACAGCACCAGTGAGCGGAACAGGGGAGTAGAATGATTGATAACCTCAAAGAATTTCCCCGGGATGCCGGGGACTGAGTCTTACACTAAGAAGAGAGCCTGCTGCCCCACATCTTCCGCCCCACTCTTCTTGCTCCTAGACCTGCGGGTGTCAGAGGGGAGACTGGGTGAAGGGTCAGGATTGTGAAGTTGCACCTCTGTCCCACTCTGCATCCAGGTCCCAGAGGGATCCACTGGCACCACCTGTTTCTTTCAACTCCTTTTCTTCTGTGGAAGACACATTTGGGAAGCCTCCTGGCCTTGGTGGGGTAGCATAATGCACAGTCCAGGAAGAAGGTAAACTGAAAGGAAGGCCCTTGGTGGCGCTTGGAAGGGTGGTCTAACTAAGGAGGGCATGGGCAATGTGCGACATTGAATATTTGCTTTCTTAGTGATGGATTCTTCAGCACACGCAGGCATGCAGGCTGAAAGTGGAACCTTCTCAGCCCCTCGTCACGAACTCTCTTGTATCCTAGAAAACGATTACTCTGCTATTTTTATGCAAGCTGAGAAACATGTATTTGTTTTTATCTTTTTTTTTTTTATTTTAATTAATTTATTTTTTAAATTGGTGCATTGTAGTCATATATCAATCACATTGGAGTACAAGACTTGAGAGGATATACAAGCACGCATCATCCAATTAGCCCTCCTCCAGCCCCCGTCCCATTCCCTCTCCCTCCCTCCATCCCACACTTCTTTGGTGATTTACTTTGATACATTTGTTTATGTACCTCCTGCATTTTAAAGAGGCTCCATCCTCCAGTATTACATACCCTCTGATTGATTACATTAGTTGCTTCACTATAGGGCCCTTTCTATAGCTCAACCTCTTCCTGTTGCCCTTTTCCTCCTAGTTATTGCTGATTAAGAGAAGCGTCTGATTTATATTTTCTGCAATATTTCTCTGTGCATGCTGCGTTGCAAGTACCAATCCCACTCTTGATGGTCCCAGTAGTGGCCTGGCTACTCAGTGGACTGATCCAGAACTTGCCTCACGCCAGGCTCCGATGCTGGTCATTGGCCCCTGCACTGGTCTAACCCCTTGGCAGGATTCCAATCCCGGCCTCGGAGGCCCCAACACTGGTAATGCCTCACGGCAGGCTCCGATGCCGGCCTCACTGGCCCCAGCACCGGCCTAACCCCTTGACAGGCTCTTATCCTGGCCTCAGAGGTCCCAGTACCGGCCTTGCCTCACGGCAGGCTCCGATGCTGGCCTCGCTGGCCCCAGCACCGGCCTAACCCCTCGGCAGGCTCTTATCCTGGCCTCGAGGCCCCAGTACCGGCCTTGCCTCAAGGCAGGCTCCGATGCCGGCCTCGCTGGCCCCAGCACCGGCCTAACCCCTCAGCAGGCTCTTATCCTGGCCTCGGAGGCCCCAGTACCGGCCTTGCCTCATGGCAGGCTCCGATGCCGGCCTCACTGGCCCCAGCAGCGGCCTAACCCCTCGGCAGGCTCCGATCCCGGCCTCAGAGGCCCCAGTACTGGCCTTGCCTCAAGGCAGGCTCCGATGCCGGCCTCGCTGGCCCCAGCACCGGCCTAACCCCTCGGCAGGCTCTTGTCCTGGCCTCGGAGGCCCCAGTACCGGCCTTGCCTCACGGCAGGCTCCGATGCCGGCCTCGCTGGCCCCAGCAGCGGCCTAACCCCTCGGCAGGCTCCGATCCCGGCCTCGGAGGCCCCAGCACTGGTCATGCCTCAAGGCAGGCTCCGATGCCGGCCTCGCTGGCCCCAGCACCGGCCTAACCCCTTGGCAGGCTCTTATCCTGGCCTCGGAGGCCCCAGTACCGGCCTTGCCTCACGGCAGGCTCCGATGCCGGCCTCGCTGGCCCCAGCACCGGCCTAACCCCTCGGCATGCTCCGATCCCGGCCTCGGAGGCCCCAGCACTGGTCATGCCTCACGGCAGGCTCCGCTGCCGGCCTCGTTGGCCCCAGCATCGGCCTAACCCCTCGGCAAGCTCTTATCCTGGCCTCGGAGGCCCCAGTACCGGCCTTGCCTCACGGCAGGCTCCGATGCCGGCCTCGCTGGCCCCAGCACCGGCCTAACCCCTCGGCAGGCTCTTATCCTGGCCTCGAGGCCCCAGTACCGGCCTTGCCTCAAGGCAGGCTCCGATGCCGGCCTCAATGGCCCCAGCACTGGCCTAACCCCTCGGCAGGCTCTTATCCTGGCCTCGGAGGCCCCAGTACCGGCCTTGCCTCACGGCAGGCTCCGATGCCGGCCTCGCTGGCCCCAGCAGCGGCCTAACCCCTCGGCAGGCTCCGATCCCAGCCTCGGAAGCCCCAGCACTGGTCATGCCTCAAGGCAGGCTCCGATGCCGGCCTTGCTGGCCCCAGCACCGGCCTAGCCCCTTGGCAGGCTCTTATCCTGGCCTCGGAGGCCCCAGTACCGGCCTTGCCTCACGGCAGGCTCCGATGCCGGCCTCGCTGGCCCCAGCACCGGCCTAACCCCTCGGCATGCTCCGATCCCGGCCTCGGAGGCCCCAGCACTGGCCTTGCCTCACGGCAGGCTCCGATGCCGGCCTCGCTGACCCCAGCACCGGCCTAACCCCTCAGCAAGTTCCGGACCCGACCTCGGAGGCCCTAGCACAAGCCTTGCATCATGGCAGGCTCCAATGCCGGCCTCGCTGGCCCCAGCATCGGTCTAAACCCTCTGCAGGTTCCAATCCCGGCCACGGAGGCCTCAGTAGTGGCCCTGCCTCACAGCAAGCTCCGATGTCGGCCACTGGCCCCGGCGCCCGCCTAACCCCTCAGCAGGTTCCGATCACTGTCTCTGTGGTTAGTATTTCAAAGGTTCCAGTTGTAATGTATCAGATCTCTGCCTCCCCCGAATATTGGCCACTGGCATTGCCACTGCCTCCACCGTTTCAAATCCTTCCCAGGCTCTTTTTCCACTCTGAATGTTGTCCAGTGTTCCTAAGCATGCGTGATGGTAGCATTCGACATTTGGTGTAATTTCTCCAAAAAAATAAAGTTGGTAAGATCCGGTTTCTGCTTCTCCTGAATACAAGTCTCTACCACCATCGCGAAGAACTCTTTCAACACCGCATTTCTCCTTGGTCTCCGCTAAACTCTCTCCTTATATGTGATGTCTGAGATTCTTAACAATATAGAGAAATAGCAGCCCTCTTTCACGGCGAATTTTTCCATAAGTTCCAGTGCATTTAGATAAGTTTTGTCTGCATCTCCAGTGTCCTGGCATCCATAACGGCTTTCTTACCACCTCTCCGATATTTTTCTTTATCTTTTTCTGTTCTGGGCCCGGTTTCTCCAGGGGTCTGGCGTGCTACTCGCAGTTCAGCCGGGAACCAGAGTCCCGCGATCAGGGCCCCAGCTGGCGTGCCCTGTGCTCGACCCCCGCCCAGAACCCGGCGTCTTACTGGGCCTTGTTTCTCCAGGGGTCTGGCGTGCTACTCGCAGTTCGGCCTGGGGCCCAGAGTCCCGCGACCCGGGCCCCATCTGGCGTGCCCAGCCCGCGACCCCTGCCCAGAACCCAGCGTCTTACTGGGTCTGGTTTCTCCAGGGGTCTGGCGTGCTACGCGCAGTTTGGCAGGGGCCCAGAGTCCCGCGACCCGGGCCCCATCTGGCGTGCCCAGCCCGCGACCCCCGCCCAGAACCCAGCGTCTTACTGGGTCCGGTTTCTCCAGGGGTCTGGCGTGCTACGCGCAGTTCGGCAGGGGCCCAGAGTCCCGCGACCCGGGCCCCATTAGGCGTGCCCCGCCCGCGACCCCCGCCCAGAACCCAGCGTCTTACTGGGCCTGGTTTCTCCAGGGGTCTGGCGTGCTACGCGCAGTTCGGCCCGGGGCCCAGGGTCCCGCGACCCAGGCCCTGGCTTTTGTGCGCCGTGCGCGACCCCTGCTCAGAACCCAGCGTCTTACTGGGCCTGGTTTCTCCAGGGGTCTGGCGTGCTACTCGCAGTTCTGCCTGGGGCCCAGAGTCCCGCGACCCGGGCCCCATCTGGCGTGCCCAGCCCGCGACCCCAGCCCAGAACCCAGCGTCTTACTGGGCCTGGTTTCTCCAGGGGTCTGGCGTGCTACGCGCAGTTCGGCCCGGGGCCCAGGGTCCTGCGACCCAGGCCCCGGCTTTTGTGCGCCGTGCGCGACCCCTGCCCAGAACCCAGCGTCTTACTGGGCCTGGTTTCTCCAGGGATCTTGTTTTTATCTTTGATACTGGAAATTGAACACAGGGGCATTCTACCTCTGAGTGACTCCCTTACTCTGTTTTATTTTTTATTGGGAAACAGAGACTTGTTAAGTTTCTGAGGGTCTCAGTGAATTGTTGAAAACAGCCTTGAATCTGCTATCCTCCGGTCTTAGTCTCCCAAGTACTGGGATTACAAGTATGCACCTGGAGGAGAAACTTGCATTTTAAATAAGCAGAGAAACAGAAAATTGCTGTTTTGGTTATTGGAGGAATCCCTATTTGAGTCCCGTGAGAGCAAAAGCCACCTGTGGGTATTTAGGCTAACCATAGCGCTTTTTGCACTCATAAAGTGAAACCAATCTTCCATCCTTCCTTCCTTCCTTCCTTCCTTCCTTCCTTCCTTCCTTCCTTCCTTCCTCCCTTCCTCCCTTCCTCCCTCCCTCCCTTCCTTTCTCTCTTTCTCTTTCTTTCTTTCTTTCTTTCTTTCTTTCTTTCTTTCTTTCTTTCTTTGGCACTAAGGATGGACCCAGGAGCATTCTACCTCCAAGCCACACCCCAGGCCTATTTTTTTTTTTTTTTTGCGGGTCTGGGGATGGAACCCAGGGGCAATCAACCTCTGAGCTACACCCCCTGCCCTATTTTTTATTCTTTATTTTGAAACAGGGTCTCACTAAGTTGCAGAGGGCCTCACTAAGTAGTAGCTGAGGCTGTCCGCGAACCAGGATCCTCCAGTCTCAGCCTCCCGAATGCTGGGATTACAAGCGTGCACCACCATGCCTGGCTCCCTGCCCTATTTTTAATTCTTTAATTTGAAACAGGTTCTCACCGAGTTGCAAAGGCCTCACTAAGTAGCCGAGGCTGTCTGCAAACCGCGATCCTCCAGTCTCAGCCTCCCGAGCGCTGGGATTACAAGTGTGCGCCACCACGCCAGGCTGAAATCTCATTTCTCTAAAGGCAATGCCTTTATTTACTGTCTTCCTGAGAGGATGGTGAGCTCTTTTAGGGCAAAGGCAATCTTACATGATCAATCTACTGTATCTCCCGTGAAACCAGCGGCACGCTGTACCATTGTGGGTGTTCAATAAATATTTGTTAGGGAATGATCCAATTTGTGGTTTTAACTCCTACAAATTTTTATTTCCAACAAGATTTTCTCCACACTTAGCCTACTCTATGCCACCCCTCCCCGACTTGCCAGTCAACCTGTGCTGAGGGTATGCAAACAACATGTTAATTAGGAAGGCAAATCTACTTTGAAAATGCACTCCTATAAACAAATGTAGGCCAAAGGCACATTTAAATGATTCTCGGAATTGTCTGCGGTTATTACCCGTGACCCTATGCTGGCCCAATTTTTTCAGATAATCAGGTTATAGTTGGTATTGGTTCTGTATTTCCACTTTAGAGCAGAGGAAGAAAGTGGGAGGAGGCTGTGAGCATGGAGAAGGAGAAAATACAGTTATAAAAATTCAACAGTGGGTGAGCTGGAGAAAACAAAAACAAAGGGATATTATTTTTCTTAGCTGAAGTCTGTGCAAATTACCTTCAGGCCATCCCTCAGCAAATTCCTGTTCTATCTCCTACCTCATCAGGTGCTTTGGGGCCGAGGTGGGTATGGGCAGTAGGTAGGATTTGTGTAACTGGCAGTATTTTGTTCAGATTTGTGTAATCTTCTCTTGAGATGACACTGATTTTTCCAGCCAAGCCAGGAAAGGTTCTGGTTTACAGCTTTTGCTACCACACCTGCATCACTTCCAAAAATTTGGGGTTGCAGGAGTGAAAATGCTTCTTTCCGCTTCAGAGGGAATTTGTAGAGGACAAGGGATCTGCACAGCTTAGGTCAGGGCACGGGCTTGGCGCTGTGAACTTAGCCAGGGGTATTTGGAATGCTATTGTCTTGCCCAACATCGAGGAATGCACTGTGCAATAGGTGCTCAAATAGGGTAACTCACTGGAGAAGGAGTGAGTGGTCACATGAATGAAGCTGTTGGAAACAAAGTGCTCCTGTCCTTTGTCCTTTGCCCACACATTAGGATGACCCATCGCTCTCCCCTTTAGAGGAGGGCCATATATCCTTGCAGTGGGCCGTGAGTTAAGCACAGCAGTAGGGGGACGCTCACTTGGTTTAGATCAAAGGGCTAAAGTTCTTATCTCCCTCCACATTTTGTGTCATCTCCTGTGACCGGTGCCTTGGCCGTGGCCTGAAATTCCTACCATTATTATCGTTTAGGAGTTTAACCAAATTGCATTCCTTCGGACGTCAGTGGAAGTTTGGATGGAGAATGTCCCCCAAAGGCTCATGTGTTAGAAGCCGGGTCCCCAGTGCAGCACTATCACAGGTGAAAGAATTGAGTCATGGGGGTGCCAACTCATCAGTGGATTCGTACATTGGTGGATAACAATTTGAGTGGATTTCCTGGTGGTAACTATAGGCTAGTGGGGCCTGGCCGTAGGAAGGAGGTCACTGGGGGTTTGGCCTTGGGCACTGGTGTGTCCCTGGTCTCCCCTCCCCCCGCTGTTGTGAGCTGAGCAGCCCTCCTCGCCCACGCTCCCCTGACATGATGTTTCTGCCTTGGAGCTGGCTGAGCGTGGACTGAACCTCTGAAACTGCAAACTCCAACAAACATTTCCTCCTCTTAAGTTGTTCTTGTCAGATATTTTGGTCACAGTGAAGCAAATCTGACTAATGTATTGGATGAATGTATTTATTTAGGTAGTCGTGGATAGCATAACTATTTTTCTTAGGGCTGTCATGGTAGATGACAAATGACCATTTCCCAGGAGTTTGTCAGGTCAGCTGGTTGATCCCTTTGTCCAATACAGGCGATATAAGACAAGGATTTGTTTTAAATATATATTTTTTATATTATTGAGGGTGGAACCCAGGGGCTTTTCTACCTCCGGGCTATACTCCCAGACCTGTTTTGTGCTTTATTTGGAAACAGGGTCTCACTAAGTTGCTGAGAGCCTCACTAAGTAGCTGAGGCTGGCTTCGAACCTGCGCGATCCTCCTGTCTCAGCCTCCCAAGTGCTGGGATTACAAGCGTGCGCCACCACGCCTGGGTTATAAGAGAAGGATTTTTAAAGCAGGGTGCTCCCTCATGAAAGAGGGAAGAGTTGATGGTAGATGACAGGTCAAGGGTTACAGCCCAAAGACTGTAGGGTCCCAAGACTGACTGCGGAAGTCAAGATCTTTTGTGAGTAGCGTTCAGTTTTCTGGGCTGCTGGACATGGGGTTATATGCAAGAGGGACCTTGAATTCAACCTTGTTGTCTAAGCTCCTCCCAGTAGAGGCTACCTTTGAAGTAAGTGCTGTAGGAACCTCCTTTAAGATGACACTTAAGGGTACACTTTAAGGCAGAACACGTTGCAACTGTCTCAAGAGAAAAATCAGACAGACGGTTGCACCTGCCTTTTCCTCGGAGTCTGCCACCTCACTGCCCAGGGAAGTTTTTTAAAATGCTGCTCTCCTGATGTTGCAGTTCTGGGAAGGACATATCCACTCGCCTGTTGTCCATCAGTTCTAATCCTCACTGCTCTGCTTTGGTGCCACCGATTTCACTTATTTGTTTCATTTGGAACAGAGATGAAGGTAGGCAAAGAAGAAATTTTACATGTCACGTTTGATATGCTAAACGTGTTCTCAAGAAAACATACGTTGGGTAAATTTATTTACTTATCTATCTATTTATCTTCTGTCTTTCTATTTGTGGTCCTGGGGATTGAACCCGGAGGCATTCTACCTTCAAGCTCTACCCCAGACCGATTTTTTATTTCTTATTTGAAAACAGGGTCTTGATAGGTTGATGAGAGTCCTGTTACTTTCTGAGGCTGTCCTTGAATCTGAAATCCTCCTGTCTCAGTCTCCCAAGTACTGGGATTATAGGTGGGCACCATCACACCTGGCTACATTGGGTAAATGTATATGGTGGATTTATTTATTTTTGGGTACTGGGGTTCCTGGAAGCCCTTCTACCTCCGGGCTACACTCCCAGACCTATTATATATATATATATATATATATATATATATATATATATATATATATTTTATGTGGAAACAGGGTCTCTTAAGCCAGCGCGTCTGGCTCCGAACCAGCGCGATCCTCCTGTCTCCGCCTCCCAAGTGCGGGGATTACAAGCGTGCGCCACCACGCCCTGATAGATGATGGATTTATTAGGATAGTTTACAATATATATAATTTATTCATGAAGATTGCGGAGCTTGGAATGAATAGTGGACTGGGATTTAGAAAACTTGAATCCCTCTTTTATGTTACTCATTATAAGTTCCTTCCTACTTTCCTGTACTAGGAATAGAATCAATGAAAATTCTACCTCCAAGCTACACCCCAGATCTATTTTATTTTTTTATTTGTGTTTTATTTTTTGCAGTACTGGGGGGAACTTCACTAGGTTGCTGAGGCTGGCCTGGAACCTATGATTCTCCTTCCCCAGCCTCCCAAGTGTGGCGTCTTTATTTTCCCCAAAGGAGGTAATCCACCAGGTTGCTCTGATGGTTAAATCAGAGACTGCAGAGTCCTTTTGAGTACACAATTTAAAATTCAAATCACTTCCAAATGTGGCATCTCTTCAGCTAACAAAAATGAGAGACCGTATTAATTTTCAAGTAAGGTGCTATCTTTGTTTTGTGTACTTACTAAGATGAGAAATCTGACAGAATGTGCTCAGTCTTCCTGAGATACCCAGGATTTCTGGCAACTTTGGCACTGCATGAAGGCCGGGGTGGGAGGGGACTAGAGGGTGGGGGATTCCCTGTGCGCTTTCTGCAGCCAGGGTCACCTGGACCCAGGGTCTCATCTGCAATTCCACCCTGGATAGGCACTTTCTCCCCTTGAAAGAGAAGCCAACAGGACTAATGTTTCTATTACATTTAAAGGTAGAATGCTAAGTGCTGAGGATTGGTGTGCTCATTAAAATGTACAGAAGCCAGGTGAGTTCCACATTCCCGTAATCCCAGTACTTGGGAAAGCTGAGACAGGAAGATTGCAGGTTCAAAGCCTCAGCAACTTAGTGAGGCTCTCATCAGTTTCCAAACAAAAAATAAAGTAAAATGGGGCTAGGGGTGTAGCTTAGAAGTAGACTGACTACCCCTGGGTTCAATCCAAGCACAGAAAAAACATACAGGGACAAAGTGAGCCCCTCAGTGGGGCGCGGCTGTGCGTGGGGTACTGGGGAGGGTCAGGCTGGGGTGAACAGTCAACAGTCACACCTGCCTTTTTCCATTTTCCAGGGCAAATGGCTCCAGCTGCCACCCAGCAACAGCAGTTTCGTGAAAGCCTTTGAGAGGAGCTTTGAAAATGTGTCAGCCAATGGCTCAGCAGGCCCTGGCCTAACAGCCGAGGGGTGCCCTCCCCTCGCTGGAACAGAGAACCGTGAAGAAGCAGAAGAGCAGAGAGAGAGGCCTTTGGAGGCCTTTTCCCGCCGGGTCTCTGGCCACAGTGCTCTGCTCTGGATACCCTGCAGCTGCGCCCAGGGCCAACCCTTCCCAGAAGCCCTCTGCAGTCTTCCCCATGGGGTGGGAGGTGTCAGTCTCATCCAGGGCGGGCACCCTGGGAGAGCTTGCTCTCCGGTGGATTCACTGAGCCTTCTCACGTGTCATTAATCAAGCAGCTGCACAGGGCTGGCACTGCTGGAGCGCAGCATTCATTAGCGTTCCCCGGGGATCCCTTTCTTTAGATCTCAGAATGTTTGGCTCCAGGAATAGAGACATCCGTCCTGCCAGGAAGGCTCCAGGCCCGCGGCACCTTGCAGGCCACTCCAGGGCTTTCCCCGCATCCCTCCTGGGATGCAAAAGCCCCGCTGCAGTCCCCAGGGCTTTGCGAGTCCACCTGGATTTCTGAGGATCCTGCAATTACCCAAACCCGACTTTGGGGAGCCCCAGCACAGGGAGAAGAGTCTCCAACAGGGATCTGTCTGGAAGTTTTTGAGGACACAGCCTCATGCTGCACGTCTGTCTTGGTTTGTAAAATGTTTTCCCCTCCCCCATGGCTAGTGCCAATGCCGGGGGGCTGAAAGTTAGGAAAGTCCTCGGGCCTGCTTCTCTTGGTCCCTGTCACTAAGGCCTAAGTCCCCAAGATGAACTGTACTCCCAGGAAGGAGGGAGGAACTGTCTTTCTGCAGAAGCCCCACCCCCTCAATCCCCTTCCACACACACCAGGAAAGTCCTTTCTTTGATATCTAAAGAAAAACCCCATATAGCCATGGGTCTCCTTTCAGGGTTTTTAATTCCAAGTGGAATAAACCAAGTGAATGAAGGCCTGCCTCTGGAGTGATGGGAAACCCCTCTGGCCGAGCGATGGAGACTTGCATAGGTTAACAGTACAGCAGGAGGGAACGAAACTCCCTGTCTGCAGTAACATCTTCTCCCTCAATCCTAGAAAACACTCTGATTTCTTCCAAACAGTTGTCTAATCACGTCCAGTGCGATCGTCCAAAGATCTGGTCATGTAACTTAGAGGCAGGAAGACTGACTTGCTCATGGCTTCAGGTTCAGTCCCTGCGAGGCTGGGGACCGCGGATCTCAGGGCATGGTGGAGAGAAGTGAAGGGAGGGGAAGTGCGAGACTTTGTTCTCACATCATGGAGGCCAGAAACAAGAGGGGAGGAGAGTCATATTTGATGCCCAAGGCCATATCCCCAGGGACCCACCATCTTCAGCCACACTCTACCAGCCTAGACATATCCACTGCTGGGATCACAGCCCTCATGACTCTGTTGCATCAGCACCAAACACCAATTTGTGAGCTCTTAGATGCCATTCTATATCTGACTATAACGATACTTTTATGTCTTTTCTGGCTCTCTTTCTTTGCAGATGTACAGTAAGTCTCTGAACACTTACTAAACTTTTGGGGCATATGTAATTACACACTCATAGACATGTGTGCACAGTCACACGCACTGTTTGAGTTCATGCAGTGAATTCTGTGCTTGTGATAGGATTATTTCAACGTTAAGCAAAAGCACCTGACTTGAGCTAGGATGAGTCTACCCTCTTCCGATTCAGGACTGGTGAAAATTTGAACCTGAAAAAGGAGAATGCTCAGTTGCAAACATGCTGTCAACTAAATAATATTGCTGACACATTGTTTTTTCTATTCAAAAGAAAAGTAAAAATACTAGGGAAAGAGATATGTGACTTTAAATTTGGGGGACTGCTGGTCTCTGTACTGGCAGGGGTAATGTGATAAAAGAAATGCTCTTTAGACTTTATTCCTGATCTCAAAGAGGTAAGAGTTTTGCAAGAGGCAAACTCCCCAAGCAAAGCTTAGCGCTTTCTTTTATTACAGGTTTACAGAATTAAGGCTACGTCGTTAAGTCATTGACTATCTCTGGCTAAAGAGCAGAGCATTGGGTTGGGAATGCTTTAAAAGATGAGTTGTAAACTGGGCGTGGTGGCACATGCTTGTAATCCCAGCATTCGGGAGGCTGAGACTGGAGGGTCGCGGTTTGCGGACAGACTCAGCTACTTAGCGAGGCCTTCTGCAACTCAGTGAGACCCTGTTTCAAAATAAAGAATAAAAAATAGGTGTGGGGATGTAGCTTGAAGGTAGAATTCTCCTAGGTTCCATCTCCAGTGCCGCCAAAAAAAAAAAAACAACAAAAAAAAGATGAGTTGTTATCTGGTAGTGTTGCAAGAAAGGCAGAGGTTGCTGTCTTCAGCTCCTTTTTGGGGTAGTCTTCTACCCTTAAGCAAAGAAAGCAAAAGGTGTAGTAAGACAGGAGGAAAGAGCTTAGATAGTGTTAGACAGTGAAGGGGCATCAAGGTCACTGTCTTTAGTTCGTTCAAGAAGGCAGTCTTCTGCCAAAACAAGCAAGAAGCTATTAATCCATAAGCCAATAGTTTTTAGACTTAGAACAGTTTCCCACAAGGGACACATACACATTAGGAAGGTTGTTCTGGTTACACTAAGACATTATAGAATCTTTTTTTTTTGGTATAACTTTCCAGAGAAAAGGGATTATTATTTTTCAAGGAACTTTCAAGTTGAAAAGTGATCATAACAAAGAGTGTTTCCATGTGGCAGATAGTGCTGCAAGTTACAAATATCAGCTCATTTATGATCCCTGTATTATGGATACCAAACTGAAGCACAGCAGGGTCACTTGCCTAAGGTCATACAACTTTTTAAGTGGTAGAGCTATAGTTTGAACCAAGCCAGTCTGGATCCAGAGTCTTCCATCTTGACTAATTTTCTAGACACAGTAGAACCAACCAACCACGCTACCAACCAACGAGCCAACCAATCAAAGAATGCCAGCCGATGCCAGCTCCTTATCCCAAGGCTACCAACCAGGTTGTAGATGCCATAAGACTCCAGCTTCTCCCTTTCTCTGGATTTTTACATTTTTCTCCGTCCTATTGGCCATTAGCTCTGTGTCACAGGAAGCAGGGGAAAGGAGAGAAAGGAGATCTCAAATCTGTTCAGCCTTAGTGATCGTAAGCCGTTCTAGTAAATGCAGAGAGAGGAAAATGCGTGTCTCTTTGTGTCATTCTTCCTGGGGTTCCCTGAACTGGGGACATTAACACACCAAAGGTCTTGGAGTACTGGCAGGTCCCATGGCCTTACTTTTCCCTCCTTCAGTTTGACTTGTTCTAATAAATATTCAATTGGCACTTGCCAATGAAGAGCCGTGTCCCAATAGAATACTAAGATCCCATCAATTAAAAGATAAATTCTATGATTATGATTATTTTTTATGGTACTGGAAACTGAACTCATAGGAATTCTACCTCTGAGCTATACCCCCAGCCTTTGTTTATTTATTTATTGTTAATTTTGAATCAGGGTCTCACTAGGTTGCTGAGAATCTCACTAAGTTGCTGAGGCTGATCCTGAGCCTGTGACCCCCCTGTCTTAGCCTCCTCTAATCTGGGATTATAGGTACTACCATGCTAAATTGTGTTTTTATTACAGATTTACTTTTTGAGGTGTATTGGATAGGGTGAGGAGTTATCCACCAACCTTATGATGTTATAGGAACGCATTTATTGTACGGCTTCTTGGCTATAGAAATGTTCAAAGTGAAGAAAACAAAGTGTTTTAGAATCGAGAAAATGTGCTATTTTATCTCTGACTTTCCACAAGGATTGAGCCTTTTGTAAGGGTTCTTCTTGCGTGGTTTGCCCTCTCTGGGTATCAGAGTTTTGATTACAGTTGTCAGCTGGAGTTCAGCCTGGTTCAGATATCTATTTTTAATAATAGCTGAAGGGGTTTCTTTTTTTCAAGACAAGAGAAAGATTGCTTAATAATAAGGGAGCTGGCTCCTAGATGGGGTCTAAATTTCCTTCTTGAAATGAAGGACTGGCTTCAGGGGTTACCCCCTAATGGGCTGAAAATTGAGTGGAGATTCTTGCTTGATGGGAAGTCAGTGAGATGAGCCAGGCTTGACAGCCCCAGGGAAAGCAGAGAGATTTGAACTCTCGAGGTAAATTCAAGCTCCTAGGTTATGGTAGAGTCATCCTAAAAATGGTCCCAATTTTGTTCTTCTCCCTACATCCATGCCTTTAGAATGGAGCTTTCTCAGCCAGGCGTGGTGGCGCACGCTTGTAATCCCAGCGCTTGGGAGGCTGAGACAGGAGGATCTCACAGGTTTGAAGCCAGCCTCAGCTACTTGGTGAGGCTCACAGAAACTTAGTGAGACCCTGTTTCCAAATAAAGTATAAAATAGGTCTGGGACTCTAGTCCGGAGGTAGAGGAGGGTTCCACCCCCAGTAACCACCAAGTACCACCAAAAAAAAAAAAAAAAAATGGAGCTTTCTCATCAAGACATGGGGTATATTCCCACCCTCTTAAATCTGGGCTGGTTTTATGGTTTTCTTTGGAAGACAAAATGTAGCAGAGTGAGGCTATGCCACTTTCAAACCTGGGCTTCAAAGAGGTGATCGCACTTGTACTTTTTCTCTTGGGGCTCCTGCCTCTGCTGTTAAAAAAAAAAAAAAGTCTCTATCCAGATGGCTGATTGGCTGACAAGAAACATGCCATCCAGCCCACAGACAGCCAAATGCCAGGCATGCAAGTAAGACCCTTCTAGACCTGCCAGCTTCAGCTGGTCCACCAGCTGACTTGAGGTTCATGAGCCAGCCCAGCCAAGATCAGCCAAGCCTTGCCCAGATCAGCAGAATCAGCTGAAATAACTCAGACATACATGACCAATAACAAATGGTGATTATTTCACTAAGTTGCTCAGTTTCTGAGTGTTTTGTTACATAGCAATAATTAACCAGCACTAAGAGAGGATTAAAATCAGGGCAGTAGAATCAAGAGTTTAGAATCAGAGAGAGACTAGGTTTGGAGTAATAGCAATTCAGAAATAAAAGAGCAGCGAATGGGGCCATTGTCGAGCCTATTCTTGGGATGCTTATGAGTTGAATAGTTGGCGGATTCTTGAATTGACTGGGTTCTGCGGGGTATGGTACCACACACCTGTAATCTCACTGTTTGGGAGGCTAAAACAGGAGGATTGGAGGTTTGAGGTTAGCCTCAGCAGCTAGTGAGGCTCTCCTCAACTTAGTAAGACCCTGTTTCAGAATAAAAAATATAACATAGGGCTGTGAGTATAGCTTGGAGGTAAAATGTCCTTGGGTTTAATCTCTAGTATCCCCAACCCAAATATATGTGTATGCATGTATACATATATATGCATATATGTATGCATGTGTACATATATATGTATATCTGTATGTATGTGTACACATATGTATATGTGTATGTATGTATACATATATATGTATATATTTGTATTTATATGAAAGAGAGGCACGCTGAGTCTGACAGAGGCAGGGTAGGGTGAATGCGAACTAAGAAGAAATAAAGATTGTTTTGTTCATGGGAAAAGTCCCAGCAATGGTATCCTTAGCACAGTGCCTGGCTCATAGAAGGTGCTAAATAAATACAAATTGAAGCTGAGTATGGTGGCACATGCCTGCAATACCAGTACTCAAGAGGTTGAGACAGGAGGGTTGCAGGTTCATAGCCAGCCTCAGCAACTTGTTGAGATCTTGTTTCAAAAAAAAAAAAAAATGGCTGCTGGGTAGAATGCTCCTGGTTCAACCCCCAGTACCACCACCAAACAAACACCCAAGTTGATTTAATGAATAAATAAGCTCTCTTCTGAGCAGATGATTCATTCATTCATTTGTTTGTTAACACTTTCATTCATCCTTGCCCTTTTAACAAACTTCATATTGAACACTGCATATCAGTGTAGATGCTCACACAGGGGAAAATGTAGGTGCAGGATTCTTTGGGACTTGTGAAATCCCATGCCTTCCCGATGCAGAATTGTCTAACTCAGCGTTTGTCTTAAGCATGTGCACGCTGACATCAGGCTGTAGCCTGTGCTGCTCTTTGGTTCCAGTCTCTCCTATCTACTCACAGTGAATGACTCAGCTGGTGTGGACCAGGGAGTGTCTTTTCTGCTCTGGAAGGCCTTCTCTTGCTCATCCCTGTCTTCTGCATCGTCTGTTGATCACTTCTGCACTCCAGGCCATTTATATCTTATTTTATAAAGTGATGGCGATAGCAGAGAAGAATTTTTAAATTATCTTTGGAAAAATAAAAGATTGGAAATTTTAAAGTAAAAGTGGGAGGTCATAAAATGCACTTGATTCACAAGGCTGGAAGTCACGGAGAAGGTATGATTAGCTCCTTCCTCCCTTCCTCTCTCTTTCCTTTCTTCCTTTCTCTCTTTCTTTTTTTGTGTGATATTGAGGATTGAACCCAGGAACATTCAGCTTTTAAGCTACACTCTCAGCCCTATCTTATTTTTTATTGTTAAATAGGGTCTTCCTAAGTTACCTTGTGCTGGTCTGGAACTTGTGATCCTCCTCTCTCAGCCTCCCAAGTACTGGGATCACACGTGTGCCACTGCACTCGGCTGGAGTTAGCAGCTTCCTTTGTTCCTTTGAATCTTAACGCTATCTATCTATCTATCTATCTATCTATCTATCTATCTATCTATCTAATTTTCTTCTACCTGAAATCTGCTGGCCCCTTCCTGCCCCAGGACTGGGTTCTTCTGCTTGTGTTTCTGCTGTTACTTTCTTTCTTCTCACTGGCAGTCTTCTCTTTCTCCCTGCCAGAGGCTCTCTCTCATAGGGAGGCGGCCTCCTCTACTTTCCCCCTCTTAAACCTCAAGCATTAACTGTATTCTCTGTGGCAGACAATACTTTAGAGGGGAGCAAAGAAAGCCATGCTCAATAGTGGCTAATCAATGGGGCAGATAAAGCCTTTTTTTGCTGGAGGTTAACATATGCCTGGGAAGGGAGGGAAGCCTTACAAAATATTCAGACTGAGCTGGGACGTTCACTTGTGGGAGAGAAAGAGAGAGAGAGAGAGAGAGAGAGGGAGAGAGAGAGAGAGAGAGAGAGAGATATTTAGACCTTTCATTTCACTGAAAGACGGGCAATCTAATTTCTAATTTGGGGTCCCAATTGTCTTCTATATCTCTATATTGCTTATTAATAGTCATTATCTTTTGCTTTTAGCTCCTGTCTAAATGCAGAGATGCCCTTGCTACAACCAAGAACAGCCCCTCTGTATTAGTTTTCTGTTGCCGCTATAACAAGTCACCACATATGTACTGACTTAAACAGCACAGTTCTAGTACCTTACAGTTCAGTAGGCTGGAAGTCTAACCTACAGGCTGGGGTCTCACTAGGCTGGATTTTGAGTGTTGACTGAGCCGTCTTCCTTCCTGAAGCTCTAGGGAAGGTCTGTTTCCTTGCCCATTTGGGTCCTTAGGCTGCATATAGCTCCTTGCAATTGCATGGCTAATGTCCTGCATCCTGGAGGGATGTCAGCAGAGGCGGCTTCCAGCTTCTAGAGGCAGCTGGATTCCTCAGCTCCTGCCAGCCTCCTCCACTTTGAAGCCAGCAAACACGGCTTGGTGACCTCTCGGGTGTCATATCTCTCCTGCTCCTCCTCCTGTCCTATCTCTGGCCATCTTCTGTCTTCCACTTTTTTTTTTTTTTTTTTTTTTTTTTTTGCGGGTTTGGAGATGAAACCCAGGGGCATTCAACCTCCAAGCTACACCCCCTGCCCTATTTTTTATTCTTTATTTTGGAAACAGGGTCTCACTGAGTTGCAGAGGACCTCAATAAGTAACTGAGGCTATTCGCGAACCGTGGTCCTCCAGTTTCAGCCTCCCGAATGCTGGGATTACAAGCGTGTGCCACCATGCCCGGCTTGTCTTCCACTCTTAAGGACATAAGTTCTTAGAATGAGATTGTCTAGATAATCCAGGAGCATCTTCCTGACTTGAAGTCTTCAGCCTTAGTCACATCTGCGAAGTCCCTTTTGCCATGTAAGGGAACATGTCATAAATTCCAGGGATTAGAATATGAATGCCTTTGGGACCATTAATCTGCTGACCACATCCTCTAACTATGCGCTTTCTCCCCTGCCTTCCTGAATCCTTCATACCTGGCTTTCCCCTCCTTCCTTTCTTCCCCATGTCCTTTCTACACACAATTCTTTCTTACTTTTCTAAAAAAGTAAAGTCTTTTTTTAAAAGGGGGGATTCATCTATTATGTGACAGGCACTGCTGTGCAGATAGACAACAAAGAGATTAGTAACAGCTCCTTCCCTCAAAGAGCTTACAATTGAAGGGATTGAGAATTCATTTCAATTAAAAGAAAATAAACAGACAAAATAAAGTTTAAGGTGGTGTAAGTTTTCATAATCCAATCTTTTCAGTCTGTCTCTGTCTGTCTGTCTGTCTGTCTGTCTCTGTACTGGGGATTGGATCAAAGGTGATGGTAACTGTGAGCTACAACCCCAGCTTTTTTTTTTTTTTAATTTGTTGTTGTTTTGAAATAGTCTCACTAGCTAGGTTCCTGAGAGTGTCGCCATATTGCTGAGGCTGTCCTTGAACCTGTGATCCTTATGTCTCAGCCCCCAAGTACTGGGATTACAAGTGCGTGCCACCATGCATGCCTAGTCATTTCTTTCTTTTAATATTTAATTTCCAATCCTAGCTAGGTGTGGTGGCACATGTCTGTAATACCAGGAGACTGAAATAGGAAGATTGTAGGTTGGAGATTGGCCTCAGCAATTTATCAAGGCTCTCAGTAACCTAGAGAGACTCTTTCAAAACAAATAAGTAAAAAAGATATAGCTCAGAGTTGAATATGGGTATAGCTCAGAGGTTGAAGGCCTCTGAGTTCACTCCCCAGTACAAAAACAAAAAACAAAAAACAACCCCCCCAAAAAAACAAAGAATTCCCATCCTAAAAAAGAAAATAAACATTCTGTTAATTAGATAGTAAATTAATAAAGGGATTTACACAATAGCAGAAGGTTTCCAAACTTTGCATCTATAGAACAGTAAGTGTATAGCTAGAAAATTTTCATTGTAAGTCTATATAGCTATACCATGGATTATAGTTCGGCCCAATATCTCTTCCAGTCCCTGTTACCAAGAAAGTGGTGGAATTTCTTGGCCAGGGATGGGTAAAGAACTGTTTCCACTTTCTCCAACCTGGATTTCTTCCTTCCTTCTCCCTACAGTTTTGGTCTTGGGTCAGTTGGTTTTGTAGTTTCCATAGGCAACAATTCCTTCTGCCTCACTCTTCCAAAACAACTTGACCTCGATAGTGCTTTTCCCTGAAGCCGAGCCTGTTTTGCTTCTGAGTCTGACTTCTCCCTTCAGTTTCCACTAACAAATATAGCAGCTTCTACATGGTAGATGCTTACTTGGTGCTGAAGATACAGAGATGAGAGTCCCTCTTCTTCAGAGCAAAACCCATTTTTGTTGCTCTGACAGTTATTGTCCACTCATTCTGCTATTTGACCCTTTCCCTTTCATTTCTTTACAATGAGACTTCCCAACCTGTTTGCTTAGCATATACCCCCCTTCCTCCTCGTCCTCCTCGTCCTCGTCCTCGTCCTTCTCTTCTGCATTAGGGATTGAACCCAGGATATTTAACCTTTGGGCTACTCCCCCAGCCTTTTTATTTTTTGTTTAGAAACAGGGTCTTGCTAGGTTGCCGAGGGCCTTGCGAAGTAGCTGAGGCTGATCTCAAGCCTTCCATGCTCCTGTCTCAGCCTCCCAGGCACGCACCACCATGCCTGGCAGCATACACTTCTGTATGCTGAGCTGTTTCTTCCCTCAGCCTTTGGGCAGCCTGGCAGGGCCCTGGGTCCCATTTACTCCCGTGTCTCATATGAAAATCCCTTGCTGCCCGTGTTGTGCTGTGAAAGTCTAATGCCCAACACCCGCGGCCGGCCATCTTCGTCTTTGGACTCACGCCGAGTTCCCTCGGTGTTTGGCTCTTCTCAGAAGCCTGTCTTTCTCGACTCCTCTGCCTTTTCATTTCCCTGGCGCTTCTACTTTCTACCTGATCTTCTTCTCCGCATCTTCACTCGCCTCCTTCCTTAACTGTAGCTGCTTCCCAGGGCCCTCGGCCCCCGTTTCTTCCTGTCCTCGAGTGATTTCATGTCCTCCCATCATCTCTCATGCTCAGCTCCCACCTGGTGCCGCGTCTCCATCTCCTCTTCATCTTCTGTCCTGGCCTGGCAACGGAGCTCAACCGATCCCCAACCAAACACACCACTGGCTTCCTTTTACCAGCCTGAAGCTGCTCTTCCTTTGAGGTCTCCTAGCCTTTAAAATGGGTTGTTCTCTTATTGATTGATTGATTGATTGATTCTGGCTATTGGACCCAAGGGCGTTTTACCCTCAACACTACAAGCTCCACCCCCAGCCCTATTTTTTATTCTTTATTTCGAAACAGGGTCTCACTGAGTTGCAGAGCGCCTCACTAAGTAGCTGAGGTTGCCCGTGAACCACGATCCTCCTGTCTCACCCTCCAAATTCTGGGATTACAAAAGTGCGCCACCACGCCGGGCCCTATTGCATTTTTAAATTTTGAAACAGGGTCTCGCTAAGTTGCTGAGGGCCTTGCTAAGTTGCTGAGGCTGGCCTCAAAACCTGTGATCCTCCTGTCTCAGCCTCCCAGGTACTAGGATTACAGGTGTGCGCCACCACGCCTGGGTGAAACTAGTTCTTAAATGCAGATGGTAGAATTGCTCTCACCTTTTCCCATCCCCCACCCCATTCAGAACTCACCCAGCCCCTCCTGCTGAAGCAGGCGCTGTGGACACGCCCTCCCCACGTCTCCCCCTGCGTCCAGGCCTCTCAAGCTCCTCATCTTGTTGTGGCTCTCCTCTTCTCTCCCCTCTGAATTAGCAATGACTTTGGATTCACTTTGCTTCCCTCTAATTCCTCCACACTCAGTATCTTCTCAAAACACAGGCCCTGGGATGACAGTGATTTGGTGAATCTATTCTACTGTGGCCTCCTAGCACGCTCTGCCTTCTTCTTCTGCCTCCCCAGAAACAACTCTTACAGTCGCCCAAGCACACCAGGCACCTCTAGACTGTGCCCTCTGTCCAGGCTGTTGTTCCTCAGCCTTGAATTCTCTGTCTCAATCAACTCCACTGTTAAAAATCCAGCTGGGTGTGGTGGTGCACGGTTGTAATCCCAGCATTTGGGAGGATGAGACAGGAGGATCCGGATTTGCGGACAGCCTCAGCTACTTAGCGAGGCCCTTTGCAACTCAGAGAGACTCTGTTTCAAAATAAAGAATAAGAAAATAGGACTGGGGGGTGTAGCTTGGAGATAGAATGCCCCTGGGTTCCATCCCTAGTAACACACACACACACACACACACACACACACACACACACACACTCCACATATCTAGCTGGGCATGGTGGCACAAGCCTATAATCCGAGTACTTGGGAGGTTGAGGCAGGAGGGTCACAGGTTTGAGGCCAGCCTCTGCAACTTAGCGAGGCCCTCTACAACTTAGTGAGATCCTATTTCAGAATAAAAAATGAAATAAAGAGTGGGGTGTGTGTGTGTGTAGCTCGGAGTTGGAATGCCTCTGGGTTCAATCCCCAGTACCACAAAAAAAGAAACAAAGCAAAGAAAAAAAAATCCATGTCACTGCCAACATGCGGGTCAGATGTTGCATCCTTGAGGCGGGTTGGGTTCTTCAACTTCCCAGCTGGACTTGGTCTCCTTTGCTCTCACCTCCCACCCTCCCCGCCCCCCAGCATTTCCAGGACGCTCCTTAAGCACGGGCTCACTGGTGCACACATTAACATCATCTATTTAAACCTCTCTCCTCCTCTGGGCCACCTGGCAGGACGAGGTCACCTTTGTCGTCCCTGAATCCCCTTGGCCCCACCCCGCACATAGTAGGCTCCAGGCTGATTTTTTTTCCCCCTGGATTTTCCTGACTTTGTAAAGTGGGTGCTGCGTTTGGGCCAACAGTGCAGTAGTTATTTGAGTGTCCTGAAGGTAGCAGCCATCCCCCGAGGGGTCCTCTCCTGGTGCCCGCTGCTCAGGACGGCCTGACTGGAGAGGACCAGGGTGTAGGGGGAAAGGGCGGTTCCCTGGACGGCTGTAGCAGCCTGGTTCTTTATCTACGGTGCAGCTGTCCCCTCCCTCCAGATGCCTCTGTGCGAGATCTTGTGTCCCCTTTTCCCTTCATCAGCTGCGTTCCTCACTGAAAGGCCCCCAGCTGCAGTTGCCTGTGGTCTCCGCTATCGCTGTTTATTTATTTCCCTGTCAGCCTCTTTCCTGGGCTGTGGTTGTAGGCAGAGTCGGTGACCGTCAGCCCTAGGCCTGCGTGGCGAACCTGCGGCTTGTCCACTCTGGAATGGATGCGAAGGGTTGGCTCCGGGCACTGGCCCAAGCTGACCAGAAGGTTTCTCTCCTGACCATCCGGGTGGAACGTCACAGGCAGAAGCGTCACGCGGCACACTCTCACCCCTCGAGCCTTCTCTCTTGCCCCTGTTCCTGCTGCCTCCCCCATCCCACCCCTACCCCAGCCACAGGTTGGACAAGTGACAGGGACACTGGGGCTTGCCTCCGCCTAGGGTAAAAAATGACACTGGACACATTCTGTGTAATATTCCTCTATGTTTACTTTTTCCTCCTTTTTTGGTGCTATTCAGGATTGAACCCAGCCCTTTTAAAATTTTTTGGAAAAGGGTCTCGCTAAGTCACTGTCGCTGGCCTCAAACCTTCGATCCTCCTGATCAGCCTTCCGATTACTGGGATAACAGGCATGTGCCACCATGCCTGGCTTTCCCTCTACTGTAAGAATGTTGGAGGTGTGCTCAATATAAATTGCCTGGCCGTTCCAAATCTCAAGCCACAGTGCCTTTGTCGGTTATGGAAGGCAAGAGAGAAAACCTTGAAGCTGGGCCAGAACTCCGGGGCTTTGTTTTAAAACAAATGCCTCTGCCCTGGCCTGGTTTTGAGCAAGGGCAGGTTTTCTCTCAGGTCAGTTACCTGGCTTCATCTCCTTGCCCCAGATGACCTCCTCCTGTCACCCCATCTCCACCCTCAGCCACCCTCTTCAGCTCTGCCTCCCCCTGAATTCTAGAGAGCCCCCAGCCCCGCGGAGGCAGCTGCCCGGGAGCTGTCAGCCGGAGTCACACAGGCAGTGCCATCCTGCCGGAGCCCGCGGTCCTCCCGCGACTGCGTGGCAGCGCATCATCTGTCGAGCGCCCCCTCCCCTCCCGCCGCCTCCCCGCCCCCTCCCGCTCCTCTTTCATGAGATGCAAAGCCTGGTTAGGAGCAGAGCCAGCCGGAACAGCATGTTGCAGCAGCCATTCTAGGGGGGCTGCGTGAGGTGGGCCACCCTCCGCCACCCTCTCCCATGTCCCAGGAGGTGGCTGACTCTGTCACTCAGGGCCTCACTGAGTCATGCCCAGCTGGGGCCCGGACCCGTCACCTCTCCCCAGCTGTGTCGCCCACCACCAGACAGGTAAGAGAGAGCAGCTGCCTCTCGCAGAGCCCAGTGGGTCCCCAGAAAGCCAGAGAGCTGTGTGCAGCTCACTGGGAGGTGCAGGCTGCCTGGGAGCAGCAAAGGCACTGTCCCCTGCTGTGGTCCCCATTTGATCCTCTAACAGAGCTCCTCCAAGCAAGGCGCGGTGGACACTCTCAGCCAGAAAGGGCGAAGGAATCCTCCTGTGCTTCCTAGTGGGTACTAAGGTGCTTTTGATCTTCTTTAACTTCAACTCCTGGGGTCCCCTGAAACCTGCTTTCTGGTCCAAAGGGATCCCCTTTCTATCTTCAGATCCTCTGGGGGAGGGTGGTTCTGAAAACATTGCAGGTTGCTAACTGGACGGTGACACCGGCTCCTTATTTTTAGTTTCATTCATGTCGGGTTCTGTGGCTGGTTCTGAACGGGGCGCCTGCACCGCAGTCTGGCCGCCCGAGTGTCTGTCTTGTCTCCAGCGTGCAGGATCCTAGCGTTGCCAGTGGCTAACGCTGGTGACACATTCCAATGCAGAAGGTCTCACAATCACAGTGAGTTGGAGGGAGATGAAAATACATCGGAGGTCGCCAGTGTCTAAGCAGCAAGGTGAGGGCACAGTGCTGAGTTTCTGGCGTGTCCACCTAGTGACTTTTTTTGGAGGGTAGCCCTTTTTCCCGTGTTAGGGCTACTCGATAGCCATCCATTGTTTTAAAACATATGGATAACCTGGCTTCGAGGCTTGTAGGACCTGGCCTTGGGGTGCTTACCTTCTATCAAAACAATGAAGGAAAGCTTAACTCGTCTTGCAGTTTGAGTTAATTTTGGATCACTTGTTCCTCCAGATTTGGAAAAACTTTAAGGTTTCCTTGGAGGATGGAGGTGGTGCTGGAAAGTAGGAGTGAGATAACTGTACTCGTGAGATCATATTTGTGCCTGGGAAAAGTTAGATGCTCTAAACAGGCAGCCTGGTATTAGGCCGATATTGGCTGTTATTATTCTTTGGGGAATGGAAATCTCGTGAGCAATCAATCCAGTAATCTAGCTTTTATTAAATGCTCACTTGCTAGTCATCCTTAGGTAGGTTCCCTGGAAGAAGTATGTGTTAGGGTGGGGAGTCTGGTGGGAGCGGGGGAGTGGGGAGCAGAGAGCAGCAGGGCCTATGTCTCCCTGTGGTAGGGTCTCAGATCCTTTGGGCTTTCTTTCTTTTTTTCTTCCTTTCTTCCTTTCTTTTCCTTTCCCTTCTCCTCCCCTTTCCCTCCCTCCCTTCCTTCCTTTTAATTTCACAGAGCGCCGAACACACAGAAGAACCTGCAACCTTGTTCCTGCTCATATTCTCTGTCCAGTTGAGTCAGACCAGCTAATGAGGCTGTGGTCTCTCTCCCGTAGGTCAGTGAACTCTGACCTGGAGAACATGCTGCCTTAGCCACAATGGTCCTGTCACAGATGCCAGATACTCCCAGGGGACTGAGTCAGAGGGTGGATGGGGGGCTGAGCAAAATCTATTATTTTTGCATTAAGAAAACCCCTGGCAATGTGGCTCTCGGTCATGGATGCCCCTCCTCCTCACCAGTGTCATCATCATCCTCATCCTCATTAGCAGCAGCAGAATTGCTGGGGGTGGGGGGGGAGAAAGCACTGGAGGTCCTGGGTTCAAGACTTCCTAGGGTCATTAGGCAAATTATCTGGAGCCTTTCGCTCAGGGTCCCTGAGCAGCCTCACATGGGTAATCAGGAAAATGGAAGCAATGACAACGTCTTTACAAGGGTTTTTATGAAGCTCAACTGAAAGCTTTTTGTAAAGCTGAACTAAAATGATGATCGCTTTCCATGCTAAAGAAGTGCTTTGGCGTTGGGGATGGTGGTGCACACCTGTAATCCAAGTACTTGGGAGGCTGAGCCAGGAGGATCGCAGGTTCAAGGACAGCCAGAGCAACTTAGCGAGACTCTCGGCGACCTAGTGAAACCCGGTTTCAAAATAAAAACAAAAATAAAAATAAAAAGAGGATCTGGGTGTGTAGCTTGGGATTAGAATGCCCTTGAGTTCAACGTTCAGTAGCAAACAAAGCAAACAACAACAAAAAAGTGTTTTGCCAGGCACCTCCCCTACATTATGTTGTTTAATCCTCCTGACTCCCGGGATAAACGGAGGCTCGAGGAGCTTTACAAACCTCGACTGAGCTCAGCTACAGAGTGAGAGTACTTTCTAAGTTGTGGCCTTGCTAGACAAGTGTGAGTGTTATCACATGTAATGACTTTCTGTCTTGGAATATTTGTGCTGTCAAGTGCACCCCGGGTTCTCGGATTCGTGCTTTTTCATTTTCTCTTTGTCCCAAAACACCTACATCTCTAGAGATGCTGGGAATACTCTTTTGCTCCCCCCTGCCCGTTCCCAGTGGATTTGGCCATTTCTCACTTTCCAGAAATATCGCCATTCTCCTCAGGACCTTTGTCGACATTCTCAGTATGCAATTTCCCAGAGGCTTTTGAATTCTTCAGCAAAAAGTGCCAGGAGGGAGAAGGTCTCTGAAAAGCCAAGCGGCTTCAGGTAGCTTCCTCCCAGGGCCTCATCTGTCAAGGAAAAGTGTCAGGGAGAATCTGCTCAGCCTCTCTGTGCCTCAGAGCGCACCCACACAGCTCTGGTCCCTCCTCCCGCCCCCAGCGCAGACATGAAAGTGCACCCGGCAAATGCTCCTTCCCCGAGGGCTCCGTGAAGGCAGAGGCAGATTCCAGCAGGAGGACTGTCCCCAGCGTCCCCGCGTGCTCAGCACTATCTCCTACGGCCGCGCTGGGCCTGATGGCTGTGGACTTGCCCTTCCGCCTCATCTAGGTGGCTGGCTCAGTGGAGCTGGCAGGAAGGACATGAAAGCCCTTGCCTGGAGTCATTAAAAATGGAGGATTAGAACAAGCTTATTTTATATTCAGAGGAGGGGGAGAGTGCTGCAGCTTTCTGCCCACAGCTGTGGACACCGATGGCGAATGGGAAAGCTTTTGTTACTGTCGAGGGTGGAAAGAGATTGATAACCAGCTCCCTGGCACTGAGCGAGAGGAAGAGGGAGCCACGGTTCTGCTCCGGCTGTGCCTCCTGCTCACGTCTCAGCGCCGAGGTTCTGAGAGCCAGGTCCTCTGGCCTCCCTTCCCGCTTTGGCTACCTCCTCCACACCATTTGGTGTTGGGCCTCTGTGATCTCTGATTCCGAAGCTCTTCATATGACTTCATGTTTTCCTCAAGCTAAATAATGTACAACCGTGTTTGCTTCCTCATCTCAGTGCATTTTTATACAGCAACACAGGCGGTTGGCATTGCTTTGGTCATTTCGGTTTCAGAGATGAGAAAGCAAGGTTCTAAGTGCAGGTGAGCCTGCCATGAAGGCGCAGCGAGGAAGCTTGAGCCCTGGTCACTGACCTGGGACCCGGGCCATTTCCGTGACTCCGTGCCGCCTCTCTCCGCTAGCATCCGGCTCCAAACCCAAGCATGGTCTCGTTTCACTTACTGATGGCTGCTTCAGGTTAACTCACACACATTTTACAGAGCCGCTTCTTGTTACCAGGTACTGATACAAGTTGGAGATGCAGAGACGAGAACACGCCCTTGCCTGGTGTGGTGGTACACGTATTAGAATTGCAAATTCTAGTACACGGGTCGCAGGTTTGAGGCCAGCCTCAGCAATTTATTAAGACCCTCAGCAGCTTAGTGAGATCCTATTAAAAAAAAATAGAGCTGGGGGTGTAGATTGAATGTAGAGTGCCCCTGGGTTCCATCCCCAGTGCCCCAAAGGGGAAAAAAAATCCTTTATTTATATAATGTGCATAGGAAATGTGATGTATCCATCACTGGCATATTACTTGATGCACAGAGAGGATGAAATATTAGTTGGAATGAATGAATGAATCCTCCTGCCCTTGGTGAACTTAGTGTCTGGTTGGGAGAAGAGAGTGGTGAGCACTTGTCTATGCAAGGGGCCGAGATAGGGAGGCATGCTCAGGAGCCACAAAAACATAGAGGGCCTGTGTGCAGTGGGGTGCTCAGGGAGGCTTCTTGGAGCAAGTTGTCTTGAAGTGCAGCTCGAGTTGAACTTTGGACCAGGGAATCCTACGCAGAGGGAATGGGGTCAAGGAGGCCCAGAGCCATGGAGCCGTGCTACGTGCTCAGGGCTGTGGAGGACCTGGGGTTGTCGGAGCGGGAAGCTTAAGCCAGTGGAGGGTGGACACTCTCAACAGGACCTGATCTTAGAGAGCTTAGGTAAGAATTTAACTAGGTTCGAGCTTCCTGGGGAGGCTAGGGGGCTCAGAGGGCGTGAGAGGAGGGAGCACAGTCAGTTTTGTCAGTTTTATAGATGATGATGGCTGCAGAATGGAGCTGGGTTTAAGGACATAGGTTGGGATTATAGAGACCATGAGGACATGAGCCAGGGACCCTGGAGAGCACCCGAGGATATGAACCAGGATGGAGGGGGGGGACAGACGTGAAAATTATGAGAGATTGAATCAGTGTGATCTGGTAATTGACTGAGGACAGGAGAGGCGAAGAAAGGAGTCACCTCTAATTACACATTTCCAGTACTGGCTGGGCTGACTCAGTGGCTGGTGGTACCACGGAGACATTGCCATCAGCAATTCCAGAGGAAGCCAGGGTGTGTGTGCGTGCGCGCGTGCGTGCGTGCGTGCGTGTGTGTGTGTGTGATGGAGGAAAGTGTGGAAGGAGTAGGGATGGCAGATAACATGGATAAGGAAATGCAAGGGGTAGGCTGTGCTTGGTTAGTGGGTAGATAATTGGATCTGTTGCGCCCATGGCCTGAGGGGTGTGTTCAGCTACAGGATATAGGGGCCTATAGGACTAGGAGTGGTGCCAGGGTTGGAGAAATGGTCCAGTGTGCTTAGGACCATGGACGTGGGTACCGTTGCCCAGGCAGAAAGCCCAGGTGAGAGGCAGGCACTCACGGGGTGGAGCCAGCAAAGGAGCCATGGGGAGAGGCAGGGTTTTTTTTTTTTTTAATAATGTCCTTTGTTTATTTATTTATTTCAGTACTGGGGATTGAACCCAGGAGCATTCTACCTCTGAGCTACATCCCTAGCCCTATTTTATTATTTTATTTTGAAACAAGTTCTCACTAAGTTGTGGAGGGCCTCACAAAGTAGCTGAGGCTGGCTACAAATCTGTGATCCTCCTGTCTCAGCCTCCCAAGTACTGGGATTACAAGCGTGCGCCACCACACCGGGCTTACTTTGTCTTTTTATTGTTAATTTTATTTGACAGATCATAACTGTCTGTACTTAATGGGGCACGCTGTAATCTCATGATACATACATACACTGTGAAGTGATTAAATCAAACCAATAGCATAACCATCACTTCACCTACTTAGCAATTTTTTGTGGTAAGACATTTCAAATTGACTCAGTTATTTTCAGTATAATACAAAAATATTATTAACTAGTCACCCTGCTGTGCAGTAGATTTCAAAACTTATTTCTGCTATTTGTCTGAAACATTGCACCCTTTGACCACTAAGTCACCATTTCTTTCTTTTCCCTTAAACCCCCTTCACCTGCGGGATGGGCAGTCTTAAAATCAAGTGTCCAATGAGTGGTAAGTTTGGATTGTCCTATCACATTGTTTTCCTCCCCTCCCTTCCTTCTTTCTTATATTTTTTGCACTACTGGGGATTAATCCCAGGGCCTCTTGCATGCTAGGCAAGTGATCTACCACTGAGTTACAACCCACAGCCCATTATTTTATTTATTTATTTATTTATTTATTTATTTATTTATTTATTTATTTATTTATTTATTTGTGGTACTGGGGTTCCTGGAAGCCCTTCTATCTCTGGGCTACACTCCCAGACCTATTTTATATTTTTATTTTAAGTTTACATTTGAATTTGAATTTGAGTTTTCAGTTTGAACTGGGATCCAACAGAAAGCTCAGGATCGTATTTGGTTGATGGAGTGAGTGTGCGCATGCGCTTTAACACTGATGATCATCGTCAAAGAGACATCGTGTATAATCCCGTGTCTCCTGATTTTGTATGATTTTCATCAGCGTGGCTATACCATTTGATTTAAGGAGCCCCAAGGCACAATTGCTGGTGTAGGTACCTAAGCCTCCGAAGTTTAGCTTTAAGATTTCTTTCTAGCCGGACGTGGTGGCGCACGCTTGTAATCCCCGCGCTTGGGAGGCTGAGACAGGAGGATCGCACAGGTTCGAAGCCAGCCTCAGCTACTTAGTGAGGCTCTCAGCAACTTAGTGAGACCCTGTTTCCAAATAAAATATAAAAAAGGTCTGGGAGTATAGCCCGGAGGTAGAAAGCCTCTGGGTTCTACCCCTAGTACCACCAAAAAAAAAAAAAAAAAAGATTTCTTTCTAGCTACACTTAGAATGGGAAGTACAAAGGTAGCAAATAAAAAAAAAATAAAAAAGAGGATAGAAAGCTGAAATGCCTACAAATGAAGGCCCAGGAGGAGCTAAAGGAAACGAGAAAGGTGACATGTAACTAACCCGTCTGCCCAGACCTTCGAAAATTCTCACGAATGTGTTATACATTTTTGTGTCTCTGAGCAGGTGGTTAAAAAAAAAGTGATTCTTTAAACAATAACATATTATTCCCTAACAGCTTACTAAGTAACTGAACAGACATCAAGTAAGAAATTCCTCTATGAAGGCCGGGCCTGGTGGCGCACACTTGTAATCCCAGTACTTGGGAGGCTGAGACAGGAGGATCGCAAAGGTTCAAAGCCAGCCTCAGCTACTTAGTGAGGCTCTCAGCAATCTGGTGAGACCCTGTTACCAAATAAAACATAAAAATAGGTCTGCAAGTGTAGCCTGGAGGCCCCTAGGCTCCATCCCCGTACCAAAAAAAAAAAAAAAAAAAAAGAAAGAAAAGAAAAGAAATTTCTCTATGTAAGGTAGGGATGCAGTAGAAATTTTAATTCCCATTTTACCGACAGGAAAGTGCAGTAGGTAAGGCCAATAATAGCGATAAAGGTGGTTCGTATTTAGAGTCACTTGCCACTTGTCAAACCCCCCTCTTACATTACCTAACTTAGCCCTGATAACAAGTGTTAGGCATTGGTACAGCTATTGGCTTTCTTTCTTTCTTTCTTTCTTTCTTTCTTTCTTTCTTTCTTTCTTTCTTTCTTTCTTTCTTTCTCTCTCTCTCTCTCTCTCTCTCTCTCTTTCTTTCTTTCTTTCTTTCTTTCTTTCTTTCTTTCTTTCTTTCTTTTTCTTTCTTTTTTTTTGGTGGTACTGGGGTTTCTGGAAGCCCTTCTACCTCCGGGCTACACTCCCAGATACCTATCTTATACGTTTTTATTTGGAAACAGGGTCTCTTAAGCCAGCGCGGCTGGCTTCGAACCTGTGTGATCCTCCTGTCTCTGCCTCCCAAGCATGGGGATTACAAGCATGCGCCACCACGCCCGGCAGCTTCTTTTTACCTTTGACAAAAATGATTCTCAGCAAGCGCAAATACATGCCCACAGTTCCAGATCTGCAAAATGATGGAGTCGAGACTGAAACTCAGGGCTGTCTAATCCACTGGACCCCCCACCCCAGGTTTGTCTTCTCTCTCCTAAATCAACAATCTTCCGTTTGCATATATTTGCTCATGGGCAAAATTCCACTTGAAGGGAAGCTAAGATCGTCTCCAGATACAATAACAGAGGACAGTGTACTGGAATTTACAAAGCGCTTTCCCGCGGAATCTCTCATTTCCTGCTTCTGTTCACCCTGGAAGGTAGACAGGGCAGGTGTGTTCCTTTGTATTTTGCAGATGAGAAAATTGAAGCTCAGAGCTCTGGGTCTTGTTGGCTGGGGATTACAAAACTAGTCAGGGCACCTGGTGTCACAGAACCGGCTGAGGACAGAGTTAGGACTGAAGACTTTTCTTCTGACTCTACAACCTGAGTTTCTCCGGTTTTCTCTGCAAACCTCAAGGGCCCCCAGCTTTAGCTGCTGACCCCTCTCCCTGGCCCCCTGATGTTTCCGAGGAGTTGAGGAGGGTTATTACAAATTAAATATCTGCATGCTCGGACTGATGAACAGGAAATGAGGCTGCTAATGCTCAGAGGAATGAAACTGAGATGCATTTTTTTTTTAAAGTAGAATTTTGGGCCAAGTGGCCTCTTTCTGTCCTGCCCTTTTCTGTGTCCTTCCAGTCTCCATGGAAACCCCAAATCAATGCGGCATATGTTGATTCATGTTTCTACTGTTACTAGGAAGCTACGAAGTGGAAATTGCTTTTAAAAGATTTGCGGAAGAGCTTGAGCACGCTGACCAGAATTCAAATCTAATATCCAAATGACTGTTTTATTAAAAGCTTTTAATGTGGTACGATCCTAGGTGGCATGTTGATTAAATAAAAACACAGGGGGCATTTGGCAATAAACCTCCTCCTCTACTGGCATGGGTTTTAAAAATATTATATTGCGGATTTTAATTCCCTTTATCTTCAATTTAATTACATTTTCATGGCCTGCGTGGCAATGCCAGGTGCTCTTTGGTCTTGATTAATTCCACCCTGCCCTGACCGGGCTGCGGGACTAGTCTACAGAAGCCTTTTCTACCTGTGCTGCTGCGCCCAAATGCCATTAGCATTCTACTGACTTCAGCCATGACCAGGATGCTGTACAAGTCTAACTTGTTTCTGTCTTAAGGAATGCTTGGTGATTTTTCAAATAAATCTGTCTATCTATCTATCTATCTATCTATCATCTGTACATGCATATGATACATCCACATATGATTACATATATATAATTACACACATATATATTTTTTGTGGTACTGGGGACTGAACTCAGAGTCATTCTACCTCTGAGCTATAAGCCCTTTTTATTTGGAAACGCTTCTTATTTGGAAACAGGATCTTGATAGATTGCTGAGAGTCTTGGCCGTATTGCTGAGGCTGTCCTCTAACCTACGATCCCCCTGTCTCAACCTCCCAAGTCCTGGGATTACAGGCATGTGCCACCATACCTGATTCAGATATTTTTTATGAACTCAAAATCAATTTTGGCTCTGTACGAGGTAATGAGACGTGACAGCAAGGAGAGGAAGTCATAGAGTCTGTCTTTTTGGAGTGGGTAGTCTGTCGGGGGAATCAGAAATCATAAATGAAAAGGCTCCACTAGGCCTGCGATGGAGGCTGTTGGAATCCTACAGCTAGGCTGGAGGGGCTCCTTTTGACTGAAGGAGTTCTGAAAAAGCTCGGTAAGGAGAATTTTTAGCTTGTAGGTAATAGATTTAGAAAAGGAGCTGGGAGCTTCAAGCAACCCAGGGTGAGGACATTCTGAGCAGAGGGAACCACAGAGAAATCAGGCGCATGGGTGTGGGTGTGTGGGGTGAGCGCCACGGGTGTAAAAGTGGATGGGTAAATGGGACCAGGTGTTGCCGGGCAGAGCGAGGCGCTGCAGTGGATCCTATCAGAGGCGAGTATTCCGAGGATCTGCTTCCCCGTGTCTGGTCGGTAACATCAGGCCGCGCACAGTGCGAGGTTTGGGCTGGGAGGAGAAGGAATGGGGCAGGGAGATCCCCAAGTAAGGGATGAAGCTGCAGGCGGCGCTGATGGATGGGAGCGGGTGAAGCTGAGGAATATTTCAGAAGTATAATGATGAGACTTAAAAACCAATTCAGATGGAAGAATGAAAATAAAGAGTCAGAATGGTTTGCACTTCTTAAAACCCCCCCCCCCCAAGGGACTGGGGTAAAGTGATGTCCTGAACTAAGAGAGGAGCAGGAATGGGGGGCCGGGCGAGGCCAGGTAGTGTAGCTAGGTGGGGTCTGTGGGATGAGGAGCTGTCCAGCACCCGGCTACGGCGCGCGGCCTGGAGTCACTTAGGAGGAGGGCTGAAGCCCTGGCTCCGGAGAGGCGCGAGGTCTACACCTGGGGAAGGAAGGCAAATTTCCCAAGAGCAGTGCTGTAGAATGTTTAGACCAGAGGGGCCTCGGCAGCCGGCAGCTGGAGTGGGGCTGTCACTACAGTTTTCAGGAATCGTGGCCAGTCCAGATGTTCCATTCTTGGTTTTTAGCCAATAATCTGGCAAAGCGGAAGGGGAGTGTCCAGGAAAGATTCCAGAGCGCTACCTTCCTGGCAGGGCGCTGAGCCTGGGGAACATGTGGATGGAACTCAAGGCTGCTGGCCTCTCCCTGTCTCCTTCCTTCAGGGACGAGGACCATGCCACAGTGCTTTACCTTGGGCTCAGCTTATGCCCCCCTTGGCGTTCTTTATGTACCCGAGGCTTTCTTTGGAAAACTGGGCTAAAGCCCTCCCATAAGAGGGTCCCGTATTAGGTCTGCATTTCTGAACCTGGGGCTTGTTGTAGTTGCTCCTCCGTGTTCAGGAGTATTTTGATAAGGGTGTTTGGACTAGCTCTTTCTCTCTTGCCTCTTTTTTGCGTGTATGATGCTGGGGATGGAACCCAGGGGCATTCTACCTCCGAGCTACACCCCCAGTCCTATTTTTTATTCTTTATTTTGAAACAGGGTCTCGCTAAGTTGTGGAGGGCCTCGCTAAGTAGCTGAGGTCAGCGGTGAAGCCGGATCCTCCTGTCTCAGCCTCAGGAGCGCTGGGGTCATAAGCGTGCGCCACCGCGCCCGGCTTCCTTTCTTGCCTCTTATCATGCGTGTTCATACTCTCCTCGTCTCTCGGCTCTTTCTATTCTCACTCTTTGCTTCAATTTGAGTTATTGACTTCCTGCGGCTATATTATTGTTCTAAAAGCTAATTGAAGATGCTGATGCCTGGTTAATATTGATCGGCTTCACTTGAAGCTTGGGCCCATCTGCAGCCCTGCCCCTTCCCCCTGGTCCTTCCATACTGGATCCCAGACGTGGCAGCAGGAGATGTGGAGGAGACCTTGTCCCTCCATCTGAGCACTGGTAAGAAGAGTCCCAGGATGACACCACCTTCGTGTTAGAGTGAGGGACGCTGCAGCCCCGAGTTTGGTAGCAGACACCAGCTCTGCCACTTATAAATGACTTATCATTGTTTTTCTACCCGTGAAAGGGGTATGAGAAAGATGTTGGCCTTATAATTTGTTGTGAGAATTAAATAAGATAACATAAGTCGGATGTTGGGCTCAGTGCCTGGCACGTGCTAAATGCTCATTAAACGTTAGCCAGCTGCATTAGTATTAGCTATGTGGACTAGATCGTGGTAGAAAGACATTTCGGGTTAGAGGAGTGCTTATGAATGGACTTTTATTTGCCAACGTATCTATGTATCTGTTTCTTTCTTTCTTTCTTTTTTTTTTTTTTTTTTGCTGGTCTGGGGATGGAACCCAGGGGCATTTGACCTCCGAGCTACACCCCCTGCCCTATTTTTTATTCTTTATTTTGAAACTGGGTCTTACTGAGTTGCAGAGGGCTTCACTAAGTAGCTGAGGCTGTCTGCGAACCGCGATCCTACAGGTCTCAGCCTCCCAAATGCTGGGATTACAAGCGTGCGCCACCACGCCCGGCTATGTATCTGTTTCTTATGGGACAATGGACTAGGAAAATGTCCAGATGTGAAGGATTCTCTTTCTGCTTAGATTCTGAATTCCAGTGTGCATCTGGGTTCAAGACAGAAGCTATAAAGAAATGCAAAATGCTTGCACCCTATTTTTAAATACTTTTATTGGTGCATTATCATCTCACATCACAAAGTCGTTCCCCGTGACAGTGACGTCCATGCATGCAGCACTTGGTGGGTTTCTCCCCGGCTCCCTCCCCAGCGCCCCCTTCCCTGTACAGGGTATTGAGATTGACGCTGGTGTTCTCACATACATAAGTCAACAGAAGTGATTCCTTCATTGACCCTCTCTCTCCCTCCTCCCTTCCCCTAGACCACTCCCTGGCTCCACTGAAGTTCCCCTCCACTATCTGAAGTGCCTCTGGTATCCCAATCACTTCCTAACTCCACGTTTGAGAGAGCACAGATGACCCTTCCCTTTCTGTGCCTGGATAATCTCACTTAGCATGATGCGCCCCGGGTCCTTCCATCTTCCTGCAAATGACATTATTTTGTTCTTCCTGATTGATGAGTAGAATTCCACGGTGTATATATCCCAGGGCTTTGTCATCCATCCATCTGTTGGTGGACACCTGGGTTGGTTCCATATTTTGGCTATTGTGAATTATCGCATCCCATTTTGTAACACGAAGTCTCCTTTGTCCAACAGAGGGGCACTGTGGGCATTTCCGAGAGAGACAATGAGTTGTTGAGGAGGCAGCCTCAGAATTTTTATTTCATCGTATCATTGGGTAATGAATAGTTGTGGCAGAATCATTTCACTGTCAGAATACAGGTTTGGCATCCATATCTGCTCAGAAAAACTGGGTCCCGGCATGGCGCAGTAGAAAGAACTCTGCTGTTTGAGTCATAAGACAAATTTGGATCCCCGTGCTTCCTCTTTTTTTTTAACTTACTTTTACTTAATTGATTTTTTAAAAAAGGTTTGCCGTGCTGGGGATTGAACCCAGGACCTCACTCATGCCAGGCAAGCGCTCTACCACTGAGCTATACACCAGCCACATGTTGTCTCCTGTGCATCACATCATGTCTATCCTTAGGTTTCTCAGGTGCAACGCAAGAGTAATAATAACCTCTCTGACTATGGCACGGGGCTGCTGAGAGCCGCTACAGGAAAATGCTTCATACATTTTGAAGAGTTGAACAAATGGAGTCTGTTACCTTTATTGGAAAAGCCACAACTTTCTGGAGCCATTTCTGCTCCCTTCTGGGTTTCAGAAAAGACTTGCAGGATGTCTAGATGTGTATGGAGCCAGCTGGTTCCCGAGTGGAAATGGATACCACTCGGCCTTAGAGCCCCAGAGTGTAGTGAACTGAGGACAAGCTTTATTCCAGAGCAGTGGTTTACAAATGGTAGCATGCATCAGAATCACCCAGAAATCAGAATCACCTGTCCCCAGAGTTTCTGATGCTGTGGGTCTGGGTGGGGCCTGAGAATCGGCACATCCAGCACCATTCCAGGCGATGCTGATGCTGCTGGTCTGGGTACCACTCTTGGAGAACCACGGTAGTGGGGCCAGCAGGAAAGGTCTTCCTTCTGGAGCAGAATCAGGCAGTGTGAAGACAGGTCCAGGTGGGTAGGGAGATTTGGAAGAAACCTGGAAGAGAGACAGAAAAATAGAGATGATGTGCAGATCGGGCAGAACAAAGGGAAAAGTCTCACTCCATCACGAATGCCAGTAGGGGGAAGTTGCTAGGTGATGGATGAGGGAAAGAGGTGAGTTTCTACAGTACGAAAAACCAGGTGAGAGGCAGGAGCACAGGGTTGGAAATCTGCACGTTTGGGGAGGCGGAGGAGGTGGAAATTTCTCATTAAGGTGTGGGGAGCGGTGTGGTTGGCACTGGTGGGGGTTGGGGGTAGAAATGGGCCGGGGCTGGGGGGGAGAGGAAGATGCTGCTGGAGAGTTAGGGGACAGCTGAGATGTGGCAGAGAGGGGTAATTTCAGGGCTACGGGGTTTGATTTGGTGGTGCAGCACAATAGAAATTGGGAGAAAGGGGGTGGAATTTAGATGTGTGACCTGCCCCGTAGCTTTCTCGCTCTCTGCATTTATCACATCACATCACACCCAGCAAGACAGCCCCCCTCCTCCCGGCTCATTAGGAGATTTGATTCGGCTGGGCTCCTGCTGTCAGCAGCTGTCTGGGGCGAGATCTTTCTGCTCCTGCTCCCCTGTGCAGCCCCGAGCCTCCAACCAGCAGCAGAGCTCATTAGACATTAGACGAGGGTCCTCTGGACATTTGATTCTCAGCTCACTGGTGGCCCGAAAGAGTTAATACCTACTCTTGGCTGGGTGCAGAGAGAAGCAGCTGTGGGCTATGGGGACTTCTTTCTGAGCGACAGCCAAAGCAGCTTCAGGTTGGCCGGGCTGAGGAGGAAGGCGCGGGCAGCGCTCCAGGTCCGCTCTGCTCAGGAGCACCTCCAGCATCCCTGCCAACGAGGATGGGCACGCGGGCTGTGCCCTGGAGCCGAGCTGCCGCCCGCTGGGTGTAGGCTGCTTCAGTATTTACTGGATGTGACAAGCAGAGAGAAGAGCTTCCAGCAGCTTGCAGCCTGGCTGGAGTGGTGGGAGGTGTGTTGTGCGTGCATGCTCGTGTGCGTGTGTGCGCGGGAGCCCGGGTGTCCATGCAAACATGCCCTTCGCCCGCCAAGGACTTCACTGCTAAAAGAAAGATCTACTCTCTCCTCAGAGCTCCTTAACCTGCAGCCTCTCTGACCATCCAGTTGCCAAAGCCCCGCAGGCCATGAGGACTGGTCAACGGCAGTGAGTATTGATTTGGCTTCTTTCTCCTCTCCGGGGGGTCTGAGCGCTCGGATAGCATTATCCATATTTAATTAACCTGCCTCTTCATGCATATTGATTGCTTTCTTCCCGCTGAGGCTCTTCATTTCTCTCCCCCTCTTTAGAAATCTTTGCATTTTGCTTTTAACCTTCTTTCCCCCCTTGAGTATCTTCTCTTTCCATTGTGTCCCATCCTGTCCACCCCAGAGTCACCAGCGACTTGGCGCCCGTTTGCGAGGGTCCACGCACTGTGGGGACAGTCTCACTTTCTGAGCTCTGGGTAACCCCTCGGTCTGTCTCCCATAAATCAAACAGAATAAGAGCCCCGTGGTGCCAGGATTGTCCAGCAGGCTGGGTCAGATATTCTGCTGGTTCTCATTTAGTGGGGTCCCTGGTTGAGCTCATCAGAGGTGTAGGGGATCTGAGGGGCAGTTTGATTAGTTCTGGGTTTGGGAGAGAGACAGAGGGAGGCAGGCGTCTGGGTAGCACTGAACAAGCTGATGTGGGCGGGCAATAGGGAAGGGAAGAACGCAGAGGCAGGGCTGGATAGAGGTTGGGCGGCCCCTGCCCTAGATGACCTTGTCTGTGGGTACATGGGCAGCAGTCTCTGACTCAGCTCAGCTCCGGGATAATGAAGGCCCCTGGCCTGGGCTTCCCCCTGTCTGGGGGCAGATCCCACAAGCAAAAGAAATGAGGCATAGGCACCCCATATCTGATTCTAGGTGCCCCTTAAAAGGGCTTTGATTTCCTGACTTCTGGGCAAGCAGGTAGAGCGCAGTTAGGATGCTAACTGATATTCCTGTTGTCCAGGAACCCAATCCACGGAGATGAGCCTTTACATGAAACCTAATAATTTTTTTTTCTTTTTAGTTTCAACAAAGCCATATTTTATTTTATTAATGAGACTATGATTAGGGGAGATGATCTTAAAAAAAAAAGGTATTTGTGAAGCGTTCAGGGTAATACCAAAATAATTTAAATGGCGTAGCTCAGATCGGAGCCTTATCTATCTAAATTAGGTTTCTTTGAAAATGGATTCTATGTTTGGAGTCAGAGTTCCCCAGGGGAACCCTTTATGGATAGGTTGTTCCCGTGTTTCCTCCTATCTATTGGTTCTCTTCTGGGGGAACAAAGGCTTTGAGAATGGGACCCTCAGGACAGAGAGACTATAAGTCAATCCGCCTCGACCTCAGGATCCCCCGTCCCCACCCCCACGTCCTTCCTACCTCGGGTCAAGAATCGGCCAGTCCCAGGGCCCAGGAAGGTCATGCAACCTCCATATGGGCCTGGAAAGGTGATTTGAATATTCATTTCCTTAGCGGGTGCGGAGGAACCAGTGTGCTGAGGGTGGGGACACGCCTGCCTGCCAAGGAGTTCCTCCAACCTCCCTCCCACCCCCACTCCCCAAGCCTCCATGCACGCACACGCACGCACGCACGCACGCACGCCCACCTGGGACAGGTGCCTTCCGAAGGAGCAGACCAGCAGCCAATCAAATTATTCTAGAGCAAGTGCTGGTCCCCTCCATCATTTCCCTCCCCTCCTCAACCCAGGCTGGTCACTTGGGCCCCACTCTAGTAAGAGAAAGAGAACAGTCATTTTTGGTTTGCCAGGCTGTGCCTCCCTGGGGGCGCACGTCCCAATTTCTACTGATGGCCAGTGGTTGAGGAAGTAGGAATTCCTGACCAATAGCCAGCGGTAGGAAGCCACCCGGTGGTGTGCTCTTGTCCATCCTCGGTTGGTTGCCCTTGATGAGGACAAGCAGGTGTTTGCGGGGACTGGTGTGTCTCTGTGTGTGGGGTGCTCCGTTGGTGAAGAGCCATCTGAAGGAAATGTCACGTAGTCAGACGAGAGAGGGGGGCCCCTCTCACGGCAGACTCTTTGATTTTAGGTGAGAGGACGAGAAAGGGTAAATCCCCGAGTCCTGCAGGCTTATCTGCTGCCCTGACGTCCCTGCCAACCGGCCCAAGGGGTAATCGTAAGCGGATGCCTGTATGGCTGCCTTATTGATGCCACGCAGGTAATGGATGGATGACCTGTCTTCTCGCCCCTGCCCCTACCCCCTTCTCTCTACCTTCCCACCTCCCCTGCTGTTGGAGGCTGGCGCAAACCTTTAAGCCGCTGGGTGGTCCACTTGCCTCTGTCCCCCTGGGTCTCCTGTGTGGACTGCGCTGTTCTTGCCTGTGCTTCTTGCAAACTCGTGGCTTTGCAAGCAGGACCTGCCTGGGCTCCACGGCCTCCCACTGACTGTGCATGAGCTTGTATGGACCCATTTAGGACCCCTGTGAATTCCTGGCACAAGGGCTGGTAGAGAGAAGGCAGATGAGGAAAAGCCTAATTTCTAATTTTCTTTTCTTTTTTAAAGTAACTTTAAACTCGGACTCTTCTGCCCCCATTATTATTGAGACCTAATTAAGAAGACTTTTAACTCGGGCCTCAGCTAGAAAAGTGGGAAATCAAAACCACTTTGTCCCAGAGTATATTTTGTTGAGGACGTTCGTAAACTGCTGGGGAGAATCTTGGTTGTCTTGGTAACAAGTAGCACCCTTTACACGGGCCCCGCTAAACTTCATTAAATGGCTGGTGTGGAGTTGCCAATTTTTGAGAGGCCTCCTAATGGCTCTGGGGGGGGGGGCCTGACCGTTGGATGATTGATGATCCCGAGGCGCCGTGGAATGAACTACCCCCTTGGAAGTTGGCTTCTGGCCTGTGGTGCGGCCCGAGCAGGACCTGGACTTGAATTCACAGAGTGTGATGACTTAAGGGCCTTTAATCAGTGGCTCTCACGGCCCGTGTCAGGCACCCTGTGATCTGTAAGAGCGCACATGTAAGATGCTAGCTGTCTCAGGAGAGAGAATAGCTATTGCCGACGTTTTGAAATGTGGTGAAATAGACGGCTTCACAGTGTGGTCTGCCTGAGATGAGAGGTGGGAGCAGGGACTTGCAGCCCAGTTTTCTGCAGGAGAGAGGATATTTCTGGAAGCTTGGATGTTCCAGCCCTAAGAGGCTCTTCCAAGATGTGCTGGAGAATTCAAATGTTGTCCATTCCTGCCAGAGCTAATGCTATCCCTGAAGACGTTTGTTGGATAAGAGTTCTGTGAGCAAAGGCAATTACCAGGGTCAGGGATGGAAGTCTTTTTGAAATAAAAAGAAGTGATTGAATTGGATGACCTTTAAGGTCTCTGCCTGGCCCCAGGAGTTGTCAAAAGGAGGAAGAGAAAGCCAGGCCAGAAGGGCTTGTTTTCAATAAGGAGAACCGTATCTTCCAGGACCATTTCCACGGTAGATTGCTACCAACGTGTGTGTGGTTGTTCCCTTTCATAAATCAGCCTGAAGCCCTGATCTCATTATCCCAAACCCTCCCCACTTACCTTTGCCCACAACATGAGGAATTAGCCTGCTTAAAGGTCAGGGGTCAGTGAGCGAATTCTGGGCAACAGAGTAAATATTTCTCAGCTATGTGGTCTGTGTTGCGAGTCCTTAACTCTGCTCTTGTGCTTGAAAGCAACTTTGGACAGTACATGAATGAACGGTATTGTTGAGCTCCAATGAAACTTCATGTACACAAACAGCCCCTCGCGGGCTGTGGCTCGCCAGGCGCTGGTGGAAGATAATAGGGGCTAAGGCCGGGAGTCAGGAAGAGACGTCTTACTTCTCATGGGATCCTGATGCTGTGTGGGTCTTCTGGAAACTAAAAGTATGAGAATTTAAATATTCATATCCAACATTCAAACCTGCTTACTGAGACAAGTCAAAATATAGACAGGAAGGAAGAGCTTAGTGAATCAAGTCTGAGCACTGACAAAGGGGACACTGGTGCGCAAGGGTATCAATCACTCTTCCCCTCACCTGCGGCCATCGATCCTTGCTAGTCTGCGGCACCTTCGCGTATTTAACCCGACTGGGGGGCTGCCTGGGGAGACCCTGAGTGGGAACCCACCTGCCCGGAAGCCCTATACATTGTCTGTGCTCTGACTCTCCGATCTGCACCCCTGCATCCTGCGAGCACCCCTCTATGCTCCATGTGGGCACTACTTCTGGGGTTTGGCAACTAGGAGCTGCTGCTGCTGCTGCTGCTTGGCTTTCCTAGTGGAAAACCCAAAACACGGAGTGTTATTTTGTCACCACCGAATTTCCTTTCCCCACAGACTATCCTAATTTAGAAATTCTTGCCATAATGACCTTCATTGACTTACCATCAACGTGCTCTGTCGACTTTAAAAAGCACTAAGCCTCTAGGGGGAGGTAGGGCCCCTATTACTGTTGCGGTACTCAGGCTAACGGGCGAATGCACCCTGACCCTGCGGGTGCTTCCTTCTTGTTCTGGGGGACCCTGGGGATGGGGGACGGTGCTGGCTCCTGCAGCAGCAGTTCCAAGGGCTGGAATGGTGACAGTCCCCGTCCTTCTGCCCCCTGTGCTTGTTGCAGGAACAAAGGCATGAGGACTCGACTGGGGTGCCTGTCTCACAAGTCAGATTCATGTAGCGACTTCACAGCCATTCTCCCCGACAAACCCAACCGCGCTCTCAAGTGAGTAGTAACCTGGTGGCGGCGCCTTCCCGGGTGACCCCTCCTTCTCCAGCGAGTTGCTGACCAGAGACACCACAGGATGAGAAACCCCTGCTTCCCCATCCCTGGGCATGAGTGAGAGGGATGTGTGGTTCAGTGATGTTGAAAACGGGAGCCCCCTTTCTCCTCCGAGGAAAGCCTTATCTATCATTCACATAGCTGTGGGTGGCGAAGGATACTTCTTGGTTCTCCTGCATTGTCAGTCTGAGCTCTCGATATGGAAATAAACACTCAGACTTACTCTAAAAATATGCTCGGCTCCAGAGGCGCTGGATTCCCCACCTATTCGGTGCAGGCGCCGTGTTAAATGATGTCACCTCGAGTAACCCCGTGGTGGCATTATTAGCTCCACTTCAGAGGTGGCCGGAAGAGCTGGGGGCCTGAGCCCAGCTTAACTTTTCTGACTCTCAGGCTGGTTTCTTTGCACTATGACCCTGATGTCTTTAAATCACGAAGTTACGCAGCTTTGTTATTTAGACTGAATCCAATAGGCCAAATTCCCACCCTGAAGTTTCTTTCTCCCCCGATGGTCACTTGAGGACGTACACATTTACAGCAGTGGGATTGCAGGAGACCAGGCGCAGTCTTCATTCGCCGCCCCCTCCATTGTTCCAATTTGTTCTCCTGAGCAGAACTTAGTGGTGGGCAAGGGAGAGGAGGTCATTTCAGAAATATTCAAGGGAGATGTTTCTTCTTTTCTAGGAGATTGTCCACAGAGGAAGCCACGAGGTGGGCAGATTCCTTTGACGTGCTTCTCTCTCATAAGTGTAAGTAGAATTCAGGTGGCATCTGGTTATGGCAAATCTTCTGTTTGGTTAAAAAAAAAATGTACCAAATGCCTCTCAGGTTCCAGGTCCTGTGCTAGGTGACCCAGACCTCTGTGGGTCCCACCCTCGCAGAACACACAGATACGAACATGCACCGTTTAAGTGCGGAGGAGGGATGAGGGCCTTCTTTTCTGTTTTCTGAATTCAAAGTCTGGTCCCACTATACTTTGTGTTCTCGGCAATTTTAGCAAGAGAAGTTGAACCTAGAGAAAGGGAGTGATGGGCTCAGTAGTGTGAGAATCTATGTTCCTGCCCAGACCTTGTTTATAAAATTAGATGACCTCAGCCAGGCACAGTGGTGCACACCTGTAATCTCAGTACTTGGGAGGTTAAGATAAGAGGATTTCAGGTTTAAGACAAGCTCAACAATTTAGTGAGACCTTGTTTTAAAATAAAAAATCCAAAGTGCTGGGGTGTAGTCAGGTGATAAAATGCTCCTGGGTTCAATCTCTAGTACAACAAACAACAACAATAAATAATAATAATATTAGATCACCTCCTTTTAGGTTATTGGAGAGTCTTGGACTGACTAGTTAAGTGCATATTCTGTGTACTTTGTTATTCTTTTGAGTTGATAGAATTTTTATTTTCCCGGTCGCTTTTTGTTTTGGGGGATCACTGTCTCAGGTGCACAGACCCTCCAGTTTCTGAACACAACTTCTGATGTCTCTCCCCCTTCATTTCTTCCTTTCTCATTCCTTATGTCTTTTGTTTCCTATAAAGGCACAGAGACGTTGTGCATATGGCCTCGTGGGGAGGGCAATTTGTCATCGGTTGAACTTTCCAGCCCTTTCTTTGTTCTCTTCATGAGCAAGTCCACGTTTGCTGAGCTCTGAAATCCCAGAGGCATTGTATACATGGTGGTGACAGAGCAGGGGCTGGGAAGAGAAGGTGGTGGTGTGAAAAAACAGGAAGGTTCTAGTCAGACATTTGGCATTCCTCTTAACGTGTCACTGTGTCAGTACCGGAAATCCTAACTGATCTGGGAGCAGCAGTGTTTGGTATGGCGTTCCCACCTAACTGGGGGACACAGTTTGGTACAATTAAGTTTAAGGCACAGTGCGTATGTTAGATCCAGACCCCTGCCCCTGATTCTGACCCAGCTTGGTTACTAGATAGGTGAGTGGTCTTGATGGAGTCCCTTGGTTTTCAAAAGATGTCTTTAGAAGTGATTGCTTTCAACTTGATGAACAATTCCTTTCAACTCTGCCCCTGATTCTTAACAAATGAATTAACATATACCTTTTTATTTTTTGGTGGTACTAGGGTTCCTGGAAGCCCTTCTACCTCTGGGCTACACTCCCAGACCTATTATATATATTTATTTGGAAACAGGGTCTCTTAAGTCAGCGATGCTGGCTCCGAACCAGCGCGATCCTCCTGTCTCCGCCTCCCAAGCGCGGGGATTACAAGCGTGCGCCACCACGCCGACTAACATATACCTTTGAATTGCTTTTTTTTAAAAAATGCAGAATCTAAGAATATGTACATATCATGAGAAGTAATTTTGTGAGGCATGTAGTCGTTTGAGCGTCCCATGCATTGCTCTTAGGTGAGGGCAGCGTGGACACAGAATACGAGACATGCGACTGTACCCCAAACAGCAGGCTTCCGTGACAGGCTTGCCAAGGGAATGGCGTATTATGAATGGTAATGCTGAAGTTTTGACAGTAAGACTTCTCCTCCTCTTCCTCTTCATCCTTATCCCTCCCTCTCCTCCTCTCCCTCTTCCTCTCTCTCCTCCTTCTCCTTTTCTTTCTCCTTCCTCATCTTCTGCTACTATTCTGTTGTTTTTATGAAGGCAAATTTGGCTAAGCTAGTGTCGCTAACAGCTGGTCCCTTCTTTTTGGTCTAGATTTATTTCAAAGTCATCTTGAAGTTTGATTTCTGTTTAAGCCTCATAAATGATTTGCTCCGTTCAAGTCGCTGAGGTTGCTTCCTCGTTCTAAAATGGGGTTAGAGACACCTGCTCCCTCCCTATCACTTGCACGTGAGAAACTGAACAAGCAGACACCTTTAGAGGGCTCTGAGCTCTCTACTCAGGGGTATGTAGTAAGGATATGGTGGCATATTTTAAAATGATACTTTTACTTACCAAATGCAAAATAAATAGAGCCTTGAGAATAAAGATTACAAATTTTGTGGCTACTTATTAACATGAAGCCATTATGGACGAAGTCTGTGGAGGTGGGATTAGTAGAACTGGTAGATGCTTAGTGTGTATTTGTGTTGCTGTGGCTCCATGACCTGGGAATTTAAGAGACTTATTCCTTGATTCAATGACCCTTGAATCTAAAGACACCTGATTTGCTTCCAACAGGAATGCTCTTGGTGTTCAGGAAGGTGGCGACATTTTTCTGGGCTGGGGGTTTTGCTAAGAGATTACAAAAATGACACTAATTTTCTTCTCTGTCAGACCACTATAGAAATAGGCTTTTAAATTTCAAAGTTCTGTGATCATTGTGGAGTTTGATGTTCTATTTTTATTTCAGTTTAGTATGGAAATAAAAGCCAGTGAAGTGAATGTTCTTTAGAAGAAAGGGGTCCTTATTTGGGGAGACACTGGTAAGGCTTTCAGCTTTAAGAACTTGAAAGTTTACCCCCCGCCCCTGTGAAGACCACAGAGGAGCAGAGCTCAGGTTATCTTAAAATGTGTTGATGGCTTTCTAAAGTGTAATAAATTTGGGTTGGTACTGTGACTCAATTAGGGCTAAGCTTTTCAAAAGAGATTGTGCATGTGCTGGTCTCTCAGGAGGTAGGGCATTGACAAAGAGCGTGCAGAGTTGCCAATTAAGAAAAACATCCTAAGACGTAGAGTGTAGCATCCTTGAATGTCTGGGCTCCAGAAAAACACGTGTTAGTCTAGAATCCACTCCCCGGCAATTCTCCACAGCCAGGTAGCTGTCCACCCTAAAGATTCTATTTTATAAAATCCAGACAATTTCTCCCTATTCCCAATATATAGACCATCTTTGCTCTTCCTTTTCTGCATGGGTATTTTTGGCACTCATATATTTTAATAATAGATGTGCTGTCTGGAGCAGTGGTGCATGCCTGTAATCTCAGTACTTGGGAGGCTGAGACAGGAAGATTACAGGCTCAAGGTCAGTCTCAGCAACTTAGCATGACCCTCAGCAATTTAGTGAGAACTTGTTTCAAAATAAATAAGCAAAATTAGGGATAAGGGTGTAGATCAGTAGTAGAAGTACCCCCAGGTTCAATCCCCAGTATTCCCCTTGCCAAAAGAGCTTAGTGTTCCTTGTGCACAAAAGCCTATGCCATGTAGCTGGGAGGGGCACGAGGATGAGCAGGACAGGTCATCCATGCAGGTGAAGAACGCGGCCCTCTGGGAAGGCGGGGATGTGTCCTAATCTACACGAAAAATACAGTGTGATGCTACATACTAAGGCCCTCAAGACTTCAAATGAAACCCTGCCCTTCTGCCTTCCTCTTAAATTCCATCTTGTCAATATTAGATGTCTGGGATCAAAAGGGCTGCTTTTAGTTTAGGGACTTGTCTCTAGTTCACTGGGAAACGTACTTTTGAACAATTAAGTGAGGACCATTGGCTGGTAGTCACATCTGTGTTCCTGATTTAAAAAGAAATGATTGGTGTATATGAAATAAATCTTTGTTTTATACCAAAGATTGAACCCAGCGTGTTCTACCTCCAAGCTCTACCCCCGTTCCCATTTTAATTTGAGACAGGGTCTCAATAAGTAGCTGAGGGTCTTGGTAAGTTCCTGAGACTGGCCTCGAACCTGTGATCTTCCTGTGTGTTGGGTAGCCTTGATGGAGTCACTTCAGCCTCTTGAAAGATCTGTTACTTCATCCCTACAGAGAAGGATTTGGACTAGTGCATGTTGGGGCTGAATCCAAGCCCACCTCCTTGTCCCAGGGTGCTTGCTGTAGCAAACACCAGAGCTGGGCAGTAAGCAGCCACCTCCAGCAGTCGCCGTGGGCAGGGTACTGTAGAACTGCTTCAGAGCTGAAATGGCACCAGCAGCCAGAAGAGGGACCAAGGTGCCCGTGTCTGACAGCATCTTCTCTCCTAGACAAAGCACCTCTTAGGCTGCTTCTTAAAACCTTAGGATAGAAAAGAATACGGAAGGAAAATATTTGGAGTAGTTTTATTTCCAGTCATATTTGTTTACAGATGCAATAGTAAAAGCACCACGGAGGTCTGAGAGGCAGTGGCCAGCTAAGTGCTCCTTCTCCCTTTCTTCCTTTCTGTAAATTACCAGATGAAACTGAAATTGAAACTGTGGGTGGCTTCATTAACTAGGAAGGCTTTTTAATGTGTTTTAATTTGGCATCTTTTTCCTGTTCATTGAATGACAATTAGACTTGGTGTCTATAAGTTGTGTATGTAGTCTGCCCCGAAGGAGTATGTGTGTGTGTGTGTGTGTGTGTGTGTGTGTGTGCGTGCTTGCTTGCGTGCATGTGTGTGCACGTGCACGCTTGTGTGTATGTACACTCAGACACCTTTCTACTGTGCAGCTCATACCCAGGAAAAATGAAAGCTCCTAGCTTGTGGGAGATCTTTTTTGACAGGTCACAGAAGAACAGGAACATCACTGGTGCGTTTTCCCTGTCTCTTTTTCCTTCCCCCCTTCCCTCCTTGCGCTCCTCCTCCCTCCCTCTTCTTTCCTCTTCATCCCTCTGCCCTTTGTATTGTTTGAGACATAAAGGTTAGCTCCATCAGGTTTTTTTTTTTTTTTTGGTGGTGGTACTGGGGTTTCTGGAAGCCCTCCTACCTCCAGGCTACACTCCCAGACCTATTTTATGTTTTTATCTGGCAACAGGGTCTCTTAAGCCAGCGCGGCTGGCTTCGAACCAGCGTGATCCTCCTGTCTCCGCCTCCCAAGCACGGGGCCTGCGCTGTATGATGTAGCTGTATCTCCTTCCCTCACGTCTTAGCCTGGCCCCACACTGGGAGGACCCACGCCTCACGCCAGGCCTGCCCTGGGTGTTTCTCTGGAGCCTGACTGCGTTGTTGGCACAGATCGTGGAGTGCTGACCCGGCCCAGCCAGGCCCGGGAATGCTAGGGGAGGGGACCAGAGGATGCGCTCTTCAGCATTTGCAGGGTGATTATCTATCCCCGACAAATAGGACCATTATAGAAGCTTTTATTGGATTTAAAAAAAATTAGTCCTATTTTAGATAATGTTTGAGATATAAAAAATATAATGACTCAAAGTGGTCACATAGCCACCAAGCAGAAAACCCAAAGCAATCAATCCAATAAATAAAGACTAAATTATCAGCTCATAAAATGTCTTAAACTATTCATTTAGCCAGGCATGGTGGTACGCTCCTGTAATCCCAGTCCTTGGGAGGCTGAGAAGGGAGGATTGCAGGTTTTGAGGCCAGCTTCAGCAATTTAGTAAGACCCTCAGCAACTTAGCAAGACTCCTGTTTGGAAATTAAAAACAAACAAACAAACAAACAAAAACAATAAAAAGGGCTGGGACATAATTTGGAGGTAGACTGCCCTGGGTTCAATCCCCAGTATCCTACCCCCCAAAAAAGTATACATCTAAATGGCCTTAACTCTAGAACATACACATAGTTTGACAGTCAGACTTCATTACCCCACCCCCACCCCCCGCCCCCCTTTCTGGCTTCTCTAAACCAGAAGATTCTAAAACAGTGTTACTCAGGGTGTGATCCAAGGGCTGCTGTGAGCTTTGGAGAACTGACATCTTTGGGTCCTGTAGTTCTGCGTGAGACCTTGGGAGTCAGAGCGCTGGGCTCTGTCACCACCTCCTCGGCCCTCAAGGGAGCGCCGGCAGATCTACGCAAGTTGATAGGACACGAATCTAAAGTGTCCTGGTGGTGCCAACTGGCCAAGAAACACACAAAAGACCGCACTTTCCGTCGTCACTTTCTGGAAATCTCTGGCAGCGCGGCCAGAGACACCTCACGGATCATGAATTCCATGTTCGCAGGGGAGAGGCTTCCCAGCACATCAACAAATACGGCAGGCCTGCTTTCTGGGGAAACTGAGGCTCAGGGTTAGAAATGGATGTGTGCAGTGAAGGCAGGGGGGGGGGGACAGAAACGTCTTAGCTTCCTCGCCACCCTCCACATAGCTGCCAGTTTCTCTTGTACCTGGGAGGTGGGCATATCCGGCCTGTAAGGAAGGAGTGCCTGGACCCTATTCAGCAACTATTAAAAGCGTGTTGGAAGCCTGAGGGAAGCCAGCACAACACCGGTTTCTAGCGCGGGCTGGTTCTGTCACTTACTTTCTGCAGATAGCTCCACGCCGGTGACGCTCTCGCTCCTGATCTGTGGAAGGGGCGGGGCGTGACTGTCCCTGCCGCTGGGGGGTCAGTGCAACTGCTGCTCCCAGATGCTCGGCAGGACCCCCTGTGCACAGAGGGGCTCCACGAAGGAGAGCTATTATTAAATGATTTTGCTGTCATCAAACATTAAACTCTTTGATGAAACATGCATTTTTGCCCAAGGTTATGTCATCTCCCTAGTCCCACAGACAGCTCACGGTGGCAGACTGGGGGAACAGGGTTGGAATCACCAGGGGGCTGAGTCACTCCTCCCCCTGCCCCTCCTGAGCATGCGCATCCCCTCCTCCCTCCTTCCGATTCTCCTCCCTGTGTGCAAGGGAATGGAGTTTCAAAACCCAGTAGGTGAATTTGATGTGTTCCCTCTTTGAGAGTCTCTGCAGTATCCCCCTATCAAACCAACTTGAGAAATATTCTCAGATACTGAATTTTTTAAATCCTTCAGGCGGTGTGAGCGTTCCCAGTTCTTCTTCATTAAGGCAGTCGCTGGTGAATGCTGAACTTTCACCCTACTACGGATGCGTCTCCTTTGTCCCTCCATAATGGAAAATTCCTTGCCAATTTCTTATATTGGTTGCAGATACAGGCTCTACCTTGTTTTTCCTGATTGCTTAGCTTAGCTTCTGTTTGATGTGATGGGAAAGAACAGGAAGAGGATCTGTAAGGCCTGGGTCTCTTTTCTCTTCTGCTCCCACATTCTAGGGAGAAACCAGGTAACCTGAGAATTGCTGTTTCTTCGTATCCAATGTGGGGCACGATTATAGGACCTCTCTCTTCCCTTCCTTCCTTCCTTCCTTCCTTGGGATTGAGTCCAGGGGTGTTTGATCTCTGAGCAACATCACTAGCCTTATTTTTTTTTTTTTTACTTTGAAACAGGGTCTCACTAAGTTTCTGAGGGCCTCACTAAGTTGCTGAGGCTGGCCTCAAACCTGCAATTCTCTTGTCTCATCCTCCCAAACCCTGGGATTACAGGAATGCTCCACTGTGCCTAGCTTAGATTTTTCTAACACAGACGGTTACAATCTTCCCATTCTACCACAACCATAATATATTTTCTTGCTCTCTCTCTATATGCCAACAAAGTAGAGATATCATTGAACAAAATTATGTTAATCATGAGACTGAGGTATAATTAGCATACCCATTACTCACCAATAAACATTGTAACTGGCAATAATTTGTTCTCTCAGGAATTTCCCTACCTAAATCTTGCTTAGGCCCAGTTATTTGTTTAAAAATCCTTTAATGACACAAAAGAAAGACTGATTGTGATGGTATTCTCATCACAAACTCCAAATCAGTGGCTCGGATTTGAGTGGCTCTAGAATATGTATCGTGGATTTTATAAATGTGTTTTCTTCTCGTCTCCTTCTGTCTGACCTTGGAACTCATTCACTGGATTACTTTCTCCAACTGATCAGGAATACAGGAGGACTCAGGTCGCTGGAAAGCACTTTGGTAAACACAGAGCTTTAAAAAATTATTTTTTTCTTGTGATCTTGTATTTTTCCAAGCCTGGGGACTGAGTGAGGCCCAAGCCCACCCCAACCCAGCCAAATGAGGGCTGCTGGACCTTAAACTGTTACCTAAGCCACCCTCCCTGCTGCACCAGCTGCACGGCTCATTCATAGTGACCCAGTTTCTGGCCTTATGTAAGCATCCTGCATCAAAGAACCAGAGGGAGGGAGCCGGCAGCCGGCAGCACGCGCAGCCCCGGCGTGTTCTTGGAGGTTCTGTGGATGCTTGAGAGGATGCCAATATCCTGCCCACTGTTCCAGGAATCCTGGACACAAGCCTTTCCCTTCCTGCTACTGGAGAAGCCCCAATCTCAAAATCTGTACTGTTCCTAGAGCCTTCATTCCTTAGATGGCCTTGCAAAGAAAACCCAATTGAAATGAAAGGGAAATGAATGAAAGGCTGTTTCCTTCTGCTTTTCTGAGCTGCTCACTCTCCACGGCCTTTACTATGGCATCAGGACTGTATTCAGTATTAGGTGTGTTAAGTCCTGCATGCACCCCCCCCCCCACAGGAGCACTAGCAGGAGCCGACCTGCCCGGCCATCCCATCCCGCAGTCCTGTCGAAGACACCATGTTTGTATCTGTGCTTCACAGATGGGGGAGCCGAGGCACAGGGAGGTTCTGGCTCTCGCTCAAGCTCACACCGGGTGGGTGTGCGGCAGACCCAGGACACGACTGCAGGTGGAACAGCTTCGAGGTCAGAGGGAAGTGGCTCTTACCAGCTCCCTGAATCTAGTGCGTGAGAGGCCCCGTCCTGGCGCCTCGAGTGCAAAGAAGGCAGGAGACACTGTTCACCTTTCAGAGACAAGGCAGCAGTCTGCATTTTGGACCCACTGCAGTTTGCTGGCAAGGGCTGGGGAGGGGGTGGCAGAGGACAGAGAAAGGATGCGTGGCAGGGAGAGGTGCCCGCCCGGAGTCCGCAGAGGAGAGGCGGAAAGCTTTGGGGGTGGGGGGCGCGATGGACAGGGAGAAAGATGTGGCTGTGCAGAAACGACACCGCGCTGGGTCTTGTGCTGCCGATGCATTGGCTTGGTTGCAGAGCAGGAGAGGTGGACCAGGCGGGGCAAGCGGCCGTCCATGTCCACGGGAGCCCGCTGCCGCCATCTGCTCTGGGCGGGAGGAGGGCTTCTGCAGCGGATAGGGTGGGGGCGCCTCAGGGTGAAGCTTCTCTGCCTGGTGACCTGCCTCACTCAGCACTGGCCCTGGGAATATGAAGAGGGAGGGAAAAGCAGGCAAGAGGAGGAGGAGGGCTGAGAGCAGATCTTTGTCTGTCTGGGGCATCTTTGCTGCTTCCTTGGTCCAGATATCCCCCTGGGAAGGGCCGACCAGAGTAGGACCAGTCTCTCCTCTTTCTCCACCTTTCAAGCTTTCTGGCAACTTTCAAGCATCCGTGTTATACTTGTCCGCTCCCTCTGAATCCACCCTGGAAACCCAGACCACTAACCGGGCTGAAAGGGCCCTGCACTGGGTGGGAGAGCGCTGTGTACCTCGGGAAGGATGCTTTTGCGCTGTCTGAGTGAAGGAGCAGAGATGGGGCTGGCTGCGGGCGCTGAGGGGGAGAGGAGAGGTTAGGAGGAATCCAGGTTCTCAGAGGCACCGAATGGACCAGGTCTCACCACCAGGAAGGGGATGGTAGGTGTCCTGCTGCAGAATCTCCATGGGCATGAGCCAAATGCGCACCCGCGGGCTCTGGCATCCTGTTTGCCTGGTCGGGGCTGCTAGGCTATCGGTCCTTCCTTTTAGGAAGTGATAACCGGAGGCCCCACAGCCCTCCCTGGAGGAGAGACAGGCGGCGGCAGGGCTCTGAGGCCCCGCAGATGTGTGTGCAAACCCAGTCCCCTCCTTTCCCTGGCCGAGTGGCCATAGACAGTTCAGCTCTCCACAAACTCTCCTCTAACTTCTGGGAGTCCTGATTATGATGAGGCGTACTGGGTGCCTTTGCATGGGCAAACTCTCTTGATACTGCCAGCAATTAACATAGCAAGTCCTGGGGTTGCTCTTATTCTATATAAGAGAAGAACTGGGCTTCAGGATGTGAAGGTACTTTTATGGGTCATGAAGGATTCAAACCCAGACTGACTCTAGAGCCTCTATTCCTCCTCCTCCTCCTCCTCCTCCCCCTCCTCCTCCTCCTCCTCCTCCTCCTCCTTCTCTTCTTCCGCCTCCTCCCTTCTCCCCCTCCTCTTTCTCATACTGGGGATTGAACCCAGGGGCATTCTACCTCTGAGTTATACTCCCAGCCCTATTTTATTTTTTATTTTGAAACAGGGTCTCATTATTTGCTGAGGCTGGCCTTGAACCTGTGATCCCCCTATCTCAGCCTCCCAAGTACTGGAATTACAAGTGTGAGTTGCCACACCCAGCTCAGAGCCTCGGCCTTCTTAATATGTTTAGAGATGAAGTGGGCTCCTTTAGATAAACTGAGCAGCACAGAGGTTGGCCTGGGGAGACCTCAGTGTTTGACGGGGACGATGTTGAAGCAGGATGGGATTGTGGGTCCGGGGGAGCAGTGGCGAAGGGCCCTGTGTGGCGTAGAGAGGTCTACGTTGCAACAGGGCCTAGAGTTTGAGCAGAGTGCCAACAGCCCTGTGTTTCACTGCTGAGACCCAGTGACACTGAACGTGTTGTTCAAGGCCACACAATTAATTCCGGCCCGGCTCTGACCAGGACATGGTGCTTCCGCCCGGGCTGCTGGCAGGCCAGGCTGGCTGTGGGTGGTGGTATTGCGCTCCAAGTCCCCATGCCGGGAGCCGGCCCCGCTGCCTGCGGTGTGATGCAGTCCAGCTGTGCCGCCTTGCCCTCCTTTTCTCCTTTGACTTTCAGAGACTCCCCTGCCTTCTTCGGGGTCTTTATTCATTTCCTCTCCTCCCACCTGGGCTGTCATTCATGGGGACGGCGCCCTCGCTGGTGTCGCTCATGGCCTCCTTGTACACGCCTGGAGCTCCTCCCTCTACTCCAGTGGTCACCAGCCGCTCTTGGCAGCTCCTGGGCCTCTGGAGCGGGACCTGAAGCATACTCATGAGTGCCGGCCTTCTAGTTTGGCCTCCTGGCCACTACTGAGGGACCTTGGGAAACTCACGCCACTGCATGCTTTGATTTTTCTACTTTCAAGGGCTCAAAACATCCGGGCCTCTGCTATCCATTTGCCATTTGGAGCAAATGCCATAAGGTCTTTAAAACATTTGTATGGCACGCAAAACACATGTTCGATGAATGTTTGTGGTGATTGTTTTAAAATGCCTTCTCTGACTTCAACTTTTTTTTTTTTCAATACTGGGGATGGAACCCAGGGGCATTCTACCTCTCAACTATACCCCCAGCCCTATTTTTTATTCCTTATATATTTTTAAACAGGATCTCACTAAGTTGCAGAGGGCCTCACTAAGTAGCTGAAGCTGTCTGCAAACCGTGATTCTCCTGTCTCAGCCTCCCAAATGCTGGGATTACAAACGTGTCACCATGCCTGGCTTCAATTTCTTATTTTTTTAATCTCCAGCTATCTTTCTCAGCCTCTCTTACGTTTCAATTTGTAGTTTCTAAATCCTTGCTGTTTTCCAGGCTCAAGGTTCATTCCGACCTGGATTGGATGGTCTTCTCTTTGATAGATACACTCTCCAATCAAAAGTTATTGTTCCTTTCTTAGTGACTGGGACCCGCTGCAGGCCTCCGGGGCTAGGCCTGCACTGTCGTTTGCTGTTACCGATCCCATTTGTATTCATTTTCCCCAGCTAGCTGTTCCTGATTCTCATTCTTTTAGATGTCTTCATTATAACACACGCTATGCTTGTAAGTACTCAATTAGGCTGGGCGTGGTAGCACATGCCTGTAATCCCAGTACTTGGGAAGCTGAGATAGGAGGATCGCAGGTCTGAGGCCAGTTTCAGCAACTTAGGGAGGTCCTCAGTGAAACATTTTCAAAATAAAAATTAAAAAGGGCTGGGGATGTAGCTCAGAGGTAGAAGTTCTCTGGGTTCAGTCCCCAGTATTCCCCTGCAGTATTCAATTAATTATTTAAAATTATTCCTAAATATCTTTTACGTTAGACTAGCCTGAAAGTTCTGTGAGTTGGTGATTTTACATGACTCATTCATCCCATGGCTCTAAAACCTAGCACGTGGAGGTAGCCTGCCTTCATGGTGACCCATCCCAAATTAATAAAGAAGATCAATACTCTCCGACTTGATGTCTGTCAAATGTGTCCCTTCCGTGACCCCTGTCTTCACCCACTTCTCTTTTTCTTCCTTGACTTTTTTTCTTGAAGTGTGCCTTCTTCCCAAATACTCTTTTGCTTTTTTATTTCTTTCCCCCTTCTGCTTGTAAACACATCATGGAGAAAACTTGCTTTGGACTCCCGTGGCCCTGGTTGGAAATCTTGGCTTTACTCTTACCAGTTCTGTACCGGGGCAATGAATTCAACACCTCTAAACTTTTAGTTTTCTCCTGTGGAAGATGGAGTGATACTTTCTGGGGATCAGCATTGCTCTGAAAATAAATGAGCTGGGATTTTGTAAAACCCTGAGCAAAAAGCATGGCACATAGTCAATAAATAAAAGCCCTTGCCCGAACCCTCAATAAACAAGCAAACAATACAGCTCTGCCCTCCCTGCCCATCCCACCTGCCCAGCTAGGCTCAGACAGCCTTAAGTTAGAAACGTCCCTGCATCCACACACAGCCCTTTTGCTCTTTTGTGCACCATAACTGTGTTCTTGGGCCTATTTCTTTGGCTTTCCAGAGGCAAAATTTTTTCCAATTAGCCTCTTTCTTTGAACTCTTCTTGCTCAAGTCTTTTCCGATCAGATCATCATTTAAACATATCCCAAACTATCTTAAACAAACAATCAGACAAGCCAATAAACACCACCACCCTCTCTGTCCAGCTATGGTATCTATTTCCTTCTCTGTCAAATCTCTTGCCAGAGACGTCTGAATGAAGTGCTTCCACTTCCTCTCCCTCAGTCACCCCTGTGCATGTCCACGCGATGGCCAGGGCTCCTCACGCCACCAGCACCTTCAGCCAATGGCCGCGGCCTCTCCCGCCCCCTTCCCAGGCTCTGTCTGGCTTGACCTCTGGTGGCCGGGACACAGTGGCCTCTTCCTCCTCCTCGCAGCCTTCTCTTCCCTGACCGTCTGCAACGCTGTGCAATCCTCCCCTCTCCCTGGCTCTTCCGCAGGCCGCTCGGTGTGTGCCTGTCCTAAAGGAGACCCAGTAGTCTTAGCTGTGTTATTAATAAACACCATTCTTTCTAAACTAGTTTGAATTACTCAAATAAGCTTTCTTCATTCAAGCCTGCGTGCGTGTGGTTATCTCTTCCTGAAATTCTCCTCCTTCCCCTTCCTCCCCTTAACTTCCCATCTGGGCTTCGAAGCCTCTTCCCTGCAGGGCTTCCTTCCCTGTGCAGGGCTGGCTCAGGGCCCCTTCTGGCTTCTTTCATAGCGCCCTGAATATACTTTCCCTATCGAGTCTTATCATACTATATAATTGCCATATTTCTATATTTGTTTTTTTTTTGGCTCAAACTGCCCTTTGGTAGCAGTGTTTGTAGAAGGCCACATAAGTACAACGTAGAAGACCACGCTGCTGCGTCTGTTTTTGATATCCAGTAGGATACCTGGCTCACCCCAGGAATGAATGAATGAATGAATCAATGAGAATGGCGTTATTGCGTTTTTGGATTGGGAGTTAGTAGACCTTAATTTATTTTTTTTTTAAATACTGGTGATTGAGCCCAGGGGCATTCTACTTCTGAGCTACACCCCCAGACCTACTTTTTTTTTTTTTTTTTTTTTTTTGCAGTACTGGGGATGGAACCCAGGGCATTTTACCTCTGAGCTACACCCCAGCCCTATTTCTTTCATTCTTTATTTTGAAACAGGGTCTCACTGAGTTGCGAAGGGCCTTGCTAAGTAGCTGAGGCTGTTTGCAAACCGTGATCCTCCAGTCTCCGCCTCCTGAATGCTGGGATTACAAGCCTGTGCCATCACGCCCGGCCCAGACCTAGTTTTAAAAACAAATTTTTGAGATAGGGTCTAAGTTCCTGAGGCTGGCCTCAAGCCTGCGATCCTCCCATCTCAGCTTCCCAAGTACTGGGATTACAGGTGTGTGCCATCATGCCCGACTTACCTTACAGTTTTAATTCTACAGATTATCAGTCGTATGAGATCGGGCAGGTTGCCTCTTTCAGCCTCACACTGTCCTCTGTCAACTGGGAAGAAGGACAGGGCAGCCCCGGGAACACTGTATAGGTCTTATCTCCCACAAAGGCCCACCAGGCCTGGGGCCCCGCAGAAGAGAGAAGCCTGCCTGCATCTCCACTCGCCCAGGGCCAGATAGTTTCCTGGCAGGGTTGTCCTTACCGTGGGGAAGGCAGAAATGCAATTTTCTTTCCTTATCTATAATGACATTCTACTTGCTCGCAAGTGCCTGTTTTGTTTGGTGAAAAGAATAAAATCAGATGCAAATGGCACACTTAAAGCTCTCCCGTTCAAAGAACGTGGTCTCTTCCGGCTGAACAACGGCAGCAGGCTCCTCTGAGTCAGGCCCTGGTTCCTCTTCTTGGAGGGTCTTCCTCACTCCCCCTCCCACTCCCCAAACACGGTGGGACGTGGATAAAGTTGGAGGCAAGTACGGCGTGGTCTTCCTGGTGGGTGGAGTGTAAATGCAGCGATCTCATAGGAGTGGGGAGTAGGGCAGTGGTAACCGGGGATGGGAGAGGAGGGGAGGGGGGACCAGGCAAGGTTGGTTAAAAGATGCCGAGTGACAGACGGGAGAGGGGAGTTCAGATCTGCCAATGATGCACGATAGTGCAACTGTATATACCGATATTGTAGTGCACATATTATTTTTGTGGTACTAGGAACTGAACCCAGAGGCATTCTACCTATGAACTACACCCTCAGACTGATTTTCTTTCTTATTTGGAAACAGGGTCTCACTAGGTCGCTGAGATCCTCCCAGAATTGCTGAGGCTGTCCTCGAACCTGAGATTTTCCTGTCTCAGCCTCCCAAGTACTGGAATTAGAGACATGCGCCACCATGCCCGGCTCAAAAGTTTTTACTATCAGGAAATGATCAATGTTTGAGGAATTTATGTTTAACCTGATTTAAACATTACATACATTCCTCCCATCCCTCCTAACCAGGGGTTATTTTGAAAGCAAATTTGGTTTTTAAACGGATACATAAAACTATAAAAACAATTTTGTATTTACTTAAAAATTTACTCTGAAAAAGCAGAGGGAGTGGCAGGTGGGGAGACCCTAGGCTGGGGGCCTCGGGGCCTCCCTGGATCGCTCCTGGCTCCTGCTTAGAGTCCTCCCTCGCTAAGCAGGCCTCCTCACTTCCAAAGGGCCCCAAGTCTCCTCAGAGGCAACTCCAGCTGGACCCAGCTGCCTTTCCATCCCGCTCTGCCACAGGGGTCCCTTCTGCAAGCAGCTGCCTCCTCTGGGAGGAGTGCTCATTCTCCAGTCCAAGTTACCCGGAGCCTTAGAAACTTCTGGGTCTTCTCCTCCATGGGAATTTGGAGGAGGACAGTGTGGGAGGGGCACCAGAGAGAGCACCCACAAAGGATTTAATGGGGAACACTTTTATACTTTGTTCTCTGATCATCTCAAGACCTTCGATGGTCCTTTGTCCATTAGTAGTCTAAAAACCATAATTGAGTTGAATAGATGAGTCTCTGTCTAAACAGCGCCATGTCACCGTGTTAGGGCCACTTTGACTCCCAATTGCTTTGTGATTTTTCTAGTTCCTTCTAGAGTTTAGACTCCAGTGTAGGAATGGGGGTGGGAGGCACCCTGAGATGACCTTTTATGTGAGTCTAAACTGTGCTACTTTCTTCTTCCTCCAGTGCACAGGAATGGTTTTATTTCTATTCTGCCCGATGGGAAGTAGCTTTATACTCTATCCTGCTTTCTCCACACTCTGTGGTTTAGAGTTAGGCGACCATGTGTCCTGGGTGTCTGGTGGTCATAGCTTATGTGGTTTGTCCCTGTATGATTACCAGCAGTGTACCCTCCACTCAGACATGTCTTGGCTTAGATGATAAATTATGCAACCTCTCACTTTTCTTAAATACTTTAGGCCCAGACCTCCAAACTTAAATTTATTTGTGATTTAAAGCTTAGCTTTGGGTGCCCTACGAAAATCCTTCTCTTTCTCAAGTCCCTGGCTCTTATGATGAAAGGTTTGGCTTTTTAAAATTCTTTACATTTTAAAATTGGGGAGGGGGGGGATTGAACCTAGGGGCAGTCTCTGACTACACTCCCAGCTGTATTTATTTATTTATTTATTTATTTATTTATTTATTTATTTATTTATTTATTTATGGTACTTGGGGTGGAACCCAGGGGCTTTCTACCTCTGGGCTATACTCCCAGACCTATTTTCTATTTTATTTAGAAACAGGGTCTCACTAAGTTGCTGAGAGCCTCACTAAGTAGCTGAGGCTGTGCGATCCTCCTGTCTCCGCCTCCCAAATGTGGGGATTACAAATGTATCCCACCACACCCAGATTTGTTTGTTTATTTTGAAACAGGGTCTTACCAAGTTGCTGAGGCTGGCCTCAAACCTGTGATCCTCCTGCCTCAGTTTTAGGTGTGCGCCACCATGCCTGGCTTGTCGTACTTACTTATTCTGGTTTTATCTGCCTTTCTCACAGTTTTTAGAAAGCTACACCTGTTACAGAGAAGAGTACTGTAAGGGTAAAAATAATATAAAAAAGTTTAAAATAAGAAAAGTAACTGGAAATGCAGGGTATAAATAAATGTGATTTCCCTTCCGGAGTGATATATTGATCCTGCTCATTTGTGCTGATTGGAAGTCTGTCTGGCATTGGTTAACAAGAAGGAAAGGATGTGGTAATCATTACATTACTTGGTAGAAAAATTATAATCAACTTCAAATAAAAAATAATTTGATAGGCAAGTCTTAAAAATGCATAGAAGAAAACATCAAAATACAGGGCCTCAAAATACAAGACTTTTTTTTTTTTTTTGGTGGTACTGGGGTTCCTGGAATCCCTTCTACCTCTGGGTTACACTCCCAGACCTATTTTTATATTTTTATTTGGAAACAGGGTCTCTTAAGCCAGTGCGGCTGACTTTGAACCAACGTGATCCTCCTGTCTCCGTCTCCCAAGCATGGGGATTACAAGCGTGCGCCACCATGCCCGGCATAATACAAGACTTTCTAAAGGAGGCTGTCCATTCAACAGAATGGTGTTTTACTGAATTTTAGCAGGGTGTTTACTTTTCATTGGGTTTCTGGAGGCAGTAAAGGGTTGACCCTGGAACCTTCCTATTCCTCTCTAGTTTTTCTTGCAAATGACCATGCATTTTCTCAGGGTATTGACTCAGATTGGGGTAGAGGATGGATTACACAAATTACCTTGGCCCAATTAGCAGCACGGGCTCACTAGTAGACCTTGGGGAAAACCAGTGCTATGCGAGGGGACAGGCAGGAAGCACTGAGGGCTGGTCAGCCATGACCATGCTGTCAACAGATGCATGCAGATGGAAAAGGTGCAACATACGTATAATGGAGTTTTACCCAGCCACAGAGAAAGACAAAATTATGGCATATGAAGGAAAATGGATGGAACTTGAGAACATTAGGCTGAGATCAGGCAGTCTCAGAAAGTCAAGGGTCAGATATTTTCTCTCATAGGTGGAAGCCAGAGAGAAAATAGAAAAGAAAGGGAAGTTGAGATTTAAAAAAAAAAAGACTAGTAGAATAGTGATTTTAGAAAAGAAATAGAAAAAAAAAAAGAACCTCTCTTTCTTCTACAGTTCTTGAACTTAAAGTTCTTCCTCTCTCTTCTTCTCCATCTTCCTTCGTCTCCACAGATGGAGTGGCCGCCTTCCGGGCCTTCTTGAAGACTGAGTTCAGTGAGGAGAACCTAGAGTTTTGGCTGGCTTGCGAGGAGTTCAAGAAGACCAGGTCGACTGCGAAGCTGGTCTCCAAGGCCCACAGGATCTTCGAGGAGTTTGTGGATGTGCAGGCCCCACGAGAGGTGTGTTGGCCATAACATCCTGTCAGACCTCTCTCCAGGCAACTGGCTTGCATCTCTCTCCTCAGAGGGGGTTTGACCCAGGCTCAATGAGGAGTTTCTTCTACTGAATGGAGCCTTACCATCTTGGTGGCTCTTGATAAACAAGAGATTGTTTTTAAGGGGCAGAAGCTCAGGGTTTCTAGCAGAGGAGCTCTATTAGAAGTGTTTTAGCAAGCTGGGCATGGTGGCACATGCTTGTAATCCCAGCATTTGGGAGGCTGAGACAGGAGGATCGTGGTTCACAGACAGCCTCAGCCACTACTTAACGAGGCCCTTTGCAACTCAGTGAGACCCTGTTTCCAAATAAAGAATAAAAATAGGACTGGGGGTATAGCTTGGAGGTAGATTGCCCCTGGGTTCCATTCCCAGTACTTAAAAAAAAAAGTGTTTTAGCTGTCTGTCAAACACATGCTATCAGGGACCGTGTTGCTCTAGAGATTTTTTGCAAGAGTAGATGCCACTGAGTCTGTGTTTATTTTCCTGGTAGAAGGCAGCAGAGCTTAATGGAATAAGTACCCAGTTTGGGATTTTGTTTCAATCTTAGCTCCACCACTAAGTAGCCGTTTGCTCTTGCCAAGTTAGTTAGCCTCTCTGAATTTACTTTTCCCCGATGTCAAAGACAATAATATCACCACCTTGCAAGAAAACTCTGTGTTAGAGATAAGGCACCTCTTCACTGTCCACTGCTGCTCACTAATGAGCACAGTTGCTTATATTATTTTAATTATATATAAGAATAAGATGATTTCTATGTATTGCTGTTCGGAGTTATCATACAGAATGTCACGTGGAGGGTTTAACTAAAAAACAATATTTGCTTGGAGTTTAGATTTTGAGTTTGCTTCTATCTTGGTTTCTGGTCTTTGGGACTGAACATGAAGTAAGAGCTGTGGGAAGGTCTTGCGCTGTGCGCCTAGAGCCCTTCATCTATGCTTGGACGGGGGCTACGAGGCCTTTATCAGTTGCCTCATAATGCTGGTTGGAATAGATACGAACGTTCTAACCAGGGTCTCTGTCTATAGAGCACTAGTTAAGAAGAGCCAAGAAAGAAAGCTCACTTCAGGGAGCTGGCATTAACACTTGCTGAGGCTAACTCTCTGCCTGACATGAAGATCCTTAGATGAGGAATCAATTGATTTAGGTTTTAAAATTTTTTTTTGTTTTGCCTTTGCTGTATTACTAACCTACCATACTACTTTAGACAAGCTTTGAAATCTCTCTTTTCTTTGGTGTCCTTATTTACAAGTTAGAACTAAGAATAACTGGTTTGCAGACCTCACAAGATTCCTCCTGTGACTTCAAGAACACAAGAACGTGTCCATGAATGCCGTTTGTAAAGTATAAGTCACCTTAAAGCTATCAAGTACTGTTATTAATGATTCTTCCCTAGCCGGGGCCAGCTGCCTGGCGCCTGGGCCCTGGAGGCTCTGTGACCTTGTTCTCTGTTTGTACCTCCAGGTAAACATCGACTTCCAGACCCGAGAGGCCACGAGGAAGAACATGCAGGAGCCATCCCTGACTTGCTTTGACCAAGCCCAGGGAAAAGTGCACAGTCTCATGGAGAAAGACTCTTACCCCAGGTTCCTGAGGTCCAAAATGTACTTAGATTTGCTGTCCCAGAGCCAGAGGAGGCTCAGTTAGACCTCAGATGGGAACTCTTGGGAACCACCGGCTTTCCCCTTCCCTCGCTGCCACGACCATATTCTAATGTGAAACATCATAGGTGTTTAAAGCCAGTGGCCTCTGGGGTGGGAGGCTGGGGGTGAGGATGAAGGAAGAAGGACTGCTCCGAAGTGTGACCCAGCTGCCAAAAGCTGCCAAAAGCTTGGACTCTTCCAATTGCCAACGTCTGTGTTTTGGTTAGTGGTAACCTCTTGCCGCTGTTGCCCTTCTCTGGGTCAGAAACTTGCCCTTCATAACGCCTTGGGTCATGGGGAAGGCAGATTCGCTGGGCTAGGCTAATCTGTAAATAATGCCAATGCAGTTGCCACCGCCTTTTCACCCTCCTGGGTTAGGATTCCTGACTCTCCACTTATCCCTTCTGCCTGGGAGGAGTAGCTGCAAGACGTGGGCTGTTTCTCTCTCTCTCTCTCTCTCTCTCTCTCTCTCTCTCTCTCTCCCTCTTCCTCTCCCTCTCTCTCTCTCTCTCTGTGACTTACTATCACAATACAGCAGGCAGCCTCGGGCGCCGAACCCTCAGTTTAGGGGAGAAGTCTCTGTGTAATCCCAGTTTGCTAACACTGTCACAAGGAATCCCGGATTTGTTGTACCATTGGCAGGCGACCGCCGGGAGAGGGCAAACTCCACGGAGTGGGCTGTCTCTTCCATTTACATCAGACAAGTGTGAGAATCTGTGGACACTGCCCATCTTAGCCTAGGAAATTCATAGGACTTCCTTACCTTTGCATTTCCAGGAAGGGTCTTGGGTGAGTTCCTTCATAACTTCTGAATGGAGCTGTCATTAAGAAAAATACGGCTTGCAAATCTTCCTCAACTCTACTGAGAGAACTTCTCCAGAAGTTGAATTACCAGGGAATGTAGCACCCGTCGAGTTTTGTGCAATGGGGCTCCTTAAAATCTGTTTGTTGCTTACTGTATTCTCTGCCTTCGCCTCCCTGTGGTATCGCACATCACCGATCTCTTAGGATGACCGACAGCTTGGCAAAGGGACATAAATTCCCATAGCATGACAGCTCTCTTGGTGCCTAATACCTTCCCTGCCTCTCCCCCTCCCCCCTTCCACACAGTCCATGTCATTATGATGGAGGAAAACGAGAACTTAGGCTGCCCCTCTCTTTCCAGTTTGCTTCCTGGGAGCATGCTTCCTTAGAAAAAAAAAACACTATTCTGGCTACCGAGGAACAGCTTCCTTCTTGGTGTATGGTCTTTGGGATTGCACACGAAAGAAGAGCCGTGGCTAAGAAGATCACTGTGAACATGAGTCCTTCCTAAAATGCTTTCACGGTGCCCAGAGACTGCATAGGAAATGTGCCGGGAAGCTATTCCATGGAAGATGAATTTGTAACATGGAACCTTCTCTAGCTACCTAAAAAGCTGGTGTGGCTACAGGAGAGTGCCAAAGGACTGGATCCTCGGCAGAGAGACCGGGCATGGAAGAGGAGCCCGGAGGATGCTGGTCTCCAGGTGAACAGGTTCACAGAGAATGTGGTGGAACTGCAGCTGAGATAAATGACAGCTGGTGGATTCGAATTCATTGCAGATCTATATACCTTTTGGTTTGACTGATGAACAGCACTCAGGTATAAACTCTGGAGTGCAGGTGATGGAGAACTGGTTGAAGCATTCTTCTTTTGTGGGATGTGAGGCCTTTTTAGATTATGTTGGGGTTCCAGGGTTTGCACTCCTGTCCAGTAACTTTGAGAATCACTTTCTTCCTTGGCTCCAGCCAGATAAGGCCAAGAAGGTCTTTGAATCCCACTAGTGTTAGTGCCACTGTCCTGCCGTGGCACACTGTCCTCTGTGGGTGGGGTTGGCATGTCTATATGACCCTCAAGGAAAGAGAAAACACCTGCTTCCTAGGCCTCATGCTGAAGAGACCCATGGAAGCTCACTTTTAAGAACTCCAAAGCCTCATAAACTGGTCTAGTTAGATGAGATAGTATCTCCCCATCATGGTAAAAAAAAAATCATTCTTAGCTAAAGCTGCCAGAATTCATTTAATGATGAAATTCTCTAACAGGGTATTTTAAACACTGTTTACATATGAAATGTGCATCTGCTGCCAACTCTACTGTCCAATATGAGGTGCATATAAATGGGACTGCACAGGGTTATGGAAATGTGAACCAACCTAGGAGGGGCAGGAAACCACTTCCACCATCCCACGGAGAAAGGTCTACGCGGACGTGTGGTGACCTCATCTGGGGCCTCGCGTTCTTGCCAACTGTTGGTGGAAGGAGGATGAGATGTTGCGCTGGAGACTATTCCACAAGGAGAGGGGTGAAGGGCCCCACCTGGGTGTCCTGAGTTTTGCAGGGAGAGCAGGGCCTGTGGGTGTGTGACCGTGGGCCGAGGGACACGGTAGCTGTCTCTTGTGACACTCCTGCGGAGTATCTCTGTGTGTGTATGTGTGTAACAATCGTGAACACTGGAGTAGTGCACTGCAGATGTGATCTTCCCATGGGCGTGGCTCTCCTCACATCCCCTATGCCCCCTTTCCACCGAAGGCACAGAGCTCCCTGCTCTGATGCCGCTTTTAGGCACGTTGGTCATGCCAACCCGGATTTTGGTCTGTGAGGAATCAAAGAAAAATGTTTACAACATCTAGAGCAATATCCAAGCATACCTCGTCCCCGACCTATCATGTCTCCAGCTCCCCGCGCCCCTCTCCTCCTCCGCATGCCTCACCGGCCTCCTTAGCTCCCAGGCGCCGCCCCATTTCCCGTCTTCCTTTGCTCCTGGTGCCGGACTCGCGTTGGGAACTGCCTTTGGACCCGAGGCTTGCTCTGGGCTTGGGCCTGTGCATACTGGCAGCCAGCAGAGCCCTGGCTTTGAGATCTGCTCTCCATCTCGGAGCGGCCTTTTGATCCTGCAGGAATGCTAACATGTTTTGGGCCTGGCGTTAAGAATCACCATTGCCGGTGGTGGTGGTGGACTAGGCAGGGAGAGCCACTGGTAACCATTTTCAGACAGCCCCAGGCACCTCTGGGCGGAGAGGGATCCTCTCAGAGGTCATGTTCTTACTGAACTTGAGTGTGCACGGGGCTCACCTCGAGAGTCTGCTGCAAATGCTAATTCCCAGGTTCTGCATCCAGAGACGCTGAGCCAATTCGCCTCTCCAGGCTTCTATGTGTGTCTAGTGACCTGCAGACTTTGAGTCAAGATGGCCTAGTCAGTGGCTGTCAAACTTGGCTTTCACCTGGAGCCTACTGAAAACCTAACTGTCCGATCTCACCCTAGAAAAGCCGAATTGGAGTTTTTTGGTTGGGATGGTGGGGGGCAGTTGTCTTGAAAGCTCCCCCGGTGGTTCCGGTGTGCAGATGAGGTCAGAAAGCACTGGTTAAGGAGCCAGGGGGAACACACAGCTGGGGATAAAACAGCCGAGGGCCAGGAGGGCCAGAGGCCACCACCCAGAGGCTAAAAAGCACATCACCAGGAAACTGCCAGCTCTGGATTGGACTCTGGGCGTGGCCCTCTCAGTCTGACCTCCTCCTTTGAGATCAAAATGTTCTGGCCCAAGTACACACACATTGTTTGGGTGTGCCAAGGATGGGAAGTGGGCCATCCTTGACCAGAGATGCTTCCCTATGCTCTGGAGTCTTTTCCACAGTGTTCCCTCCAGGATCGCCTTGTGACCGTGTCCTCCATTGTTCGTTCTCATTTACCGCTGTGTTCGGCCATTTGTCAGACCGCGCCTCTGTACCCGAGGCTGTGCAATAGGGTAGCTGGAACTCAGGTAGCAAGTGAAGAGTGTCGAGGTTGTGATAAAGTAGGAACGAGACTTCCAAATTTCTCAGTGGAGGGTGTCACCTCCTGGGGAGTATCAAGATCCAGGAGGCTTCTCCAAGATCGCAGTGGGGTTTGGTCCCTGCTCTGAGCCTTCTCCTTTCCCTTCTGGTCCCAGGTTGGATGGGCAGCTGGGAAGCTGCTAGCTGGCTTTACTCTCTGGTGCTCTCTCCAGAATTTGCTGCTCTGATAAGCCAAAGCTGTGATAAGGCGTCTGGCGAGGCTGCAGGGTCGGCCCTGGGCACCTCTCCTTTGCAGGGCCGGAGTGTCCTGGGACTCTGGGCCCTGGGCAGTGGAGCCGCTCTCTCTGCTGGGTGGGAGGGCAGGATGCTAATGTGCTGAGAGCTGGATGAGGGTGGGGACGGGGGGACCGAAGAGGAAGGGGCTGGCACGGCAAAGCATCTGACCCTCCGGGTTCTGGAGGGGAAGGTGACCACGGCGCCTGCGCAGGCACGACCGACAGGTGTCCACTCCCCAGCCAGGCAGAGGAGCTGTGCTCTTTGGTCCTCGGACTTCAGCGTGGCCCGCGTCATCTCTCTTTAAGATCTGCGTCCCTCTGGGTTAAAACAAGTGGCAAACTCCCTCCTGGCATTGAGAACTTGTGCCACCATGCCACCTGGCATGAGACTGTGGAGGAAGGAGACAAGAGCAGAGATGTCTTCCTGTCCCCGTGGCTTCTCAGGATTCCGCAAGATGCTCTGGTCCACGATAGGAAACTTCAGGACGGGGCCTCCGGCCTCCCCAGGCTTGGGGTCCAGGTCCCTTCAATAAACTGTTTCTTTCTTGATTGTTATTCCCTTTGGGCCCATCTGTTCCCTCCCCTCTGCCAGGGGCAGAAAAGGTGGCCGGGCGTCGATAGCTCGGAACGGGCTGGTCACTCGCTGTCAGGACAGATCCGTAGACGTGTGTAGAAGCTCATTGCCGTATAGACCGCTTGGCTGACGGAGTCCTCACTGAGTTGCTTCATTACCCTGTGAAGTGAAACAGTGTCATTCACCTTTACTATAAACATAATAAACAGAACCTAAACACGCTGCCCTTCGCTCTCTGCCCACATTTCTGGCTGGCTGACTCCGTATGAGGAAACCCTCCACAGAACACGTGGCCGCGCGAGGGCCAGCACGCGGCCTCCCCCTGTGGAGGCCGGCAGGGGCTGGCCACCAGGAAGAGCGGGGTGTGGGTGGGACAGGATGCAATGGTCTGGAGACGAGTGCGGGGGTGGAGGGCGGCTTGGGGTTAGGAGTGGCTTTGAAACTGTAAAGTGCTCTACAAATGCCAGCTGGTATTTTTATTTTTACCACCTACTGTTTGAAACGCAGGGAGAGAAAGAGCCGGGAAGGTTTGTGTATTTGTTCAGCTGGAGCAATTTGAAAATGCAGTGGGCTGATCTTGCCCGTAGCTACACCTCGCTTTATACAATTGGCCCCGAAAAGGGAATATTAGTCATCAAGTCTTTCACTGTCCCTGGTGATCAGGTCCTGTGGAGGGGACCGAAGGAGAAAACGGCGCAGTGTCTGCTGGTAAAGGCTCGTCCTTCAGGTGGGGTGATAGAACAGAAAGGGACAAAACTCTTAATAATCTGGGGATGATTATTAAGTCTTGTCTTTAAAGGAAAGCTGACTCCACTCCTAGATCACAGTGGCCAGACATCCAGTTATAAGAACAGAAAAGCTACAGCCTAATCCGGACGTGGTGACACATGCCCGGAATCCAGTACTTGGGAGGCGGAGACAGGAAGATCGCAGGTTTGAAGGCAGCCTCAGCAATTTAGTGAGGCTCTCAGCAACTTTGGGAGATTCTGTTTCCAAATAAAAAACAAAATATGGTTATGGTATGGCCCAGAGGTAGAAGGCTACTGTGTTCTACTTCCAGTAGGGCGCACGCACGCTCGCGGACACACACACACACACACACACACACACACACACACACACACGAAAGAGAGAAAGGAAGAAGGAAGGAAAGCCACAGCCTGTGTTTGCCTAGGGCTCCATCAGCTCAGAGTTTAAACTCTGATACCTAGTTGTCTAGGTTGGAGTCCCAGCTTTAACCCTTACAGTTGGGGAGAGGGGAGATGGGGAAGTTACTTCCCTGTGCCTCAGTTTCTCATTTGTCAAACTAAAATAATAACAACAGCACCACCACTTGGGCCATTAAGTGCACTGGGTAGGTTGACGGGGGAGAGAGCGGCACGCAGTGGGCACAGGGCATGTGCAAAACGGCTTTTCCTGCCACTCTCGAATCACCAGCCGACCGAGTCAAGCCAGCACCTCCCTTCATAGCTTCTTGGTTGAATGCAAAGGAAAACTACTGACAGCAAACGGCGTTACGGGATCCGCGTCGCATCCCTCCCTGCTAAGGCCAGAGGCAGTGTCTAGCTTGTTCTCAGTTCTGCACCCTAAATATTGAAAGAATATTGAGGCCACAAGAGCACTTTGGGTACCTCTGATAGATTAGGAACTTGGTAGATTGGGAGTGGAGGCAAGAAATCCAAATCCGAGCTGGCGTGGTGGCGCACACTTGTAATCCAGCATTTGGGAGGCTGAGACAGGAGGATCATGGTTCATGGACAGCCTCAGCTACTTAGAGAGGCCCTCTGCAACTCAGTGAGACCCTGTTTCAAACTAAAGAATAAAAAGTAGGGCTGGGAGTGTAGCTCAGAGGTAGAATGCCCCTGGGTTCCGTCCCCAGTACAAAAATAAAAAAATAATAATAATAAAAAAAGAAATCTAAATCCGGACCTTTGAAGAAGTTCCTTAGCTCTTACAAGAACTTGCCACTTTACAAACACTAGCACTTATCAAGGGAGTGGTGTGGATCACAAGTGGCTGCCTGCTCACCGGCAGGAAAATTAATAGGAAATACTTGGGAGCCAGGAATTTTGCTGAGCAATTTAGTCAGACTCTTGCAACAATTCTATGAGGTTGCGCATTGGTCTGTTTGGGTTGCCAAAACAAAATAGCACAAACGGAGCAGCTTAAAGAATGGAAATTTATTGCCCCATGGCTCAGGAGCTGGAAGTCCCAGGCCAAGGTGCTATCAGGGTTGGTCCCTTCTGAGGCCTCTCTGTGGCTTACTTGCCTGCCCTCCCATGACCTTTCCCTTGTGTGTAGGGTCTTAGTGTCTCTTCCTCTTTTTACAAGGACATCAGCCATCTGGGGTTAAAGCCTTTGCCCCACAGCCTCATTTTATTTTATTTATTTTATTTTTATTTCTTTGGTGGTGCTAGGGTTGGGACCCAGGGGCTTTCTACCTCCGGGCTATACTTCCAGACCTATTTTATATTTTATTTGGAAACAGGGTCTTATTAAGTTGCTGAGAGCCTCACTAAGTAGCTGAGGCTGGCTTCGAACCTGTGCAATCTTCCTGTCTCAGCCTCCTAAGTGCGGGGATTACAAGCGCGCGCCAGCACACCGGGCTAACTTAACCACCTCTTAAAGGGCCTGTCTCCCAATTCTAAGGCAGTAGGAGTTAGGATTCAACATATTGTTTTTGGAGAATGTGATTCGCCCTATAACAGATAGATACTGTCATTACCCCATGTACAAAAGAGGAAACTGAGGCATGGGAAGGTTAAATCGTATACCCACAGTCATACAAGGTGTAGATGGAAGAACTGGGCTTTTGAGCCCTGGTGCTACAAATCCAGGGCCGGCCTCCCAACATCTGCTGAGCTGGGGACTTCGGGGTCATGCGGGGAGAGCGTGAGCTGGAGGTGGTGGAGGGACGTAGGTACTTGTGGGAGAGTTTAGGGGTGCCGGAGCTAATTTTCTCATGGGATGGGAAGGGTGAGTATACATCAGTGCAGGCCAACGAAAGGTGAGTGTATGAGTAGAAATGGGGGTCAGTTTTCTGTCTCTGACCTGCTCAGAAGTCTGGCCTTCCGGAGAAGCTATTTGAATATGATGGTGGTTGAAAGACAAGCGCCAACCCCGCTCAAAGATGGATTGGCCAATTATGTGTCAAGTTGTTCCCTGGCAGGGAGAGCAGGCACAGTCCTTGGGTTTGTTTTGCTTCTGTCCTGCCCTTTATCCTCTTTCCACGAGGACCATCAGTGTCCCACAGCATAGTGCAAGCCAACATCCTTATAACATGTTGTTCTCCTTGGGAGTCACAGCCCTGCCCACAGCCCGGGGCAACTATTGGCTTCCTTTATCGCATCTGCCATGGAGAACACATCTGTGGGGTGCAGGCTCCAGGCATATCCTGTTGGAGGAGGGAGGAGTAGCCCTTATCCCCACAGGCACTAATACCAGCCTAGCCAGCACTCAGAGGGGCCCTCTCCTGAGCCCCACGGTAGGAAAGCACACAGGATTTAGAAGCAAACAGGCCAGAGACTGTGGCAGATGTTGCTCTTTACTCTGTGGGGTGACCCTGGGGAAGGACTTAGTCTCTCCTGGCTTCACTTGTCTCATTGACGTTTCCAGCTGTGGTTGCTTCAAAGGTTGGAGATGATTTGTGCAAAGCACCTGGGGCATGACTGGTATTATGGAGATGTTTAAAAAAACAAACAAACAAAAAACTATAGCCAGATGTGCTGGGGTCCTGGCCCTGGTGCATAGACATCTCAGCAGTAGACCCCTTGACTGTGGCTAGGCTCAAACCTGTCCTGGGAAGCTGGCAATAGAAGGTCTGCTGAGGTTGCTGAGTGCAAGTGTGCTTGCAGGAAAACAGGCCCTCTGCCAGCTAGAACCAAGCTGAGGGCTTTTCATCCAGGAGGGCGGCCTTCCCAGCCGGAGCATCTGCACCACTCCTAAATATAACAAGAGTCACTCACTGGTCACACAGCCTTTCAGTGTAGCACACAACAATGCAAACAGATGAACTGGATGTTTGAGTTGGCCGAGTTTAAAAAACACAATCTTTGAGCCAAATCAACTGATCAGCCACTTTCGGCATGCTCTTAACCAACTTATCCCGGCATGACCAGAATTATACTTTCGACCTGTGGATGATGGAGCAACACAGGAAGTGGTGACGTGCACGTGGGTGCTCAAGGTGCAGAGCCTGCAGGCGGCTCTGGAATGGATTGAAGCGGAGCCCGCCTCCACGACAGAACTGCTGCGTGTAGGTTTGCTGGGACGCTAAGGGAAATGGTTTTCATCATATGTTCTAAAAATGAAATTGTCGGGGTTTTCCAGTAAGGGCCTCATCAGGTCAGTTGTAAACAATAAGCAAGGATGATTAAAACCCACGACTTCTCAGAGCCTTGATTAGCAGCATATTCTAGGAAATGGCAAGGAAGTGTTGAGTCCTGGGGAAAGGGTTCGCAAGGGTGGCTTCTGGGACCCGATGTATCAACCCCCTTCAAAGCACAGTAGCCAGAAGGGGTCCGTGGCGTGCTGGATCAGGGCAAATTCCTCTCCTGCGAGGCAGGGAGGAGCACTGACTCCTAGGGAGTTGGAATCTTACTCTATAGCTTGGTTATAGGAAGGCAGGTCCCTTAGGGACCAATCTCTGCTGGTGAGCAAATAGGTTCGCATCCCTGACTCAGAGGCTGCCATTACTAAGATAAATTAGCTACCTGCCAAAGAACAGGGGAGAGAGTGCCTGTAGGTGGCCGGGGAGCCGAGGACCCTGGCCCCTCTCCCTGGCAAATGGCCCTGTGCAGGCAGCTCCGTTGAGGGACTTGTCTCATCCGGGAGGGAACATTCTCACGCAGAGGGGCGACATCTGGCCTGCTCGGCAGCCACGGAGACAAGCTCTCTCTGTTGAGGGAGCAGCTGTCGGCCACCTGCTCACCGGTGTGGGCTAAATCCTCTTCTGAGCAGGAGTTGGGGAGCCTGGCTCTTAGAATAAAGGGCTGGAGGGACACTGGAGGCACACCATGGCGTGTTCAAGGCGTCCTGCCCGGGTCGTCTTGAGGTGAGCCCTGTGCGGTTGCTCAGGCGCCTCTCACGGGGGCCCGAGTTGCATCACCCCAGGTCCCACCCCAGGGTCCCTCCGCTGCTGGCCTTCTAAGTCCTGCTTCCAGAGCCAGGCTGGCCGGCAGCAGGCTAGACAGAGCCCAGAGAGGCCTGGCACTTCCGAGAGACCTGGAACATGAGCCTCATGCCCTCGCCCTCTACTTCGTGACCTGCAACCTATCCCAACCTATGCCACAGGCTGCCGAGTACAGCCAATCCCCTTGGGGTGTCTAGTTTATGTGTGTATGGGGGTGTGTGTAAGTGGGGAGCTGTTTTTTAAAGCTGTAGGAAACACTGCCATGCACACACTTCCCATCAAAAGAGAAAGGAGATAGGCAGAGGTGAGGGGTTACACACGCTATAATCCTTGAGTTTGGATAGAGCTGGATGGGAGGAGGGGCGCAGTCTGTCTCTGCTATAAGGTCTTAATGAAGCACCCTTTGCTTGCCTGTGTTTTATAAATATCCGTATGTTTAATCTTCTCTGTAGCCCTCTATAGCAGATATTGTTCCCATGATACAGAAAAAGTAAATGAGGCTCCTAAGAGTTAGCTGACTCCCCGCTTGTCATGGGAGGAGGGATATCTCCAGATAGCATCCTGAGGAGTTCCCAGCGGAGTGAGACTTGACTTGGGACTACTGGGCTCCTTGACATATGTGATAGAAAGAGTTTTAGCACGTGCCAGTCGAGGCTCAGAGATTTCTTTAGGAAAGCAAGGTGTATATACGTTCAAGGGGGAATGCTGACCATCTCCAGAGAGAGATGTTTTCAGGGTTCTGGGATCCTCTTTTAAAGGGAACTTGGTGAGGGGTGGGTATGGAAAGGTATGTAAAGACAACAGCTCATGATGGTTATGGTGGTCTGGTCATTTTTGTATCCTTAGGCTAATCTTGGTGTCTACTATCTATAGATGATACTGAAAGGTCCCCTAAATTACAGGTTTCTCAAAATACTATATATTAACCTGGCATGGTGATGCATAGTTGGGAGGCTGAGACAGAAGATTCATAGGCTCCAGGCTATTCTCAGTAACCTTGAGAGACTCCAGCAACTTAGTGAGACCTTGTTTCAAAATAAAAAAGAAAACAGGGCTGGGCGTGTGACCCAGAGCTAGAATGTCCCTAGGTTCAATCTCCAATAAAAAAACCCAAAACATCTTTGCTTAAACTATTTATTGGTGGAATAATTAACAGTGCACAGAGTAATGATCAGAAGTGAGCAAATCTCCAGTAACTTTAAGATTACAAGTGAAGATGTGTAGATTTTCCAGAAACTGGGGAGTGATGGGCCTGGAAAAGTAGGTGGAACTTCTGAGTTAATATTTTATTTCCTTCTTATGTCTTTTCTATCTGTTTTATTTCTTTTCTCTGACCTCAAGGTGGGTATGGAATGAGATCACAGAGTTCAGTGTGTGCTTTAGTGACACCATCTGCCCTTGGCCTTATCCCCTGCTACC